>NC_069682.1:48974338-49298861 GCF_023699985.2 Odocoileus virginianus
AGGCCTGGCCCAGGGCATTGGTGGCCTCGCAGGTATAGACGCCTTCATCCTCCAGCACTGCATTACGAATCTCCAGGCGCAGTGTGTTGGGGGCCACAGCCACCTGTAGCCGGGGAGAGCTGTCCACAAGCTCCCCAACTCCTTGCAGGGTAGAGGTCACGAGGCGGTCCCCGTGAAGCAGTCGTAGCTGGGCTGGAGGGTCACTCTTCACACGGCACAGGAGGAGGCCCAGTCGCCCAGGGCCTGTGTCCATGAGGGTAGTGAGTGTGGCCTGGCGAGGGGCATCTACACAAGGCAGACGATGGTCAGGGTCTGACCAGGTGGTCCCTCATCTAGGACTCTCTCGGAAGTAGAGTCCAGGACCAGGGGCTCAATATCCCCTTCCCCCAGTCATGCGCTCGGCTCCCTCCTTCCCCAAGAAACGTGAATGGGATCAAAGTGCTTACAAGACACATGGAGGCTGACCGGGGCCGCCAGGCTCGTGGTGGCTGAGCCGGGAGCCTGGGCTTGGCAATGGTAGGCCCCAGCTTGGCTCAAAGTTATGGCTGCAAAATGGATTGTGGCTGAAGTAGACTCCTGGAGGGGCTGGCCATCTCGATACCAACGGTATGAGGTCCCCTCCAGGACCCCTGTGGGTACTTGGCAGCTCAGGACCACAGCCTGGCCCTCCCGGAGCTCAGGCGATGGTGACACCCGGACCCAGGCTCCTGCAGGGAGAAACCAAGAACAGGTGAGGGCCTTCCACCATAGCCCTCCACAGCTGGGACTGCGTTTGTGTACACATGAGGACAGCAAGACCCAGCCCCATGTGCCAGAGCCACTGCTCACCCACCAGACCACTGCTGAGGGCCCCACTGCAGCTTCATGCCTCTTCCTCTCCTGCGCCTGACTCCCTTGCCCCGGTTCTGACCTGGCGTTCACTGCCCAGCACCTTGAGTTATGGTTTTGCTTTGTCAATCATATCTCACCTACCACAGGGTGAGCCTCACCTGGGTCCAACCCTAGTGCCATGCATAGCACCTGCATGTGTTAGCACTTGACAGATGTTGTTTTGACCCCATAAAGCACAGAAATGGTAGGGATTGAGGTCCAACCAAGGACCACGGTACTGATCATGAGCTGACCTCAGCATGGTGACCAACAGCTTGGAAGGGGAAATTAGCAGCTCTCTCTAGCCTATCTCTGCACCCAACTTCCAAGTCATGAGAGCCCAGGAACGGAAGACCAGGCAAAGAGCTGTCCCTGGTTTCCCCCAGGTTTGAGGCAAGAAGAGAGCAGGGTGGGGGAGTAAGAAGGAGGGACAGCTAGAGTGGTGATTAAGAGCTCAGACTCTGCCAGAGACCAGCATTGAATTCATCCAGAGCTGGCAGGGTCCCCTCCTGGTCATGTGACCATGAGCAAGTCCCTAAATTTCTCAATTTCTCTGCCTGTGAAAAGGGTATGATAAATAGGATATACAGAACCAAGTCCCAGGGAAAATGTTCAAAAATTGATGTTTGTCACTGTGGGAGGGAAAAAAAAAGTGTTTTTTTTCAGTATGAGTGGCCTTGTTTTTTTCTGGCTTATTCATTTAGGCAGGATTATTACAGAAGAATATATACAGATAGATAAATGAAGAATATGGATGTATTCATATATATATGTATATCAGACACAACTTAGCAACTAAACAGCAACCAACAATGTATATACAAATGTGAGCATTTGTACATTATATTGGGCTTCCCAAGTGGCACTAGAGGTAAAGAACCCTCCTGCCAATGCAGGAGACATAAGACATGCATTCAATTCCTGTGTCAGGAAGATCCTCTGGAAGAGGAAATGGCAACCCACTCCAGTATTCTTGCCTGGAGAACCTCATGGACTGAGGAGCCTGGTGGGCTACAGTCTTTGGGGTCACAAAGAGTCCAACATGACTGAGTGACTTAACACATACATGACATATTCCACGTGTGTGCTAAGTCGCTTCAGTTGTGTCCAACTCTGTGGCCCCATGGTCTGTAGCCTGCCATGCTCCTGTGTCCATGGGATTCTCTAGGCAAGAATACTGGAGTGGGTTGCCATTTCCTCCTCCAGAGGATCTTCCCGGCCCAGGGATCAAACCTGTATCTCTTGCATCTCATGCATTGGCACGGGGGTTCTTCACCACTAGCAACACCTGGTAACCCCATATATTACACATCTCTATATAAATATGCAGAGTGGCCCCCAGGACATTTGGATGCACCACAGCTACAGAGGACACTCACCTCGGACCTGGAAGAAAAGGGAAGTGTTAGCTGATCCCAGGGTATTGTTGGCCTCACAGCGGTAGCTACCAGAGTCCTTAAGGCTCAAGTCTTGGACCTCTAGCTGCAGGAAGTTGGCTGTGTTTTTGGCCTGGAGGCGGCCACGGGATGGAAGCTGGGGCCCCGGGCTGGTGGCCAAGAGGTGCTCGCCATGGAACAGAGCCAGCTGGGCGGGAGGGCGACTGTCCACACTGCAGACAAACACAGCCGTGTGGCCCTGGCCCACATCCAGGAGAGCAGACAGCTTTGGAGGGTCTGGGGGGTCTGTAGAGACAATGGGGAGCTCAGGCCAGCCCCTGCCCAGCTCACCACTTTTCAGCTGCCAGGCTGTCCTCCTCCAGACACGCAGTCCAGGCCTACACGCACCCACACCCAAGCCATGTTCTTGCCTCCTCAAACCCATTCTCAGCCTTGTTTCCCCCAGACCACCCCCTCCACCCTCCAAGGGCCCAAATCCCCTTGCCTATCACCCACAGAGCACTCGCAGGACCACAGGGGTGGAGAGCTGGGCACCGGCCTCGGTGAGGATGCGGCAGGCATACAGGGCAGCATCTGTTCTGGCCACAGGCAGCAGCGTCAGGGTCTCTAGGGGGCCCTGGGCCCACAGGGCCCCATCCCGGAACCAGGTGAAGTTGGCAGGGCCGCCAGCTTCCCGGCTCACCCTGCAAGTCAGGTTGGCTCCGGAGCCCTCCTGCAGCGTGTGCGACGGTGTGATGACCAGGACGGTGGCTGGAGAGTAGGCAGCACAGGCTTACTGAGACAGGCCTCAACCCTGACAGCTTCCCCCCAGTCCCTGGGGTGAGTGGTCCTGCCTCCCCGTCTGGAGCAGGTGGGAAGGAGCCACTCTGGGTGCCCACAGGGCAAGGGGAGCAAACTGAACTCCCTCTGCTGACAGGAGGTGGTTTCGCCCAATTGACTGACCCTCCTCAGACTGGGGGTTGCAAATGAATAGGGTCCCAAGCACCAGCCCCTGACTCCAAGCAACCTGCTCCCTGCCCTGCCTCACCCTGGGCATTGAAGTTCGCTGAGGTAGAGGCGTTGCCCAGGACGTTGCTGGCCTCGCAGAGGTACACGCCTTCATCCTCCAGCACCGGGTCTTCGATCTCTACCCGCAGCAGGTTGGGGGCTCTGGTAACCTTTGTGCGTGGGAAACAGCTCCCGCAGGCGCTACAGCTGCCCCCTGATGGCAGGGCAGAGGCCACCACACGACCCCTGTGGAGCAGCCGCAGCTGGGCCGGGGGGTCGCTGTCCACACGACACAAGAGGAGGCCTCGCTGACTAGCTCCGGAGGTGTCAGGGTCCAGCTGGGCAGTGAATGTGGGTCGGCGTGGGGCATCTGGAGAGAGAAGAGTATGGGCATTCTCCCACAGCCTCTGCCAGGCTCCCACGGGTGCAGTCAAAGCTAGCTGGGCTCCCAGAACATGCTGAGCAAAGGCATGAACCCGGAGCTGCCACAAACAGCTGTGCAGACTGTGCATTATACAAGGACCACTGGACTGGGGTGGCAGGACCTCAGCCCATGCCCGTGAGCTCAACTATGCCTTAGCACTGGACTGAGTCTTCCCAGAGGAAGGAGGGCCTTTTTCTTGCTTAGACAGAGCTAGAACTGTAGGGGCTAGCAGCCACCTTGCATAACCACCATGTGCTCCTGGGCAGGGTACCTACAGAACAACCACTGGGTGTCTTACTATCTGTGTCCTCTCTTCACACCCCCTCCCCTAAGACCCTGCCTGTCTCTTATCTCTGATCTCCAAGCCAGCTCCCAGGAGAACAGATAATGCCTAAATTGCCCTCCTCCTAGAAGTTTCGGAAGAGTGGGACCAAGACTCCTAGGTGATCTCACACTGAACACTAGAAAACCCCCAAGAGGTGACCGTTCTTCCTGACAGTCCCTGGACCTGTGTCCTGCACATGTTAGGGAAGGCGTGCTGGAAGCTGAGTGTGTCCTGAATGTTGGTCAGCCTCTCAGGAGCATCCACCCTTGACACGATGCAGGTCTGTGTGGGGAGGCTCTGCCTTTGTGTCTGCACCTGTGAGGATGCAGCCTATGAGACATGTCTATATATATAGGAGTAGGGTGTCCCAGGGCCCTCCAGAGGATAAAGCTTGGACATGGTGTCCACGATGGGTCTGAGGCTAGAGGCAGAGCTCTAATGGGACTGGGATGGGGAAATGGGATGCCCTAGACTCGGTCTCCATATTTCAGCTAGGGCAGTCAGGTCCATGGTGCCCAGGTTCGCGACTGCCTTCCATCTGGACTCAGGGCAGGACAGTCAGGAGGGCCTGGAGGAGGGGGCTGATGGGCTCTGGTGGCTGATCTTCCCACAGCAGGCAGGGGCCAGCGGGAAGGCTACTCACAGAGGACAGTGAGGACAGCAGGTGAGGACAGCCCGCTGGTGCCATGGCCATCCTGGGCCCGACAGTGGTATGAGCCGGCGTCAGTGCTGGAGACCACAGGGAGCAGAAGGCTGCTGCTGGGCCCTTCGAGAAGCAGGGCCCCGTTCCGGTACCAGGAGAAGTGGGTGTCAGGCATGGAGCTCAGGCTGCTCCAACAGCTAAGTGTTACCGCCTGCCCTTCTGCCACTTCTGCTGCCGGGCTGATGAGGAGGCGGGCCACTAGTGGGAGAAGGAGAGAAGAAAGCTCAGCTCCCCTGCATATCTGCGGCTCCATGCCACCCACCGCAGGAAGCCCTCCTGGGCTTCTCCCAACTCAATTATCAGGAGTTCTGAGCATCATAGTATCAGCTCTGTGAATCTCTTGATGATCAGAAGGGTTTAACCTTGAATGCCAATTCAGATCTATTGGTAGCTGGCTGCAGCATGGTTGAGCAGGATTCTGGGCCAGATCCTAGGCCTATGTCAAATACCTGGCTTGATCGATTAGCTATGTCTGCTTCAGAAGGAGGGAAGGGCAACATGTGCACCAAGATTCAGCCTCTCTATTTGGGCTTCTGCATCTGACTCCACAGAGTCTGCCCCCAAATGTTCAGTAAATAAAAAACAAATGAATGTGCATTGAAAACCCCTGTAAGTTCAGAGTCAGAATAGATACAAAAGGAATAACTCAATCTGCCATGTTTCCCATTTTGCTTTGACTTATAGGAAACTCTGAGACTGGGATGACCTTATAGCTCAGATCTTTGATGTGTTTTTTTTTTCCTAGCCAGCTAGGTCATGCCCTTGGTTGAGCCCTCTCGGTTCTCAAGAGGAAGAGGCCAGAGCAGGCCTCCTCCTCAGGCTCCTTCTACCAGCCCCAGTGGGACCATCTTACCATTGGCATGGAAGTCCAGGGTGGAGGATGAATTCCCAAGGGAATTGGTGGCTGAGCACATGTACTCCCCACTGTCAGTTGGCCCCAGGTCTTGAATCTCCAGACGCAGGGAGTTTGGGGCAGAGTAGACACTGAAGCGTGGGTTCTGGTCACCCTCTCCGGAAGTCGAGGCAAGGATGAGGCCCTCATGTGACAACACCAGAGTAGCCAGGGGCTCGCTGACCACAGAGCACTGGAGGATGCCCACCAGTCCTTCTTGCGTCTCCAGGAAGGCAGTTAGGTGTGGGGTGAGGGGTGGGTCTGTATGGAGATGAGGCACAGGCCTGTTACCCTCAACAGGGGCATTCCTGGATTTCCTCTTATAGCCTCTGACCCCTGCACCTACTTTGTCCTATGATGCCCTGGGAAAAGTTAGTGACCCCAGCAGCTCCTATTTGTCCCCAGACTGGGCAAATCATTCTGTCTTCCTAGTCAATCCTTGCAGTCACCCTGAGAGTGGGGATCCAGAGACCCCACTTTAATGGTGGGAAAACTGGTAAAGAAACCTGGCAGAGGACAGCACTGCACCAAATGATCCAAGTCCACATTCCCAGCAATGAGACAGACTGACCCCACATGCCTCTTGAGGTGACACAGGGATACAGACACAGAATCATGTCCGTGGTATCCCTGCTCAGGTGCATGGGCTTGGTCTGCTCCACTCAGACCAATGCAAAGTGAGAATATCACAAAACAACTGACCTGTGCTCGTCAGGGTTCAATGTCAAGGAAGACAAGGAAAGACTGAAGAAAGAAGAATAAAGAGACTTGACAACTTAATGCAAAGCAAGATCCTGAATTGAATCCTAAACCAGAAAAAAAATTACCATAACGGACATTATTGGTCCAACTGGTAAAATTTAAACATGGATTGTAAATTAGATAATGATCTTGTATGAATGTTAAGTTTCTTGACTACATACAATTGTTGTACTGTGGTTATACATGAGAATGACCCTAGGAAATACATGCTGAGAAATTAAGGAGTAAAGGGTCATTATGCCTGAGGAATATAAATGGATAGATAGATAATGTGTTCATGTATACATATAGAGGGCATATGTATATACACATGTGAATAGAGTGTATATGTAGAGAAAATGTGTGCAAGTGTGCATACATATACGTGCTTCTGTATATGCATACATATATGTATGTGAGTACATATACACACACATATATAATATATTGCTAGAAAGAAAATGAAATGTTAAAAAATGGGAATCGAGGTTAAAGGTATATGATAATTCTTTGTATTTTTCTTGCAACTTTTACATTTGAACTTATTTCAAAATAAAAAGGTGTTTAAAATAGGACACTGAGGTCTGGGGAATTCAAAGCCTTGCCCAGATGTGAGCTCAAGGGCACCCGGCCCAGGACCCCAGCCCTCCTGCAGGGGCTCTAATCTTTGACCTGGCTCCCAGCTCCAGGGCCCTCGTCCCCACCACTTACGGCGGACCACCACGCTGACTGGGTCAGAGCGCTCTCTGCCCTGGGCATTCTGCACCTCACAGAAGTAGAAGCCTGTATCGGCCCTGGTGACTGAGTGCAGCTGGAGGATGTGACTGTGGGTGTCCTTCATCAGGTCGTGGTTTTTGTACCATGTGTAGCGCAGATCCCTGGGCGCTTCTTTCGGCGTGTTGCAGGCCAGGGTCACAGTCTGGTTCTCCAGAATCGGGCCTGCTGGGCTCACCTGGACCTCAGCCACTGTGGGGGCAGCATAGAGCTCACTGAGGGATACTCGGGCGACTTCCAGGCCCCACCACTCAGGGTTGCAGCCAGGCGACCTAAACCTCTGCACGCTGTACGCCACACCCCTCTGAGGAGGAGCCTCCTGGACTGGCCATGCATCTCTTTGCCCTGTTCACTGCCAGGGAGGTTTGTCACCTGTCAGAAGCCAAGCCGGAACTCCACACACGCATCCCAGGAGGAACCTTGGCCTCGTTTCCCTCAGCCCCCATGGCCTGGATGCCTCCCTACCCTCTGGTCAAGACCCAGGCTCACCCAGGACTCACTGAAGATGTGGAGGCTGACAGGAGGTGAGACTGAAGAGCCTACGCCATTCCCAACTTCACAGGTGTAGACGCCAGCATCAGCCCAGGCTGCCCGGGGCAACTGTAGTACACGACTCCGGTCTTTGAGGTGTGTCCCATCCTTGACCCACTGCACGGAACTGACCTGAGGGTGGCTGCTGTTCACCTGGCAGGTGAGTGTGACCAGATCCCCTGGAAGGATGTTCCGCCCCGAGGGGCTGAGGAGGATTTCCACACCCTTGGGGGCATCTGCAAGGCATGACAGGGGTTGTCGAGTATGGTGCCCAGGGAAGGCGGGGGCATTTTGCCACTCCCCTTTCAACACTCTGCCTTAAGGAAGCCCACCCAGATAAACTGGAACTCCCATTAGTCCCCTGTCCGGGGCAGGCACTGGCCTCACACTGTGAGGAAGCCTGCTCCTGTCCTTCTCTACTGAGAGCTTGATACTGTGATGCTTGGCATAGCATTCAGCCTACACTGCCTTCAGTGGCTTTCTGCCCCATGACACGTCCATTGCCCTCTCTTCTATCTGATGGCCATGGGCACACTGCTTGCTTTAGTGGCTTGTGGCAGCTGCTGGCAAAGGACAAACCACCTAACACAAGGGCTAAAGGCAGAGTCAAATTCTCTCTGAGAATGGTTAACTCATTTGTTGGGAGATCCCAATGATACAAAGAAACTGCATTTCTTTAAATCTTGTTCTAAAGCCTCTCTCTATGTAACTATGCTAGTAAAAGCTAATATTTTCAGGAGTTCCCTGATTGCCTAGTAGTTAGGACTCTGGGCTTTCACTGCTGTGACCCGGGTTCAGTCCCTAGTCAGGGAACTGAAATCTCACAAGCCATGCAGTTCAGTTCAGTTCAGTTCAGTCGCTCAGTCATGTCTGACTCTTTGCGACTCCGTGGACTGCAGCATGCCAGGCCTCTGACCATCACCAACTCCTGGAGTTTACTCAAACTCATGTCCACTGAGTCAGTGAGGCCATCCAACCATCCCATCCTCTGTCGTCCTCTTCTCCTCCCGCCAATGCAAGCTATGTAGTGTGGAAAAAAAAAAAAAGCTAGTATTTTCAAGTCCTTAATCTATGTAACTATGAAAATAATAGAAACTAGTATTTTTGCAGGCTTTTAATTTTCATAACAATCCTGTGAGATAAAATGTATTTATTATTACCTCCACTACAGAGAGGTGGTGAGAAAACAGAGGCTCTGAGAGGCAAGTAACTTGCCCAAAGTTTGCTCATCTAGTCTATGGTGAAGCCAGCAGCCTGATGCCTATGTACGGAAGTTGTTCTAGAACAGGCTGCCTGTCTTTACTGTGATGGGAAGATGCATAATCAAGTAAAAACTTGGAATTCCTCCCACTGTCTCTTTGCCATATCCAAGTGTTCCCCTGGTCATGGAGTGTGAGTGGCAGGAAAGGGATGAACCCTGGCTTCCTCCTCCTCTTCCAGAGCTGGTCTAAATCCCAGGTCCCCTACTGCCCAACCCCTAGTTCTCTGGCTGAGTCGCCCCTTCCCTGCCCAGCCTAACTTCAGGGACTGGAAGTGGAGGGAGCCTTTCAATACTACTCTTGGGGCTTAGCAGTTTCTTTCCACCTGCTCCACCCTGGAGGTCCAAGCACAGCCTGGCTATTTCTACAGGCCTGAAAGGGATGGTTTCCACTGGGGAACCACAGATGTGTATGAGCTCAGTAACAAGGATGTGCTACCCACCCCGCCCACCACCCTCACTCACACTGCACTTGGAGGCGAATCTTGCGTTGAGTCCTACGGTTGGCCGCCGAGAGCTGGCAGCTCAGGGTGCGGCCATGGTCTTGCCAGGACGGGGCCATGTGGAGGGTCACCAGGTGGTGGATGCCCGTGGGCTCAAGCTTCTGGAGTGTGGAGGTGGTGGAGCGGGCAGGGTCCTGGCCTTGCCACCGCAGGGTGAATGGCTCCTCCAGGCACGCGTAGGGAGTGGAGCAGTTGAAGTCCACATTCATGCCCTCACGCAGCTCAGCCGGAGCGGCAATGGTGGGCATAATGAGCTCCTCTAAGGACAAAGACAGGAGGCTGGGGGCTCCCCTTCACCGTACCTGAGACCTCTTGCCCTGGAGACCTCAGCCCAGGGCACGGGACTTCAAGGGGAAGGAGAGAGCCAGGGGTTCACTGGGGGGCAAATGCCAGGGGGCACAGGGCTGGGCTGGAACTGCAGCCAAGATTGGGGCTGGGTTTGGGTTTGGGTTTAGGACCAGGGCTGGGGCTGTGAGCCAGTGGGGCCAGGAGCAGCCTGGAGCCCCTTCCGGCCGGTGACCTTGCTCTCACCTGTCACGGTGACCGCAGAGCCTTTGACATCTACCCAGCGGTTGCCCTCACTGATCTCGAAGCGGAAGTTGTAGGAGCCCGAGTCCTCAAGCTGCAGGTCCTTCAGCAGCAGGTTGCACACTCTGAGCTCAGGATTCCCCACCAGCTGGGCGCGGCCTTGGAAGCGGGCCTGCACCAGCTCGGGGTTTGCAGAGTGACTCACTACCTGCCGTTTGCCGGAGTAGTCATAGTACCAGATGGTTGTGATGCCATGGGGCATATTCACACTGGCAGGGAAGCTGAAGGTGCAAGGGATGACGAGGCAGGACCCCTTTATACCCCGCACGGTGTCGGGACTGGAGACGCCCCACGAGGTCAGGTCTGAGGGAGAGGTAGGACAAGAAAGAGTGTAATGCAGGCCTGGGGTCATGCTCTGCCCCCCAGAAGGTGTTCCAGATGCACTCTCAGATCCTGCCCTGCCCCCAGCAATGCAACCCCTCTGGGCACCTCAGAGAGGGTCCCTGTTCCCTGTCACTGCCTCCTCATGCCCTCCTTCAGCCTCAGCAGCTAAACCTGTGACCAGACACAGTTCAGTCTGCCCAGGCCAACAGAGGCTGGACTCGTCGAGGCCAGGCCCTGCGAGAAGGAAAAGGCCAACAAAGCTTACCTGCTGGGATGGGTAAGGCCAGGAGGAGGAGTTGGAGCAAGAAGTCCATAGCAGGTTCTCACGCTGGTTCTGTTGCCTATGAGGTGGGTGAGCACTGTGCTGGGCACACAGGGGTCTCCTAGGGAACCTCGGTCTCAGAGCCTGCTGGGATGCCAGTCCTGTTTCCCCACACACTATGCTGGCTGACCCAGTGAGAGGGCAGGGCAGCTGCCAGCTGGGATCCAGAAGCCCATGTTCCCAGCTCACGCTGTGTCCAGGAATGCCTTCACTTTGTGGCCCCAGAAAATCCTCTGTCTGTCTCTTGGCCCCACCCTAAGTTCTGCTTTCCCAGCCTCTTCAAAGATGAACAGCTGTTTCTCTATTTCCCCCACTTCCTTGCCCCCTCCCTGCTGCCCAAGTCACCAGCAACTGGAGGTCAGAGAGGCACAATGACTTATTCCAAGGCATCCAGCAAAAACGATGGTTTCTTACTTGAGATTTGTCTCCCTACCACCAGTCTTACCAGTTGTAGACCATAATGGAGTTTGAGCACTTAGAAAACTGTAGACTTCAAGAGTCCTCCCTTGCTCAAAAACCTACTATGGGTCCCCATTGCCCATGAAATGTGGCTCCCCTACATCCCCGAAAGGCCTTCCTTTCCTACTGCCAGCTCTGCCCCCATTTACTGTTCCCCCTGCGACCAGTTCCCACCCTGGGGCCGGTCGTGTCTGCCCACAAGCTCTCCAGCTATCCAGCTCTGGCCTCATCACAAATGATCTTTGCCTGTTGAAATCTTATTCAGTCTTCAAAGTGGCTTCTAGCTGAAACTTTCCCTTTGGGGTCTCTAGCCACCCTAGAGCCATTTCTGTATTCACCTTGTTCTTTGTAGCTGTGAGCACCCATTTCTCAGGACTTGGGGCTGAGGATGTGTGTCCTGCAGCAATGCAGAGCCCCTCGCCCCTGCAGCAGTGGGCAAGAGAAGAGTGTGGTCCCTGAGGGTTTAGAGCTCGTGGCAGGGCAAGTCTGGTATGACAGGGGACACAAGAACTCGGCGTGACATATAGCTGACAAACAAGAGGTAAATGCCTACTGTATGCCATGCACAGGAAGGCAGGCCCTTCACCACAGAGTGCCTCTGGAACCATAAAACTGTTAGAAGAAAACAGGTGAAAATCTTCATGACCTAGTAGCAGGCAATGATTTCTTAAGCATGACACCAAAAGCAAAGCAACAAAAGAAAAAATAGATAAATTGAACTCGATCAAAATGAAAAATGTTTTTTGCATCAAAAGATACTATCCAGAGAGTGAAAACTCAACCCACAGAATGGGAGAAAAATACCTGCAAATCATATAGCTGATAGGGATTAACATCTGGAATATATAAAGAACTCCTATAATTTAACAACAACCCCCCCCTCAAACAACCTAAATTTGAAAAAATGTGCTGAAAGCTTGTATAGGCATTTCTCCAAAGATGATATACAAATGGTCAACAAGCCCATGAGAAGATACTCAACATCAGTAGTCGTTGAAAGCGAAAGAAAGTGAAGTCGCTCAGTCGTGTCTGACTCTGTGAGACCCCATGGATTGTAACCTACCAGGCTTCTCCGTCCATGGGATTTTCCTGGCAAGAGTACTGGAGTGGGTTGCTATTTCCTTCTTCAGGGGATCTTCCTGACCCAGAATTGAATCCGAGTTTCCCACATTGCAGGCAGACACTTTACCCTCTGAGCCACCAGGGAAACCCCTCATTAGGGAAAGGCAAATCAAAACCACAGTGAGCTACCACTTCACACTGTAAACAAACAAACAAGACCAGAAAATAACAAATGTTGACGGGGCTGTGGAGAAATTGGAACACTCGTGTACCATTGGTAGAAATGTGAAATGGTGCAGCCCCTTTGGAAAGTTTTGTGTTTTCTCAAAAAGTCAGACATAGATTACCATATGATCCAGCAACTTCACTACTAGGTATATACCCAAAAGAATAAAAAATAGGGCCTTAAATAGATATTTGCACACATGTTCACAGCAGCATTACTCATAATAGCCAAAAAGTAGAAGCAACCCAAGTGTCCATCAACAGATGAATGTGATATATCCATACAACAGAACAGTATTCAGCCATAGGAAGGAATGAAATTCTGACACATGTTACACACATGGGTAAAGCTTGAAAACATGTTACATGAAATAAGCCAAGCACAAAAGGGCAAATATTATATGGATCCACTTGTATGAGATACGTAGAATAGGCAAATTCGTAGAAAGTAGAATAGAAGTTACCAGGGCCTGGAAAGAGGAGGGATGGATAATGTTTAATAGGTACAGAGTCTCTATTTTGGATGATGGAAAACTTCCGGAAATAGATAGTAATGATGATTACACAGTAGTATGAAGGTATTTAATGCCATCGGATCGCATACTTAAAAAATAGTTAAAACAGTAAACTTTACCACATACACATACAAAACCCATATTGTCAACTTTGCAATCTTCCTTGGCCCTAAATGCTGACTCTGCAGAGTGAGGGGAAGGGCCTGGGGAACCTGGAAGTAGGGACAGGAAACTCATGATATCTTCCAGTCCCAAGTCCATCTGTCTCAGGGATGGGGCCCAGCTGATTCTGGTGGCTACCAGAGGGCACTCCTGGGGAGAGGCTGAACAGAGCCTGGAGAGGCGCTGCGTTGCCTGTGAGGATGACTAGCCAAGTGTGAAGAGAGGAGGGATGTCCTTAGAGGGAGCACAGCAAAGGCAAAACTGTGGGAAGAACAGGCAGAGCCTTGTTCCTCAGGAGACTGGGGCCCCTGGCTAGGCCACTCCTGCAGACAGGTCTGGTCATTTGCTGAGGCCCAGTGACCTGTCCTCAGACTTTTGGGCAGTCCTAGTCCTGTTCCTCTCCCTGGAAGATGTACCCACACCCTCCCCACCTGGTCCTTGGCTCATGCTGGCCCAGGCTGGGCCCCATGACCTGGGTGCAGTGTCCTGGAAGCCCTGGGGACCCAGGACCACACTGAGCATCAGGGTCAGCTCCTCTACAGCTGGGACACCACCAGTGTTCATATTGTCCCCAGCTCCCCTGCTGCTCCCATTTGGGGCCCTGGAAAGAGGAATGCTGAAGCTACAAGATAAATGGTGGGATTTTAGACACACTGACCCCAGAACGGAGCAGGGGTTTTTGAGAGGACCCTTTCTAGAACCACCCAAAGTCATTTCCTGTAGATGTCACCTATACTTAGCCCAGTCCCAATAACCAAGGGGTCAGTCCCACCAGAGTCCAGCTTATTGGTTCAACTTGTTCTACCCCAAAGACCAACCTCAGCCCAGAGAACTTTCCTGGAAAAAAAGAAAGGGCATGAAGAGCTCCAGGAAGGGAGCTCCTTGTCCCAGTTAAAAGCCTGGTGTTGACAGGGAGGTGTCCCTAGGACTCGGGTTGAGTGGGGTGTCCTGGTGGGCACCTAGCACCTCCTGATGGTAGTCGGATGACTGCAGCTCCTGGGAAGGGGGTGGCTATACTGGGGACAGGAAGCACTGTAGCCCTCAGGCAATGACCATTTGGGGAAGCACAGTTCCAGGGTTCATCCCAGAATCTCCAAGCCTTGGACCTTCTGAAGACAGGGTTTAAAGTCCCACTCCTCTGAACTGATAGATGCTACATCAGCACTGGGTTGGGGTGTATGGCACATGGGAGACACCCATGTTTGCTCAAGTGAGTGGGTAAGTATGAGACCAAGTGTCCCAGGACATCTGGGAGGGTGACTAGGGCCACAAGTCCCTGATTTCTGATCCCAGAGGCCAAGTTTGGCCTGGGGAAGAAAGGACAAAGGCAGTTTCATTGTAGGCAGCTGTGCTTGGGTTCAGGATTCAGTTTCTATTTCCCAGTACCAGAGCTTCTCCCAACTTCCTTATTCAAGTTGGAGAAGGAGGGAAAGAGGGTGATCAAACCAGTTTCAGCGCTCTGCTCAACAGGTCAGAAAGCAGGTTCAGATGGGCGATTCCGGGAATACATTGTCTTCATAATAATGGAAAGTCCTGAACATAGGCCGTTTAACTCAGAAAACCACATTATCCATAAATGAGGTCTATCGGCTTTGAAATGGGTAGTAGATGTGTCACATTTCTTTCCTTAATCTGGCTGTAAATGCTCTTAGCCTGAATGCCCATTCCATCAAACTATGCTGGATGGTGCAGGGGGGCCTTCGCTCAGATGAATGAAGTGGTAATGAATGTAGAAAACTGAGGGGAAGGTAAGGGTTGGGCTACAGTTGGTTTGGGGTGAAAGTGATGGTTAGGCTGTGTTTTGGAATGGAATTAGTCTTAGCGTGGAGGTGAGAGTGATGGGGTTGGGTGAGGGTGCTGGTCAGGCCTGGGGCTGGATGGAGATGACGGTTACTAAATGGTTGGGGATGGGATTCAATGGAGGGTGAGGTAGGGGTGGAAAAAGTACCCAGGCTGCGCGGGGCAGGAGTCAGTGTTAGATGGGGGTTGGGATATGAGTTGGGGAAACTTTGGTGTTGTGCAAGCCTTTGAGCTACGAGCGTATCTTTGTCTTGGGCTTGGACACCCAGGTGTCCTCCCCCAAATCCCAATCCAGCCCTGCTCCCAAGCCTCAGCTCGTCCTCTAGGCCTGGGGAGGGGAGTACCTGCTCCAGAGAGGGACGGGGCTGCAGAGCCGGTGAGCCGCAGCTGAGGAGGATGCGGGGGAGGGCCAGGAGCTCCAAGTGCTGCTGTCTCTCCAGGAGAGGAGACCCAGCTCGGGGTTGCTTCCTCTTTTCCCAAAGCCTCAGCTCCACTGCCTGCCCTGGAAGCTAGTCGGGGAGGAAGACCAGTCTTGCACAACATCAAGACCGGAAAGACCTCTCAGGCAGGGGAAGACGCCGGCAAGGCCTGCGACTCTGGGACTTGAGCAAGCAGATGTGGAACCTTGGGCCTCTTTGCCTGAGAGGGGGCCTCCTCTCAGGCAAAGTGGGAACTTAGGGGTCCTTGTCACTAGCCACAAGCATACTCCTCTCTTTGGGGACCACTTGGCCTTTTTAGGGAATCCGGGAGAGGAGGAAGGGAGCGTTCTGCACACTGTTTTCCTCCTGACAACAGAGAAGACAAGTCTGTCCTGGGGTAGGGGAGCGTGACAAGGCACCCAGACCAAGGTGTTGATTTTCCAAGTCCTTTGGGACCTTCCCAGTACCCCCTTGCACCTGGCTATTCTGGAGACAACCCTCTGAGAAGCAGGCTCTAGATATGAGGGATGCAGAGGCCCCAGTCTTAAGCTAGAAGAGTATTTCTAATCCCTTTTCCCTTCCCCACTGTCCCTCCCCCCATGTGTCCCCACGGGATTTCGGCAGCACCCCCACCCCTGCTAAAGCAGAAGAGGAAAGATCTTGCCATGGTTGTGATGCTGTCATGATGACAGAGTCCATTTTATTGAGGATCCACTATGTGCCAGGGCTTCCCTGGTAGCTAAGTTGGTAACGAACCCGCCTGCCATGCAGGAGACCCTGATTCGGTTCCTGGGTTGGGAAGATCTGCTACAGAAGGAATGGGCTACCCATTCCAATATTCTCAGGGTTCCCTGCTGACTAAGACGGTGAAGAATCTGCCTGTAATGCGGGAGACCTGGGTTGGGAAGATCCCCTGGAGAAGGGAACCACTACCCACTCCAGTACTCTTGCCTGGAGAATCCCATGGACAGAGAAGCCTGGCCGGCTGCAGTCTATGGGGTTGTAAAGAGTCAGACATGACCGAGTGACTTTCACTTCACTTCACTTCATGTGTCAGGCACTTAGGGTATAGGGCAGATATTAATTGCTCCAAACAATCTTGGATACAAGTGACAATACATTTCTTTGTTTCACAACTCAAATGTAATTCAGCTCAGCCTTAGCCTATCTGTAGTGGTGGGGAGCCCAGCCAGATCAGGCTGTTCATATCCTGTGGGCAAACCCACACATGCAGATCAAAAGCAACATGAAACCTTGAATCAGGAGGGACCCAGGATCTCAGGTCTCAGTGGCCCAAAACAGATGTCTCCTGACATTCTACCCCGAAATCCTCAGGTCCAGAGAGACTGAACTCTATCACTCTGTCCTTTTTGTAGCCCTTGTGTACACCTTTAAAAAAATGTATCTATTTATTTGTCTTAGTGGGTGGGGTCTTTGATCTTTGTTGCAGCATGTGGAATCTAGCTTCCTGACCAAGGATTAAACCTGGGCCCCCTGATTTGGTAGCTTGGAGTCTTAACCACTGGACCACCAGGTAAGTCCTGTTCATTTCCTGTTTTGACATTTTTTTGAAGCAATCTCATTGCTTCCTTCTCCAACACCAACATAAGACTTGTGGGCCCAGAGACCCCCTAACTTTAGGCCTGTGTGAGTGTGGCTTATCAGCTCCAATCCCTCAGTAGAATCTAGACTACACATATCTACAGCGCCATGGTGGGTAAAGCATTCTCCTCCACCCCTTGATTTTGGACTTAGCCATGTAACTTACTCTAGCCGATAGATGTGAGTGAACACAACACAAACATAGTAATGAAGTGTACTTGCATAGTTGGCCTTGCTGTCTTAGATTTCTGCCATTGCCAAGCAGAAACTCCAGCTAACCTGCAGGGACAAAGAGGATGAGAGACATGTGAAACAGACCTGAACCAAACCCACAGGCCGTGCATCCAGTCATCCAGACCTCAGCCAACCTGTCAGATCTATGTATTTATTGCTGGAATCCACTGAGAATTCTGTGGTTGTGCATTAGCTACAAGGGTAAACTGATACAAGGCCTAAGTCTCAATAGCACAGATTACCTTTCCTTAGGGCAAGGAGAACAAAGACTTGTCTGCTTTGCCTGGTCAGGGAACATGACCTTCCTGTGTTTTCCAAGTCAATAGTTGCCAAAACAAATTTTAAAATAAAAAATTCTTTGGTAATTTTTCAATAGGTCTCACTGTTACACATATTTTTAACTTTCACAAACACTCTGTGAGGTAGGCACTACTATTCTCATTCCAGATGTGAGAATCAAGACATGGGGATGTGGGATATTTGTCCAAGATAAAAGTTTTTGGCTACAGAAAAATATGACCTCACCAAAGAGATATATTTCTCTTTGTATAAAGGGCTTCCCTGTAGCTCAGATGGTAAAGAATCTGCCTGCAATTCAGGAGATCTGGGTTAGATTCCTGGCTCAGGAAGATCCCCTGGAGAAGAGAATTGCAACCCACTCCAGTATTCTTGCCTGGAGAATCCCATGGACAGAGGAGCCTGGTGGACTACAGCCCACGGGGTCACAAAGGGTCAGACATGACTAACACTACTACTACTGAAGAGATATATAGGCTTCCCAGGTGGCGCTAATGGTAAAAAATCTTCCTGTGATGCAGGAGTCCTGCGTTCCATCCCTGGGTTGGGAAGATCCCCCAGGGAAGGGAATGGCTACCCACTCCAGTATTCTTGCCTTAAGAATTCTGTGGACAGAGAACCTTGGATGGCTACAGTCCATGGAGTTGCAAAAGTCAGACACAACTGGGCAACTAAAAAGAGATATACAGATGGAAAATAAGCATATGAAAAGATGCTCTACATCAATGTCATCAGAGCAATGCAAATTAAAGCAAGAATGATGGGACTTCCCTGGTGGTCCACTGGTTAGGACTTTGCACTTTCACTGCCAAGGGCTAGGGTTCAATCCCTGGTCAGGAAACTGAGATCCCCCCAGGCCATGTGTCTCCACCAAAAACAGACAAATTAACAAACAAAAAACTCCCACAATGAGATACCACTGTTCTGTTCTGTTCTATCACTAAGTCATGTCTGACTCATGGGGTCCGTGGACCGGAGCATGCCCGGTTTCCCTGTCTCCCAGAGTTTGCTCTGGTGATGCTATCCAACCATCTCATTCTCCATTGCCCCCCTCTCTTCCTGCCCTCAATCTTTCCCAGCATCAGGATCTTTTCCAATGAATTGACTCTTCACATCAGGTGGCCAAAGTATTGGAGCTTCAGCATTAGTCCTCCCAATGAACACTTAGGGTTGATTTCTTTAAGATTGACTGGTTTGAACTCCTTGCAGTCCAAGAGCCTCTCAAGAGTCTTCTCCAGCATCACAATTTGAAAGCATCAATTCTTTGATACTTAGCCTTTTTTATGGTCCAACTCTCATGTCTGTACACGACTACTGGAAAAATCTTAGTTTTGACTAGATGGACATTTGTCCGCAAAGTGCTGCCTCTGCTTTTTAACATGCTGTCTAGGTTTGTCATAGCTCTCCTTCCAAGGAGCAAGCGTCTTTTAATTTCATGGTTGCAGTCACCATCTGCAGTGATTTTAGAGCCCAAGAAAATAAAATCTCTCACAGTTTGCACTTTTTCCCCTTTGATTTCCCATGAAGTGATGGGACTGGATGCCACAGTCTTTGTTTTTTGAATGTTGATTTTAAGCCAGATTTTTCACTCTCCTCTTTTACCCTCATCAAGAGGCTCTTTAGTTTCTCTTCACTTTTTGCCATTCATGTGGTATCATCTCCATATCTGAGGTTATTGATATTTCTCCCAGCAATCTTGATTCCAGCTTGTGATTCATCCAGCCTGGCATTTTGCATGATGTACTCTGCACAGAAGTTAAATAAGCTGAGTGACAATATAAAGCTTTGTTGTATTCCTTTCCCAATTGTGAACCAGTCAGCAGTTTCGTGTCTGGTTCTAACTGTTGCTTCTTGACCTGCATACACATTCCTCAGGAGAGAGTTAAGGTAATCTGGTATTCCCAGCTCTTAAGAATTTTCCACAGTTCGTTGTGATCCACACAGTCAAAGGTTCTGTTGTTGTTGTTCAGTAGTTTAGTTGTGTCTGATTCTTTGAGATACCATGGACTGCAGCACCCCTTTATGGATCATAGCACTGTCATGGCAAAAGGACTTGCATAACTCAGTGTAGCTGTGAGCCATGCCGTGCAGGGCCACCCAAGATGGACAGTCATAGTGGAGAGTTCTGACAGAATGTGGTCCCCTGGAGGAGGGAATGACAAACCACGTCAGTATTCTTGTCTCGAGAACCCCATGAACGGTATGAAAAGCCAAAAAGAGAGACCACTACCTACCTATTAAAATGGCCAAAATCCAGGACACTGACAACACCAGCTACTGGTAAAGATATGGAGCAACAGAACTCTCATTTGTTACTGGTGGGAATGCAAAATTGTCCCTACCACAGCCATGTTGGAAGACAGTTTGGCAGTTTCTTATAAAACAAAGTATACTCTTACCATACAATCCAGCAATTGCGCCCCTTGGCATTTATAGAGCTGAACTGAAACCTGCACACAGATTTCTGTAGTAGTGTTATTCATAAATGCCCAAAGTTAGTGGCAACCAGAATATCCTTCAGTAGATGAATGGATAAATAAACTGTAGCACATTCAGACCATGGAATTTTCTTTGGAGAAATGAATTATCTCTCAAGCCATGAAAAGACATAAAGTAATCTTAAAAATTCCACTTCATAATTAAACATATCACATCACAGACTGTCCTAAGAATGGCAGATTCTAAAACAATAGAACACACCAGAATTGGGAAAGAACATGAGCAAAGACACCAAAGAGTATTTTTTTAGTGGCAATACTTGAGATATAAAATCTTGAATATGAAATTAAATTCTATTAAAAAATCCATCTATTCATAAACAAATGGCTATTAAATGAATTTATTTCATGGCTTATGGTTCAGGCTTAGTAAAATTTTGATAATGCATTTTACTTTTGTTCTGGCATGAACAAGCTTAATTTTTTAAGTGAAAAGAAAAAAGCTTGGCTAACAGTACAGAAAATGGAAAGTAACAGTGATTTAAATAAAATAGAAGTGTATTTCCCTTTCCTTCAAGTAAAGTGTTGGCATCCAAGGCTGATAGGGCAACTGCATGATCATTCTGAAATTAGACCCCCTCTTATTTTTCACTCTGCCCTCTTCAGTGGGTTGTTTTCACTCTTGGTTCAAAATGGTTGCTTGAGCTTGTCATTATATCTGTATTCCAGAAAGTAGGATGGAGGAAGGAACAAGGCAGGTCATGCCCCTTCATTTAAAGCTAATTCCTTATATTGTGCACTTCATTTCTGCTTATGTTGCACTAGCCAGAAATTAGACACATAGCCTTGTGTCTTTATTCCTGTAGATGATGTGCCCAGGTAAATATTGGGAACTGTTTACTAAGGAGCTGGGAAGGTTAAGTCCTGCACTCATACAGAACAATCAGTGCCCTAATTCTTTTTTTTAATGTTTTTTTTTTCATTTATTTTTATTAGTTGGAGGCTAATTACTGCCCTAAATTCAATCATTTATTTCTTGGACCTAATTGGATCCCAGGCCTAAGCCTCTGACCACCTCCACTGCGGCAACTCTGCAGAGCCTCCTATCTCCCCCAGAGGGCGCCAGAGCTCTCTGCTTCCTTGCTTTTCTCCTTTGCGACCCAACTGCAACATCTGAGGTGTGGACAGCTCAGCCCAAGTGACCCATGAGAGTTCCTCCAGACCTTGCTCTGCTCAGCTTTGGGGCAGGTGGCAGTCATGTAACCCAGTAGTTAGGATCCCGGGCCCTGTATGGATCTGAGTTCAAATCCATAACATATCCTTCACCAGCTATGCAATCATGGAGAAGTCAGTCAAACCTCTCAGAACCTGGAGCCTCCCAAGAGCTTGTAGGAAAAGCTTCTGACAGGGCCTGGACTGCCGGAAGAGCTCTGTGAGTGCAGAATGGGAGTGACTGAAGGCGGTGCTCCGCTCCCTCAAAGATGACTTCCACTCTAATCATACACCCTGGATTTTCACCCTTTTAAGCACCCCGCCAAGCCTATTGTCTGTCCCTCTGGCTCTCCTCCCCAGAACATGCACCTTGTACTCACTCACTTCTGTTCCCTGAGAGTTTGAAGTCTCCGGAGTTCTTAGGGAAACTGAAGGGCCACCTTCCTTCCCCAAACAGCCACCAGGTCTGAGAGACTGTCTTGGAGGCTTCGCAAGAAAATTAGAAGACCCAGGTTATCTCTCCCTTTTTCCTTCCTGAGCAGGGTCTGGACATCCAGTGTGAACAACTGCAGGCCCCAAAGGACCCCATATGTGCAGAGTTGGATGGAGTCAGAAACATTTAAATCACTACACCAACTTCCAGTTCAAGATGGTGGGCTGAGAACACGTTCCTATCACTCCTAGTCCCTCAAATACCATCAAAAGCACAGTGAGGAAAGAGAAAAAGGAAGCAAATCCATCAAAGGCCTGAGAACTGATGGCTGGAGGTGGGGCCTCAACTGTCCAGGGATTTTTATTTACTTCTGGAAGATAGAAGGGTAGATTGCAATAAGGTGCAGATGGGGGCAGAGGAAAGTACAGTCAAAGCCTTCCTGAGAAAAAGCTGCCCCAAAGGACCAAGCAGGCACAGAGGTAGGAGTGGACCCACCATGGGAGACTTCACCCCTTAAAGGGATGGTGAGTGGCACATGGATCACTCCCCATCACCCTGCCCACTGCTTACACACCAGAGCAGGGGAAATACCCTACATCAATGCCAATACCAATCAGCCCTGCCCTTCAGTCATAAAGATGAACTGTATTACCAAGTATTACCAGAAAACTGAGAAAAACCAACAAAAGGAGAAGGATTAACAAAGAATAGCACTGGGCAAAGAGCCCATTTTGAGGATGTATAATTTTAAGGTCTTGTACCATCCCAAACCCTTGTCCATATATGGGCCATATATAAATATATGTATCCACTATATTTATCTACACATACATCCATCTTAATGAACTTGCAAATGGATCATTAGAATGATCATAAGATGGACACACATCTGGATGGAACCAACTGAATGTATCCTGTACTACCTGGCAGTTGTCATAAAAATATCAATAAGAGGGAGCAGAAGTGTATTTGACTGGAAGAAGAATTCGTTTCCTTGTCATTATTCTTAGTGAAAGGAGATGATGAGGGGAAAAAAACAAAGAGAGATAAAGAAAAGAATAGTAAATACCTTTTCAGGGCTTATTGTGGACCTGTCCATGGTCTAAGCATTTTACATTCAGTATGCATGTAACGAGGCTTCCCAGGCGGTGCCAGTGGTAAAGAACCCGCCAATGGAGATGTAGGAGAAACAGGTTCAATCCCTGGTCTGGGTTGGGAAGATTCACTGGAGGTGAGCATGACAACCCACTCCAGTAGTCTTGCCTGGAGAGTCCCATGGACAGAGGAGCCTGGCAGGCTACAGTCCATAGGGTTGCAAAGAGTTGGACAGGACTGAGTCAACTTAGCATGCATGCCTGCAACCCATGTAACAATCTCTGAGTTAGGTGCTATTATTATCCACTTTCTGGGAAATTGAGTCACAAAAAGGCAACATAACTTGGCTGAGGCTTACCTAGCTAGTAAAGGGCAGAGAGATAGAATCTGAATCCAGGCAGCCTGTTTCTTGCATCATACTCTGAATCATTCAACTGTTCTGCCTCTTTAATAAATTAAATAAAAGGTGAAAAACAGATCCCAGAGGTAATAGATAAAGAACAGAAGAAAATTTATAAAAAGACTCTAATGCTATTACATTTATAAACCAAAAAGGGGAAGCTGTGAAAATAAAGCAAGAAATAATACTTGCTTTAATTTAAACTAGAAATTTAAGCTAGAATCACTGAAATAAAAAGAAATTCAATCAAAAGAGTGTGAACATCTGTGGTTTGAGTGTACAAAATGAATCCATTCTCTTTTTGATTAAAAAAAATACTGATTTTCCACCTATATTCTTAAGTTCTGTGAATTGGATGAGATTGAACCCCCCAACCCCCACATTTGCTACATGAGATAAACATGTTGCTCCTGGCAGACCACCATGAGCAGCCAGGGAATGACGAAAACACTGAGAGCAGAAGAAAGATAAATAGTGACTCTGGGTACTTGATGACATCATTAAAGCTCGTGGGTCAAGCCTTACCTGAAGCTAAAGGGGTGAGTGCCTCTCATTCTCAATAGCCACTGATCAAGTCCCACTGGACTCCAGTTATTCTCACATCAGTTGTGTGTTCAACCCTCATCAGTCTCCATAAAGGTAAACTGCCAGGCATTGGGTACAGCCCACCCTTGAAGGTACTGCAGTTGGGAAAAAACTCCAAATCATACCACTGGAGTAGGGAGCAGCAGTTCACCAAAAGAAAGGAGAGGTGAATGGAAGGCTGGATAAACTCATCAACAGCTACCACATCTCACTACACAGACGAAGGATCTGGCACGGAACAGTGATTATGGCAAGTGGAATTCGTGGTAACGTAATGGAGACAACATCTGTTTCTTCTCTCAGAAAAAGTGGGGGGGGGGGGGGCAATTAGAAAAACAGAAACAACAAAATCTATTCCAGGAATAAAATATGAAGCAAACACATCTGTGGCATGATTTTGAGCAATTAGTGGAGTGTAACAAAAAAGAAATTGCTTAACCTTAACATTTGAGGCAGCAAATATTCTGCCTCAAGCATCACAGGGTGGAGGAAATGGCAATATATTTCCTTCTCAGCAGAGTTCTTATTACTTAATTCTGCAGTAAATAATGCTTATATAATCATAAAATTGGTTGGTTTTTCAATTTAAAGATAAAGAGTGGAAGATTTAACTATAATTATAATACAGAATAGAAGTATTATAAACTTTGACCATGGGAATGCAAAGACAAAACCACCAGAAATTAGAAGGAGGTGGGGAAGGAAGATGGCACATGGCTTAGAGGGCAGGGCTCAAGAAATTCTGTCTGAAGTTGATGAGAAAGGAGCTAAGCTTTAAACCCAGGGTATTTAAAACTTGAATAACACACAAAAATAAGACTGCAGTAATAATACAGCTAACACAATTAAGAAAGTAGACATGGAGAGATGAGAGATAGTGTGATTTAAATTCTTGCTTTCATGATGAGGCATTATTAGATGTTCTCTGAGTTACTAAATTGAGAAACCAAGGTAAAGCATGCTATTTAAAACTATGATGTTAAACTCTGGAATATCTAAAAATGGAAAAAATTCTGAGGATTGGAACTGATTGTGGGAAATTTTGCTGTTCGATTTGTCTCCTTCTATATTGGATGAGTTTCTTTACCTACAATTACCGCACTATAGCAGCAGCCTGCCAAACGCCCACCAGGCTCTATTTCCTGTATTTACATGGAGGGTTCCCACTCCCCTCCCACCTCCTTCTGGTTTATTTTCCTGTACTGCAGAGGAAAGGCTAGAAAACTAAACTTACATTTCTCAGATCCCCTTCCAGCTACCTTAAAGTCACCATACCATCCCACCATAATTAATTTTCCACTTCACCAAACTGGTCAGATAACAGTGTCTACCAAAAATCTGGAACTGGGACTAACAGACACTATTTGGCATCTGCCTGTAGCTGAATTGAAGGCAAATAAATTCAGGATCTGTGGAATGATCATATGCATGGAGGAAAAAAAGACATAAAGAAAAGGCAATCCATTGAGAGAATGAAAAGATAAGCACAGATACAGATATGCTTTATCAGATACGTTTGCAAAACATATCTGATAAAAGATTATATTTAAAATATAAAAAGAACTCTTAAAACTCAACAATAAGAAATCAAACAGCTTCCCTGGTGGCCCATTGGTGAAGAATCTGCCTTGAAATACAGGAGACACCTGTAGCTCCCTGGTCTGGGATGAACTACATGCCCCGGAGCAACTAAGCCAGTGCTCCACATCTACTGGGCCAGTGCTCAAGAGTCTGTGAGCCACAACTACTGGGCTCATGTACTGCAACTACTGAAGCTCGTGTGCCTAGAGCCTGTGCTCTGCAACAAGAGAAACCACTATAATGAGAAGCCCACACATTGCAACTAGAGAAAGACTGCATTCAGCAACAAAGACCCACCACAACCAAAAACACAAAAATCATAAATAAAATCCTGTTAAAAAAAGGAAGAAGTCAAACAACTCCATTTAGAAATACGCAGGGAACTCTCTGGTGGTCCAGTGGTTAAGACTTCGAGCTCCCACTGCAGGTGGCCTGGGTTTGATCCCTGGCCAGGGAACTAAGACCCCGTGTGCTGTGAGACATAGCCCCAAAAATAAAAATAAAAAATTAATAAATAAAAATGGGCAAAACATCTGAACAGATATTTCACCAAAGAAGACATAGATGGCAAATAAGCATGTGAAAAGATGCCGAACATCACGTGTCATTGTGATATTGCAAATTAAAACAACATATGTGGTAATGCAAATTAAAACAACAATGAGATACCACTACACAACTATTAGGATAGTGAAAATCCAGAACACCGACAACACCAAATTCTGACAAAGATGTGGAGCAACAACAACTCCCACACACTGCTGGTGGGAATGCAAAATCAGTACAGCCACTTTGGAATATAGTTTGGTGGTTTCTTACAAAGCTAAACATAGTCTTACCATATGATCTATAGTCACACTTCTAGATATATCCCCAATTAAGTTGAAAACTTATGTCTACACAAACCCCAGTACACAAATGTTTATAGATGCTTTATTTATAATTGCCAAAGCCTGAAAGCAACCAAGCTGTCCTTCAGTGGGTGAATGGATAAATAAACTATGTTACATATGTAAAATGGAATAACATTATTCAGTACAAAAAAGAAATGAGCTGTCAATCCATGAAAAGACATGAAGGAATCTTAAATACATATTACTAAGTGGAAGAAGCCAAACTGAAAAGGCTACATGTTGTATGATTCTTACTATTTAACATTCTGAAAGAGGCAAAACTATAGATAGTAAAAAGATCAGGGAGGGGGGATCGGGATGGGGAACACATGTAAATCCTTGGCTGATTCATGTCAATGAATGGCAAAAAACACTACAATATTGTAAAGTAATTAGCCTCCAACTAATAAAAATAAATGGAAAAAAAAAGATCAGTGGTCACCAGGTGTTCAGCAGAAGAATAGGTAAAGTACCAGGAATTTTTAGGGCAGTGAAACTACTCTGTATGAAACTGTAATGGTGAATATGTGATATTATGTGTTTGGCAAAACTCACAGATGCACAACATAAAGAGTGAAATTTAATGTAAACTATTAACTATAACAAATATGTCACACTAATCCAAGATTTTAGTAATAGAGGAAACTGTGTGAGAGAGGGGATAGATGGAAACTACCTACTATCTGATCAATATCTTTATGAATCTAAAACTGAGTTTGAAAATGATATCTATTAAATTGTTTAAAAAGACAGTCTGCTGCAAAGGAAGAATTTAGCAGATATACAGGGAGCAGCAGCAGGAGGAAAGTGGCCAGGGTGATAGCTCTCTGCTGCTGGCTTATTTCCAGTTCCTTGTTTCAGCCCCTTGTGGAGCCCAGCTGCACTCCTCTGCCCCCAGATTCTATAATATACAAACCCCTGTGTCTGTGACGTGAGCTTCTCCTTTACTTACACCACTTTAATGAACTTCTATTACGTGGGTGGCGCTTCTCAAGCCGTCATCCAAGTGGAACAGTCTCAGGTGATGCTGTGACAGATGAGGTCCAGTCTAGCAACCAAAAAAGTAATTTCAACACATTTCAAATTGTGTGTTTTCTTAAACACCACAAAAGGGGTTTTCACAACAACACATTATAAAACCTCTTTTTTTCCTTCTCCAATCCACTTTGCCACACACACCACAGCTGCTCTTAAAAGTATCTCTCCCAAAACTCTTCAAAACAATTCCCCTAATCCTAGTTCATACACTTCTTGTCTTCCCCCAGCCTCCTGCCATCCAGATTCTGCATCATAAAAGCCAAGAAATCTGCTGAGGAGGCAGAACCCTCCTCATGCAATGACATCTGTGTTGGAAGAGGGTGGCTGAAACTGAGCAGCAGAGCCAGGATAGTCATTCTGGGCAAGAAGGGGGCGGACTGCCTTCTGGGAAGGCCTCTTGGCTCTTCCACACAGCATACTTCTGCCTGGGTGATCTCATCACGCTGGTGGCTTCAATTCACATCTCCATGAGAATGACTGCCAAAGTCCTACCCTCAACTCCAAACTCTGCTTGTGCTCCAGATCCATTATCCACCGCCTAGTCAACATTTTTCCTTAGGGTCAAATCAGATAGGATTACATTCTGCTATGAGTAACAGAGGTTGAAAATCAGTTAAGTTCAGTCGCTCAGTCAAGTCTGACTCTTTGCTACCCCATGGACTGCAGCACGCCAGGCCTCCCTGTCCATCACCAACTCCTGGAACTTACTCAAACTCATGTCCATCGAGTTGGTGATGCCATCCAGCCACCTCATCCTCTGTCATCCCCTTCTCCTCCTGCCTTCAATCTCTCCCAGCATCAGGGTCTTTTCCAATGAGTCAGTTCTTCACATCAGGTGGCCAAAGTATTGGAGCTTCAGATTCAGCACCAGTCCTTCCAATGAACACCCAGGACTGATCTCCTTTAGGATGGACTGGTTGGATCTCCTTGCAGTCCAAGGGACTCTCAAGGGTCTTCTCTAACACCACAGTTCAAAAGCATCAATTCTTCGATGCTCAGCTTTCTTTATAGTCCAGCTCTATAGATTGAAAATACAAGGTCCTAAACAAAAGAGTTTCCTTCTTTCACATTTAAACATTTGCAAGTACACAGCCTTGGATGGGCACGGCCTACATGGGCCTACCTACTCTCAAAGAGTGCCAGTCTCTTTGCCAGTTGTTTTCTGCTATCACTGGGGTGTGACTCTCAACCTTACAGTCCAACATGATGGTTAGAGCTCCATCATCCCATCAACCTTCCAGGGAAGATGGAGAAAAGCAGGATAAGGAACATGGACAGTGGGGAGTCAACAGCAATGTTTAAAGGCTGGAAGGTGCCATGGAACATGTCTGCTTTTAACTCAATAGTAAAAACTCAGTCACAAGGCCACATCTAGCAGCAAGAAAGGCTGGGAGATCTATTCCTAATGCTGGGGCATATGCATGGCTGAAAAAAGAAGATTCTATTATGAAGAAAAGGAGACTAAGTAATAGGGCAAGGGCATCCAGCACTGTCTATGGCATTCCCTCCAACTTGACAGGGCTGAAATGAAAGTATTATCTCTCCCTCAACATCTTTTCTTCCCTTAGAGTCTTGGTCCTTTTCTGTACCCCTATACTCTAGCAGAAAGGCTATTCTATGGGACAGGGGTTGACAAGGGGAGGTGTCACTCAAGGAAAGTGAAGGGGTGAGCAGAGAAAGGGTTGTGCAATGCAGCTGAACTCCCAGTGGTCAAAGATCCCAAACAGAAGATGTCCAAGTGGAGCAAGCGGGGTTGAGTTTCCTGAGCAAAGAACAAGGGTGCCTGCTGGGAAAGGAGACAAGGGAGGTTTCTCTGTACTTGAAAGCACCAGGGACACACACACCAGCCCCATCCAGTGCTGAATCTGTTGATCCCCTTCTGCCTCCTGCTCACTCCATCCTCCATGCTTTTGTTTGCAGCTTCCTCCCCTTGGAAGGCCCTTCCTGCTTTTCCACATCAAGAACTCTCTCAGTCATCCTTCAGGACACAGACCACCTCCAAGAAGTCTTTCCAAGGTCCCCGTTTGGAGCCCTAATGACATCACACTGGAGAAGGGGCTGCGAGTTGAGCCGTGTCAGTGCAGAGTTCTGGGAGACCGGGCCAATTCTGGTGCTTTGGGGGTCATTTAGGGCAGGGTATTAGGGTGGCTCAGCACGAAGGGAGAACCCCAGGGCTCTCTTTTTATGTAGGAGAAAGTGCCAGCTGCCCATGAACTGCAGAGGCCGGGCACCATCAGGACTGATAGGCACACACTGGGCCTCCCACGCTCCCATTTCCAAAAAGGGAAATGATGCAGATGGAGGCAGTGGGCCACAGAGAGGAAATCCAGCTGGGTGGGGCAGGCAAAGTCATTCCTGGAAGGAAGCTCACACCTCAGGAATCTTGTAGAGGAACACTCCAGAGCCCTCTGTCCCAGGAGCCACCCACCATCCATCCCCAGAGAAGGGCAGGCAGGACTGGACAACTATTCAGGAAGCCTGACTCTGAGTGCCCAGATACCATCTTTCCTTCATCAGTCTCTTGCAACATGTGGCATTGGCAAGAACACAAACTCTGAGACAGCCCACTGAATCAATCTGTGCCCTGAATCTACAGGGGTCTGAATTGGACAATGTCCTGTTTTCTCTAAGCCTCAGCTTTCTCCTCTGTAGAATGAGGATGGAGAGTCCTTCCTCACCAAGGGTGTTGTGGCAGCATAAACAGCAGGTAGCATCAGCACACCATGAGGTGCAGTTAACAGGGTACTGATGAGAGAAAAAGAAACCCACCTCTGCCCACCTTTTCCTCCCAAGGCAGGAACACCTTCCTTCCCTCTGGTATATGTGGTATGTGCTGTGTGTGCATGTGTGTGTGTGTGGTGTGTCTGTGATGTGTCTGCCTGCCCCAAGCTCTGGGGTGGAGCAAGCAGCCGGACTCCAGCAAAAGGGAGGAGAGACAGAAGTTCTCCCCACAGCCACTCAGTACACATAAGCTTAGCTGGGGAAGGACATGTCCTAAAGACAGGCAGACACGCCCTCTGCCCTAAAACTGCCTGCTGGTGTGCGTGTCAGACACCAGACAAGAGGAACCCTGCTCTTGTCTTCCAAACCCAGAGAGTTTTCCTAAAAACCACTTGGTATTGAGGCAGAAGGTAGATGGGCCACCCGCCAGGGTAAAGCAATTGGAGATTCATTCCCTATTGACTGAAAGTCCAAAGGACAATTAAGGGAGGAGACTGGCCCCTGCTTGGGCCCTCTCTGTGGTGGCTCGGACGGTAAAGAATCTGCCTGCAATGCAGGAGACCCCGGGTTCAATTCCTGGGTTGGGCAGATCCCCTGGAGAAGAGAATGGCTACCCACTCCAGTATCCTTGCCTGGAGATTTCCACGGACAGAGGAGCCTAGAGGGCTAAGTCCAAGGGTTTGCAAAGAGTCAGACGTGACTGAACGACTTTCACATCACTGGGTCCTGCCCAGACCACATGTTTCTCATTCTCAAAGTCAGGAGACCTCCTCGACCATACATACACAGAAAAGCTCCTTGGATGTCCAAGGTAGAATGATGCTAACTAATGCCAGGCTACCATAGTCTTTTCAGTAAAATCCACCTAGGCTAAGAGATGAGTGGGCACACATGGGAGGATCCTGAGATATCCCAGATATGGACTGTGAACCAGGTAAATCAACATGATTGGCCAAAGGGAACTAGGAAGAAATACCCCATAAAAGTAATTCAAACTATCACGAGGGCACAACTCAGGGACTCTCCCTTTAAGTCTGCCTGTGTACCTATCCACACGTACTGTACTCTTTTTTCTCTTAATAAATACTTTACTTGCTTTGTTACTTTCTGTCTTTGTGGGAATTCTTTTCTGCAAAGCCGAAGGGCCAGGGCCCTTGTCACTGGCCACCGACCTAGCGGTTAGGAACTGGTGCTTTTACCGCTGCAACCCAGCCCAATCTCTCACTGGGAACCTGAGCCCTGCTCCAAGGCATTGCAGGTCAAGGCTACCCGAGATCGGTGTGGCCACGGCTGGGGACTCTGAGCAGACACATCACCCACAGAAGTTTCCCAGGGGCCAGTTTTTCCCAAAGAGCCCAAGAGAGGAAGGGTGCTGCCTGCCGAGCAGAGCAGGCTGGGGGCTGGCCCAGGTTTAGAAGCAGAGAAGGCAAGCTGGGCTTGAAGGGCAGCAGATGGGGTTGGACTTTAGGGCTGGAAAAGGGAGCTTGAGAGGTCAGCCAATGGCAGTCCAAGCCTTGGATCACTGGCTCTTCTCCTGTAGGTAAGGGACAGTGTAGGATCAGTGAAGCAGTGGAATCAGATTTGCACTTTTGAAAGTCTCCTCCAGTTGCAAGAAAGAGATGAAGTGGAGGGGCAGGGCTGGGAACAGAATGGAGAGAGGGAGATCCTGAGTGCAGGCCAGAGGAGGGAGGCAAGGCCTGGAGAGAGGCTACTCCTGAGCGGATCCTTCCCTCCTCCTCCCCCACCAGGGAGAAGCAGGAAGCCGGTGAGGTCACTGGGTGCATCTCCATGGCACTGCAAGGGAGAGCAGGGAATGCAAGGGCTCAGAGAGGTCCCTTGCGGGCTCTGTGGGACCCTCATCCATGCCTATCTTGGCCCAAATCTTCTGGTGGCAATTGAATTGAACTGAATCTCCCAGTGGGCAAGGATTCACTGGGATTGTTTGCTGTCCTCTTGCATCTGACTGGAAGCTGCCCAAGGGTGGGACTGCAACACCTGAGGGGTCCTAAAATAGTGGGGAACAGAAGGCTCCTAAACAGAAGGGCACCAGGAGCTAAGGACCCCCACCCACGATTCTTCACTCCCGCTCAAAGCCTGCTGCCATGGCCCTCAGGAATGAGCCAGCCTGTGAAGCTGGGGGTGAGGGTGGAGGAACAAGAAAAACAAGAAGCAGGTTGTGTTTAAGGGGCTAGACCCTTTGCCCCTTCCCCTAATGCACAGCCGCACTTCAACCCTCCCTGGCTTTTCTCAGTCTCTGCCATGAGATGAAGGCCTGCCAGCCCCCATCACATACTTGTCACACACTCACAGACAAATACATACACAAAAAGATGTAAGACACAGACATGCCCATATATAATACATACAGACACACAGGCACAGACACAGTCACACAGACATCCCAAGAGACATACTCACGTATGGACACAAACATATATATATATATATATATGTATATATATATATATATACACACACTCATAGACACAAAAAGACACACACACACACAGAGGCACACCAACAGATACACACACTCTTACAGACACATATGGAGCAGCCAGTGGAGGCTGCCGATTGAGTATCTTGCTGGCTTACTGACCCAGTGCTAACATAAAAAATTGTTTGGTGCTGCACACCCCTCACCCCCAACCTCATTGCAGGGAGCCCTCTAGAGCAGTGGCCCTGACAATAAGGGCCAAAGGTTAGAAAAGATGACACCTTAGCTGAGGAGCCTTTTAGATGGACAGAGAGGAGGAAAGAAAGTATTCCAGGGAGGGAAAATAGGCCATGTCAAGGTTTGGGGGGTGGGGGGTGGGGAGTGGTGGCAACTGATGCCTAGAGAACTACGGGAGCCTTCTTTGAGGAGGGGGCTGAGGGAACAAACAAGAGGCCGGCCCCCCTAGCACAGAGAGACAAGCTGAGAAGCAACCCTTGGCCCTATTCCACCCAGGCTAGCCTCAGCCTCTGTGGGGACACATTGGGCAGAAGGAAATGGGTCAGGCCCAGGACCTACCAGAACCAGGAGGTGTGGGGGGTGGGGCATGGGAAGTTAGCGGCCTTAGAAGGGCCTAGCAACCAGATCTCCACTCTGTCAATCTTCTATTTGGAGGCCAGGTCCCCAGATCCTCACAGAAGCATGAGCTGGGACAGAAGGCTAGGTTAGAAAGAAGGCCGGGAGCCCTCACAGGAAAGGGGCTACGTAATCCTTGTCGAAGCAAAATGAGTTCTGAGTGCTCCCTTTGCTAGGAGGGGGGACCCAGACTGTGAGATCGCTTCCCTCCCTGCCCCAGACTTCAGCATGGACAGACCGAGGGCCCAGTCTGGGCTGGAAGGCCTGTCCTCACCCTCAGATTGGCTTCTTTTCCCTGATCCTTGGAGACCAAACTAGGGATCTTGGTGGGGATGTGGTGCGGGGGTAGGCGTCTGGGTGAAGGGGCTCTGAGGGTCTGTGGCAGGGCCCTCCCTCTAGGCAGGTGGGCTTTCTAGCTGGCCCATGGTAGCCTTGAGGTGGGCAGAGGGCCCGTTTGCAGCCCGGCTGCAGGAGGCCTAGGGGGTGGTTCTGAAATTCCTCTCTTCTACCCTCTACCTCGCCTCCTCAACCTTCTTCCCTCGCGGCCCCCCGGGTGGCTGGGAAGTGGGAGGCGCAGGAGGGGCGCAGGGAGGGGCTGTGGACTGAGCCGGGCGGGGCCCCTCGGCGGAGGCCCGCGCTGCCGGCCCCGCCCCGGCCTCGCACATCTGGGCTGGAGCGCTGGCCCACCCGGCGGCGCGGCGGCGCGGCCATCCGGCCCGGGGGAGGGGGAGGGGAAGGGAGAGGGGTCGGGGCGTTGCAGGGCGGAGAGCGGGGCCAGGGCTGGGCGCACGTCGAGGGCCGTGGCCGCCGCGGCAGGGCACGGCCACCCCACCGGCTGCGGGCCCAGCTTCCAGGCGTCTGGACAGAGGCCGAGCTGTTGGGAGGGCAGAGGTGAGTTCTGGGCAGGGCGCTGCGGGCTCCTAGAGAGAAGGGCGCCGAGATCTGCAGTTTCATCGCGGGCTGGCGGCTGAGACCCCCACCAGAAACTTCCTGACCCTGGAGAACGGGACTGGGACAGAGCTGCAAGCCCCTGTCTCCAGAAGGGCTCTGGGGTTCAGGAAGGCAACAGGGGCAGCGACGAAGGGCTCCCATCCGGACTTTGGGACCCCACACTGGTGAGGGTGGGGATCGGAGGGGAGGGTCAGAGAGGGGCTCAGGAGACTTCTATGTCTGGGCGTCTGCTGTGGGGCTGGGGGCTGCTCCAGCGGAGCAAGTTTGTGGAGGGACAAGGTGCTTAGGCCAGAAGGTGGAGACCCCAGGGTTCAATATGTGTGTACTTTGGGGGTGCCTGCAGGGGGAGTTCCTAGGGCCCCTGGTCTCAAAAGTTCAAGAGTGGCTGGGGTACCACAGTGCCAGACTGTGCACTGGCCTCATGAACAGGGACCTCTGGTTTCTCTCCGTGAGGCCAACTTGGGGGTCCAGGTGGAGTGGGGTCTGGGCTCCCTGTGGGGGCGGTGGAGCCAGGAGGCAAAGCTAGCTTGGGTCGGGGAGAGAGGCTGGGAGGGAGGAAGCTCTAAAATATGGACTCCCTGTGAGAGTGAAGGCAGCCTTGGATCCCCAGAAGGTAAGAGAGGTGATGGACAGCAGGAGAGCTTGGGAGGGGCTTAGGCCCTAGGCTGTGTGGGACAGAGGTTGTTTGTGAACTGGCTGCTCCCTTGATGGGGACCCAGTGGGGTGGGGCAGGATGTATGGAAAGAAAAGCGGAGGACAGGGAGGGGATGCAGGAGGCCTTTTCTGTCGCTCCCTGCCCCAGCCCAGGAGAAGGCAGCTTCCTCACCCCACAGCCTCCCTCTGGTCCCTCGCCTTGAGGGAGCCTCTCCAGAGACAGACAGGGGGCAGCCCTTTGGGTGCCATTTCTCTGTCCCTTGGGCCCAGGCTGGTTCAGTCTCTGGTTTGGGAAAAATGCCTGTGGCTTCTCTTTCTTTGCTGAATGGCAGGATGATGAGAGAGAGCAGTGGATAGGAGAGGCAGGGTGCAGGGGAAAGGCCTGTGGGGGTATGGAGGTGAGCTGTAAAGTTGGGTGGGCTCTTTGCATTCATGGGCAGAAGATGCGTCTGTGTGGTGCCCTGACTCCAGCAGCACCACCTGTCCAAGTGCTCTGGTGGGGGATGGGAAGGGACATAAGGACCCAGCCTCATCACACCCAACTGAGGAAAAGATCCTTGGAGGTTTTTCTCCATTGGACAAAAAGTCCTAGGCTTTTGTAGTCTGGGGAACACTGTGGGATGGGAATCTCCGGTTTCAACTCCCTACTCAGCCACACCCTGTCCTAGTCCCCAGTCAGGCTTATTGGGTCAGGGCAAAGCTGAAAATCAGAGGTCATTATGAGGCCAAGGGCTGTGGGTGAGGTTAAGGGACAGACCAGAGGTGGGATTAAGTGTCTGTCTGTGGGTAGGGCAGGGGTCAGGCTGGGGCCAGGGTTTAGCCTGCTCTTGTAGCCAGGAAATGGTTACTTTCTGTGTAAATCAAACTGCCCCATTCAATTATTCTCAAACCCATAAGCATCACCAGTCTGAAATTAGTGGACTCCTAGGGCAGGGTTCTACCTCCCCGCATTTCCAGCTGCAGACCCTGCCCAGATGTAGTGTTTGGGAGTGGAGGTTGTCCTGAGTCCCATGATCAGCATTCTCCCTAAATGTTTCTGGTAAATGGGTGTGTATGTGTGGTAAGGGTGTCCCAAGGAAATATGGGGCATGGATGCATGCTTGTGTGGGTGCCACCTACTTCTGCCTCCACGTCTCAGAGAATCAGCAGGATCCTCCTTTTTTAACACAAATTAATTCAGGGCCTCCCTCCCTCTCTAAAGAACTCAGAATGACTAGAATAAAAGTCTCAATAAGACCAAAAATTCTGACAAGAGAAACTTTAGAATCCATATTATGAAGGGAAAGAACACTGCTCACATCTGCCTTTTTATCAACTGCCTTTCGTCCTTGGACTTGACCCTCACAAGCCCCTGCATGATCAGTTTTACAGGAAAGGGCACTGAGGCATGGAGAGGCAACAGGATGCACTCCGGCCAGGTGTCCTTAAGGTGCCTAATAGGCCGGTGCTGAGTATCAGAGCACTCAGTGTCACAGGCTCAGAGATAAGGGCTGGGGTAATTATAGACAATGGTTTGGACAAGGAATCAGCTCAGAATGACAACCCCGAGTCTTTTTTTCTTGGTTATTCTAGATTGTTTCTGCTCCAAATACAATATCCTTGGTTGAGAAAATCCATTCATTGAGCAGTGTTTCCCTAGCACTTAGCTGTAGAACCTGGCTGGAAGAAAGGTTCAATGTTTTTGCTGATGAATCGAAACAACTTATAAATACGGCTGCCATCATCTCTCCTGTGGCCTTGATCCAGCCTTTGTTGGTAAATGTTTTTCAGTCCTCTCCCCAAGAGGGAGAAAAACCCATTTTGCAATTTGCCAGCTTGTATGGTGTAATCACCATGGCTGATTTCAAGCTATCAATGTGATGTCAATAAATGCAACATTGAGAAGAGATGCACAGAATCAGCTCTTGGGAGCTGGCGGACAGAAGCTCAAGTTCCTCTCATCTTAGAAAATAAAATCCTGTCCTCCCCTCCTCAAGCTTTATTTTCTTCCAGGTAATACGCACATCACCTCCTGATCTCAGCTGCACTAGCAGGAAGTGCTAGCTGTTCTCTCATCCTCTGCTCCCTCCTTGCCTACCAGACTCCCACCCCACTCCTTCATTCCACCAAAATGCCCTGGGCCTTTAAAACATTAAATCCGGTGTTTCCAGTCTCAGCTAAAAATCTCTGAAGGATCTAGCTTCACGGCCTTCTCTTATCAAGATCTTCATGAAACCATAGCAGGCATCCCTGTCTCCCTGGCTCAACGTTCCTCTGGCAACCTTTATTCAGAGCTTCTCCTCCCTTCCCTTCCCCCACGCTACTCTGCCAAACCTCCTGTGACAATGACTCCAAACACAAATCTCCACCTCGGAATTCTCCCTGACCTCTAGGTCATATGTCACCTGACTCCTTGGTCTGTTTTCCTAGCAGTTTCAAAAACTGCACCCGGAACACTGCCCCTTTCCCCCTGCCAGGTTGCCCTGCTGCAGTATTTTCCATCTGCTTGCTCGGACCAGTCAGTCCAAGAAGAACACCTTCTTTTTCCTAATCTCCCATGTCCAGTCCAGCTAACTTCTGTCAGGCTTGTTGATTTTAACTTCTCACTTAAATGTGTGCACTTATGTCTCAAGACACGCAGTCATCATCTGCTGCCTGGAGCACTATTGGCCCCTGTTTTCATGTTGTCTTGCTGCAGTCCATACTTCCATGCAGCCAGGTGGGATTTTTAAAACAGATTTAGTCATGCGCCTGTCTCCACTTTGCCACTTCAAACCCTTCAGGATTTGCCCTTGTCCTTCATATAAAACCAGATCTAAAATTGAGTCCACCAGGATCTGCCTGCATGGTAAGCCTAGCCCAACCCCTCTCTCCAGCTTTGCCATGCTACCCTTTCTGCCCTGCTTGTATCTGTCATAGCGCCATTTGTAATCTCAGATTCAGGTACATGATTATCTGATTATGAATGATTTCTCCACCAGGCTATGGGCCCCCAGGACAGGAATAGTGTGTCTCTGGGTCACTGATGTCCCACAGCATCTGGCAGAGAGTGGGCACCTGAAAACACTTAGGAGCATCCTGGTTCCAACAAAGCAACTGTTAAAAAAAAGACATTTCTAAGGGACTTCCTTGCAGTCCAGTGGTTAGGACTCCGTGCTTCCACTGCAGCAGGCCCTGGTTCAGTCTCTGCTCGGGGAACAAAAATTCTGCAAGCCAGGTGGTACAGCCAAAAAAAAAAAAAAAATTTTTGAGATAAGCTAGGACTGTGGGATTGAGCACTGGATTAAGGAATTACTACTGATTTTATTGGACATGATAGTGGTGTTGTGGCAATGTCTTTTTAAAAATCCGTATCTGTTGGAGAGATAAGTTAAAGAATTTATAGGTCAAGCAACATGATGTCTGGGACTTGCTTCAAAGGACTCCAGCTGAAAGTAAATAAATAATTATTCAGTAAGGGAACAAAGGAATAAATAAATGCCATTCTGCTTGTCCATTCTTGTTCACAGCTACAGGGCCTGCAAAGATGCTGGCTGTCCCGGAGATGGACTTACAGGGGCTGTACATTGGTAAGACCTGCCCCCTCACCTCCATCTAGGCCCACTGTCCCTGTCACCCCAGCACTCAGACCAACCCCTAGTCTGTCCACCTGCCTCTCTCAGCGGAGGCTCCTGAGAGCCATTCATGAGTGTGTGTGTACGGGGCAGGTTAGTGCAACAGGACTATGTATGTGAGTGTGTGTGTGTGTGTGCACACTCTGTAAGCCTGTTCATGGGACCCCCGAGTGTCTACAAGTATGTATATGCAGGGCAGGCCTGTGTGCACAGGGCTGTATGGGTGTGCATGTGTTTTGTGCAGGGTGTGTGTGTAGTATGTGTGAGTGTGTGTCCCTGCCTGTCTGCCTAAGGGCAGGTCTCTGGGCACAGGGTCTCAAGTGAGAGTGTGTGTATATCTGCACAGAACTCTGTGCATGCACGTCTGGCCTGGTCTGGGAGCAGGCTCTGGGTTTTGTGCAGGGGAGGGAGGCCAGGCGGCAGGACAGACACGCCTCAGGAAGTCCACTCACAAAGACCTGGTGGGCTGGGCCTTCCTTCCTGCCTCCCTTCCCAGGCTCAAGCCACAGCAGCTTGGCCCAAGCCTGCACCGGTCGGCTAAGAAAAAGGGCCTCTGGAAGTGTGACCACCATGTCCTTGCCCCTCCAGCACTGCAAGACAGATGCCAGCCCTGTGCAGGCACTTCCTAGAGTCCCCTTCATGCCCCGCCCCTCACATATGTTCCCAGGGTACCCCAAGGCCAGGGTGGCCTGGGACTTGTCAGGGCCCCATGGCTGTGGCTGAGGGAGTAGAGGCCCCAGCCCTGGCTCAGCCTAAAGCTAGACAGGCCTGTTTGATTTGCCAGTGTGTCCAAATGCCAGACCCCACCAATCTCCCTGGCCAGCCTCCTGTCCCCCCACACAGATCTCAGGGCAGCCCCAGTGCTCTGCACAGGGGCCTCAGCAAAGGCCAGTGTGGTGGTGTTGGGCCACCAGCCCATACCTGGGGGATGTCCAGCCAGGCAGGCCCTCCTGCCTCCTGAACTGCCTGAGCCTCCAAGCCAGCTGCCTTCTGGGGGCTGCACTGCTTCCTCCCACCAAAGGTTCAGGTCTGTGCGTGTTGTGGGGGAGGGGAGCTTGGAATCTGCCCTCCTCCTCGGCTCAGGGCTGCTCAGGGCAGAGCTGGGCCTGTCCATGACCCTTGGGGGCAGAGGGTTGGTAGGAGAGGCAATTCCCCCAGGTCCTGATGAGAACATGAGGCTGAACTTAACGGGGAGAGGGGCTGCTCCACCTCCCACTCAGGTCTGTAGTTCCCCCACCTCTTCCGGTTTCTCCATCCTCACCCAGGAGCTCACCTGCCCCTCTCTCCTGCCCTCTATCTTTGGACTCAGTCCAGCCCACCCCCCACAATGCTTCTCTATCCCTCCCCTTCCCCGCGGTGTCTGACGGGTGCCGAAGAAGACAGTGAGTCCTAGGTGAAGTATGAGTCGCCCTTCAGCAACAGGTCGCCTCTAACTGATAATGGGCCCTGAGCCCAGGTATCCCCCACCCCCACCTCAGTCCTGTCCTTCCTACCTTCCCTCCCTAGTCCTTCTTCCCCAGCAGGGTACCCCTCACCTTGGCCCGGCAGTGACTGATGGAGAACCCCCACACCCAGGACCTAGCCAGCAGCCCCTTACCCTGATTGTACCAGAGTGATCTGTCTTCTCTTTTCAGGCTCCAGCCCACAGCGGTCTCCAGTGCCCAGCCCACCTGCCTCCCCAAGGACCCAGGAAAGCTGTGGCATTGCCCCTCTCACACCCTCCCAGTCTCCAGTAAGCCTAGGGCAGGGCTTGGGATGGTGGGGGGCATGGGTGGTGGGGAGGGTCACACTGGTGTCTAGAAGAGCTTGCAAGTCTGGGCTGGGAATACCACCATGCCTCCTGCCCCTATATACTCATGTTCTCCCCAGACGGGTTAGCCTTAGGTGACCTTGGACTATAGGAGTGACAGTTTTACTGAGATGAACCCCCTCCAGGATGACATCCAGGAACTTTTGCAACTAGCCTGCCTTGGCAGGTGTACTTCTGAGCAACTAGTTTTGTAGGTCCTCAGAGCACTGGGCCTCCCAGACTTGCTTCCCCTCCTGTCAACCACAGCCCCACCTTATTAAAAGATACATCTAGGGAAGAGGAGACACATGGCTAAAAAATAGTTTGGTAACTGCTAGCTTGAAATATCTTAAGACATAACCATCACCCCCAAATTCCCTAAGTCACCCTACCCAGGGTGGCCTCACCCTAGTGATCCAACCTGGGGACCCCCTTGTTCTCAGGGAGCCCAGTCCTAGCCTGGGAGAAGGTAAGGACCACTCTGGGGCACACGCATGGGGTTCTCTTCTCTGCCACAAAACTGGACAGAGTCAGGCTATTTCACTGTGGCCACAAAGAGCAGGAGGGTCTCATATACACAGGTCCACGTGCTCTGAAGCTGCTCAGAGCAGCAGGACTGCTTCCAGCTGGGCCCAGGCTGGAAGTGATGTAAGATGGGGCTGGGGCTAAGGCAGCCCAGGCCGAAGGGCAGGGAAGTAGGAACTTGAGCTCAAAACTTCATGGGGCTACCTGAGAGGCCTTGGGCTTTCTGAGCACTTAGCAACTCAAGGGCTCAGCCTGGAGCTTAGGAGGGGAGAGAAATCAGGCAGGAGGTCGATGGGGGTGGGCCAGGGCTGGTCTGGACCACAAGGGGTGGGGAGGACTTCCACGTACAGCCAGCCTAGCCCTCTGGCTGCTCCCTGACTAGGTCTTACACTTGCAGAAGCCCGAGGCCCGAGGCCCTCAGCAGGCCCCCTTCTCCGTGGTCGTGGCTATCGACTTTGGCACCACATCCAGTGGCTATGCCTTCAGCTTTGCCAGTGACCCTGAGGCCATCCACATGATGAGGTGAGAGTAGTTGGACTGGGAGATTGGTTGGGGGTAGTCCTGCACGCTGGGAGAGACCTAGTCCCAGAAGTACTGTCACTAAGGAGATATGGGGTCTTCTCAGAGAAGCTTTCCAGCCCTAGTCTGGGCTCCCTACTGGGGCAAAAGTTTGGAGGATGGGCCCCAGGTCTGGGCCCTCAGCCCCAGTTGGGGCAGTTCTTTGACCTCTGCAAGAAAATGTTGGGCTTCATTTTTTATTTTCATGTTGGGCTTCATTTTTTATTTTCAATTTTTAATTATTTTTTCTGGGCTAGTCATAGGGATACACATGTATGCACAAATACGTGGTTTCAAAATAAAACATACAACTTGCTTTAAGCTTTCAGCACTAGTTTGTAGATGTCTCATGTGAATATGGAGAGAGCCACCATTTTCTTTTCATTGTTGCACAGTATTCCACAGTTCGGATGTATCATAATTTATTCATTCTTCTGTTGATAGTTTCGAGGAAGTTTTTCCTTCTAAGTTTTCACCATTACAAAAAGTGTTGCAGTGAATACTCTTCCTTGGAAACTTGTGCTGGAATTTCTATGTGGTAGGTTCCTAGAGGCAGTCCTAGGTTCAACATCTCAAATGAAATACAAGGAAATGAAGGACTAGAGAGGTTAGCTGAATTGACAAGTCACATAGTTGTCATGAAAGAGCTGTTTGAAAAAATCCATTCTGATGAATTTTGTTGTTTTGTTTGAACAAAACATTTGTTTGATACCTTCCTTCAGGCCTGATCCTTTGAATGTATCTTAGTAAGACTGTAGCCTGTAGGTGGAAGATGCCAAAGCTCCCAACTCAGACTGGGATGGAGGATCAGCAGGCTTCACCAGGGCCTGGCAGGCTATATTGAAAGACAGCCAAGGGTCACTGCCCCAAAGATACAGGGGACTTGACCTGCATGAATGTGGACTGTCCTTCCCCTTTCTCTGCTCCCTCCACATCCATGTGAGGCCACAAAGGCCCTAGGACCTTAGAGTTCTCTAGGGGCTGAATGGCATCCCAGCTTGTCAGCACACACAGCTGAGGCCACGCTGGGCCTGTTGCTAGCGCTGAGGACACCTGAAGGGATACTGTGGAGAAAACAGTCACAGGAGTGACTGGGGGACATCCTGGCCTCCTCCCAAGCCCTTCCCACTCCCACTAGCCACCAAGCCCCATCATTTCTATCTCCCTAATATCTCTGTAATACCCATCTACTTCTCTCCACCACTTGCACCCCTGAGTTCAGCCCCACCCTCTCTCACTTGAATGGCTGCAATATCCTCCCTAGTTTCTCTTCTCCACTCTCCCTTTCCTCCGCTGTGTTGCTTCATGGGGACCAGAGACATTTCTAAATGTGGTCATGCTTCTTCACTCCCTTAAAACCCACCAAGACAGAATTCTGGTATGACATTTGATACTCCTTAGTTGATCTTAACATTGCTGCTTTGAGTCAACTTATAGCTAGTTCTCCCCACTCGTTGACACCTCTATAAACTTGCACATGCTCTTCCTTCTCCCTGGATTCTTAGTTCCTTCCCCCAATGGATGCAATGGTAAGCTTGACCTAGAGAAGTCAGGGCATCAGAAAAGGCAGAGGAAGGGGAGGAAGGATTTGCCAGGCCAATGACCTGGGCAGTGAGTTGTGGGTGGAGGTCCAGATGATGACTGCATACAGGGAGGTTTGGAATCTCAGGTTTTGAAGGTGCAGTCAGCTGGGGTGTACCTGCTGAGGTGGGCCAGGCAGGAATGATCATAGTGCTTAGCTATGTGGAAGATGGCTTAGAGGAGGGCATCCAGCTGGCTTGGAGAAGGCCTCTGCCAGGGTCCTGGAGAGACACATCAGAAGGCCAGACAAGGCAGATGGATGATAGCCTGCTGCTACTTGTTAAAAGGACAGGGAGGTGAAGTCAAATGGTGTACTTCATGGGAGGGAGCAGAAGCTGAGGATGTCGGATGGGACCCATGGCTCCATGGATAGAGATGATCCCATGAGCAACATTTATGGAGATTTAAGTGGATGCCAAGCACCATATTCACAAGAACCCTAAAAGGTAGGTACCGTTATTATTCCTGTTTTACATATGGTGCCTGGGGAAGCCAAGTGAGCTGCCCGAAGTCACACAGCTGGTCCCAGAGCCAGCACCCAACCCCATGAAGGGAAGATTACTGCTGACCACACTGACAGCCTTCTGCCTCCACAGGAAATGGGAAGGTGGGGACCCAGGTGTGGCCCACCAGAAGACCCCTACCTGCCTGCTGCTGACCCCAGAGGGTGCCTTTCACAGCTTTGGCTATACAGCCCGTGATTACTACCACGATCTGGACCCTGAGGAGGCTCGTGACTGGCTCTACTTTGAAAAGTTCAAGATGAAGATCCACAGTACCACTGTGAGTCACATTCTGGCTCAGGGCCCAGGAAGGCAGGGCTAGGAGGGAAAGCAGGGAGGGAGACCTCATGGAGGGTGGGCAAAGTTAAAAGGTGAGGGGGGCCTGGAGACAGAGTTTGAACAGAAGGGATGGAGGCATGACCACGGGGCATGAAAAGGTAAGAAGAAGGGCTGGGGAGAAGAACTGCCATAAGATTAGAGCCAGAGTGGGACAGTACCAAAGAGGGGAGCACAGGAAATGGGGTTAAATATAAGAGGCTGTCAGGAAATGGAGAGCTGTGGCCTCCGACAGAGTTGCCCTGTGTCCCTGCCAGGATCTCACTTTGAAGACCCAGCTAGAAGCAGTAAACGGAAAGAAAATGCCTGCCCTGGAGGTGTTCGCTCATGCCTTGCGCTTCTTCAAGGAGCATGCCCTTCAGGTGCACTGTGACCCTCTCTGCTTACTGGGGTGGACGACCCCCAGGTCCATCCTTTCCCCTCAGCCCATCCACTGAGTAGCCACTGTCAGAAGACAGGGGTCATCTTCTCCAGTCCTCTGCCTTCCTATCTGGTAGAGCCTGCATCAGCTATCTGGTAGCCCTGCATCAGGTGTTGGGGAGGTGGTGGTGGTGGTGGGAAAGGGGGTGTTAAGATTCTCCCAAGTCAGCTGGGAAGTTCTTCCTCAGGCCTGATTAGCTCCTCCAGCTCCTGTAAGGACACTCCCCTCAGACCAAGCCAGCCCTTCCCTTCACTGCCCCATCCTGCTCCAGGAGCTGAGGGAGCAGTGCCCATCACTGCTGGAGAAGGACACTGTGCGCTGGGTGTTGACCGTACCTGCCATCTGGAAACAACCAGCCAAGCAGTTCATGCGGGAGGCTGCCTACCTGGTGAGAACATGCCGGCAGAGTTGTGGGTGTTGCTCGGAAGGGCCCTGGGCATGGCGCCATACCCTCATTCATACACCACCCTTGGGACCACAGAGCCATCGTGTAAAGACTGCCAACCCCACCCTGCTGGGCATTTTGGAGGGTTGTTGCCACCAAGAGAGGGGGTGGGCCTCTAGGAACAGAGAGCTGAGGGACAAGGGACAGCCCAGGCCAGCTTAACCAGTGTCTTAATGCAGCTTTCCTAGAAGCAGAGTCCAAGATGGGAATTCTTGTGCATGTGGTGTATTGAAGGACTCTCAGGTGAAAGGGGAGTGAGGAAAGCAGGACAGGAGAAACAGCTGAACAGGGATGGATCTCATCTGGAGTCTAGCCTCAGCCTGATCCCATGGAGAGCTCTGGAGGGAGAATGTACCCTAGTGTAAGGCACAAGGAGGCAAGAGGGGTGGCTTTTGGTCCATCCTTATCAGTCTGTCACTGGTAACTGGTTGGGTTAAGCTCCCCCAAGTGAGGTAGTTCCTATTCAGTTGAAGGCAGTTCTCCAGAGAAGGGGCAATGGGGAGCTGATAGGCAACACTCACAGTAGCTGGGCAGGACACCAGGAACATCCACTTTAGCCAGCATCAATATTTTTACCACAGCCCCAACTATTTTAAGTTCTTGAGCAGAGGAAATAAGACTATGAAACTATGAAGGGAGGTGATTTGGGCCAATGTTTGCTGGTCTTCCTACCATAAGAGAGGCCCAAAGTTCTGGAGAAAGGGGGACTGCAGTTCAGGCACCCCCCCCTGCCCCCAGTGGAGATGGGAAGGTTGGAGGGGGACTCATTGTTTGATCCTGCCCCTGAAACTGGGGCCTGGGGCGGGGGGGACACCTGAGGATTTCCAAAAGCAATCTCAGGAATTCCAGAACCCCCAACCCCCAGAAACATACCTTTTCCCAGGTGTCAAATCCACAGGTGCCCTCACTTGTCTCTGGAAGGAGCTAACCCCAAGACCGGTGGGCATCCATCCCCCTTTCAGAGACCAGAGTGAAAGCATGGCCATGCCCAGCCAGAACAAATGCCCCCATCCCAGTAGCCCCCTGCTGGTTTACCCACCCTGCCTCCTCCCACACTGTTCCCTGGCTGTCAGTTCAGAAAGGGCTGGCCCTGGGCAGGAAGTCTTGATACCCACTACCCCATCCCCCCACCTGGTCAGAATCTGAGGAACCCCACAAAACCATAAAGTACTTCCTATGGGGATCCCCTGTCCTGATGCATGAAGTAACAGAAGGTGTCTTTCCCCCCCTAGCTTGCTTGCCTTGGTGCCTGAAATTTCACTGCTAAAGTGTCTTTTCTCCTATATCACATTCCTTGGGAACAAAGTTCTCAAGAGAGTGGAGAAGCCCATGGCCACTGTCCATTACCAGTGAAGAAAGGGCGTTCAGTGAGCTAAAGGGGACTCCCCCACCATCCCCTCTGATTGATGCTCTGGCCATTATACCCCCTAATACACTGTACTGGAGTCTCCACTAACCCCCTCAGCCAGTGGTCAGCTGCTAACCCAGGATTTGTGAAGGGGACCTTCCTGCAGCCCAGGGCCACCTTGGGCAGCCTGGGGCGGATCCCAGGTGCTCTAGGTTTTCACTCAGTCTAAGGTCCCTCCCTGCTGGGCAACCCCATGGCATCCTTGGCCACAGCCATCCCTCCCACCCCAAGCCTGGTCATAGGGTGGCTCTGAGACAGCTCCAAATCTGTGCAGCATGGAAGGGCCTTGAGAGGCCTAGCGTGAGTGCACTATATTGGGGAGGAGATAAGAGCCCCACAAGCCCTGGTTGCCTGCCCTGAGGTGCCATTTCAGTGTGATGCCTGGTCCATGATGCTCCCCAACCCTGCCAACCACCATCAGGCTGGACTAGTGTCGAGAGAGGATGCAGAGCAATTACTCATCGCCCTGGAGCCCGAGGCTGCCTCTGTCTACTGCCGCAAGCTGCGTCTGCACCAGCTCGTGGATCTGAGTAGCCGAGCTCCAGGCAGAGGGTGCCTGGGCGAGCGCCGCTCCATTGACTCCAGCTTCCGTCAGGGTGAGCCAACCCCAGGGGTGCTGCCTAGTGGTGGCCTTGGAGGCAGGCACTGAAGACTATACCATGCCCTAGAGTAGCACTGTCTGAGGATGGTAAGACTCAATCCAACCCTGAATCTGAGATGGGGAGTAGGGGTGGGGGTGGGGCTAGGGGTGGTGACAGCCTACCCTAGGAAGAGGTGCTGGGGTTACTGACAAAGTTACTCTGAGCTGAAGGTGGAGGTCTTCAGCTTTCCCTTAAACAGCTACTGAATCAGTTTTCCCTCCCATCCTGGCATGTCAGCTGTACCCCCATCCCCACCAGCCCCAGGCTCCTGCTGCCAGGACTAAGCACTGAGACTGCTGTAGTCAACCTTCTATGATAGGGACAGGTCTCAGGATCTCCCCTCCTCCCCAGTTCCTCTGCTGCTGCTGCTGCTAAGTCGCCTCAGTCGTGTCTGACTGTGTGTGACCCTATAGACGGCAGCCCACCAGGCTCCGCCATCCCTGGGATTCTCCAGGCAAGAACACTGGAGTGGGCTGCCATTTCCTTCTCCAATGCATGAAAGTGAAAGTGAAATTTCAGTGAAGTCGCTCAGTCGTGTCTAGACCTTCCTAATTCTGATTTTGCCATGGCCTGAGCCCCTCTATGATTAAGGCAAGGTCTTGCAGCCTCCTGACCTCACTGTCCTGCTGTCCCTCAACACTCAGCCCGAGAGCAGCTTCGAAGATCCCGTCACAGCCGGACATTCCTGGTGGAGTCGGGTGTTGGAGAGCTGTGGGCCGATATGCAAGCAGGTGGGGGAGGCAGGGGAGATGGAGGGATATTCCTTGGGCCCTGTGGGATACCAGCTACTGAAGGTGGGAAAACATTCCTGAAGTCAGCTCTATCCTCTAGGAACCCTGCCCCTTCCAACTCCATAGCTATACCTAAGCTGGTAGTCCCCCTCACCATCACCTGCACTCCCACCCCCACTCACAGCCATGCCACTAACCCCCATTCCTCCAGAGGATTCTCTGCAGATGGAGTTGCAGAACCCTGGAGCCATTTTCCCCTCACACCTTGTGCCCCTCCCTGGTGACCTGAAGCCCCTTTCAACCATAACCCCCACAGCCCTGCAGACAGGGCTCAGGACCCGGGGCAGGGCTGAAGGCTGGTTGAGTCTCCAGAGGGTCTAGAGCTAAACGGCCACAAGTGTGTGCTCATGCTCGCCCCCACAGGAGATCGCTATGTGGTGGCAGACTGTGGGGGAGGCACAGTGGACCTGACTGTGCACCAGCTGGAGCAGCCCCATGGCACCCTCAAGGAGCTCTACAAGGCGTCTGGTGAGTAGCCAGGCAGCGCCCTTGGTACCCAGAGCACCCTTGCCCTGCCAGCACCTCTCCTGGCAGTGGAATGAGCACTGTTGCCCTCTTCCTCCCCTGCTGGACGCTAGGCGGGCCCTGCGGCGCAGTGGGCGTGGACCTGGCTTTTGAGCAGCTGCTGGGCCGCATCTTCGGTGAGGACTTCATCACCACCTTCAAAAGGCAACGTCCAGCAGCCTGGGTGGATCTGACTATAGCCTTCGAGGCCCGCAAACGCACTGCAGGCCCACACCGTACAGGGGCGCTCAACATCTCCCTACCGTTCTCCTTCATTGACTTCTACCGTAAGCAGGGAGGCCACAACGTGGAGACGGCCCTGCGCAAGAGCAGGTGAGCGGGGGGACCGCCCCTACAGGGGAAGGCAGTAGGGGATCCACTTGATCTGGCCCAGGCACAAGTCATGCCAGCCCAGGTGAAGGCAGGGGGAGGAGCATGAGTACCGCAGCTGAAATCTGCAGCGCAAACTGAGGCAAGAGGATCCTGAGCCGCCAGGGAAAAGCCAGTATCTATCTCCTGTTCCCCACAGCTGTACACACACACACACACACACACACACACACACACACCCCTACCTATCTAAGCCAATATCTATCTCCTGTTCCCCACAACTGCACACACACACACACCCCTACCTATCTCCTTTTCCCTGCAGCCATACATACACACACACCTGCCAGCCAACCAGTCTGTGTTCCTCTGCTTGAGGCAAAAGGAGACTCCTTTCCTGGGACCTCATGTCTGGACCTGGAACAGACCTGAGTCTAAAACCCCTGCAAGTGTGGTTGGTACAATACAGAATGTGCCCAGGTACTTCGGCCTGGAATAGAAGTAGGACCTGGGCCCTGACCCATGGGCCTGTGCCTCCTTCACCATCTACAGCGTGAACTTCGTGAAGTGGTCCTCACATGGGATGCTCAGGATGTCTTGTGAGGCCATGAATGAACTCTTTCAGCCCACCGTCAGCGGGATCATCCAGCACATAGGTGAGCGCCTGAGCTTGGGTCGTTCTTTCACCTTAGCATACACACCCACATGCGAGCGTATTTCCCTCTATTAGTACCTGGAAACCTCCCCAAATTCATACACTGGATTGAGACCCAGAATCATCAGGAATACCTGAAGGATGTAGTGCCCTGGGGATTAATAGGATGATGTGTAGTCTTGCCAGGTTAAAGTAACTCTAGTGGCTGACTCCCCAAGTAGTATTAGGTCTCTCCCAAACTGTTATCACAGTGATTTAAGTTAAGTTTAAGTATCTAAAGAGTAAGTACAATGTCTTGCATGCAGTAGGCATTTAATACATGTAAATTCACACCCTTACTCAAGGCCTCCACAGTGTAGTGGGAAAGCCAGATAGTATTGAGGAAGCAGAGGCCATGAGGATAGCAGAGTCCCTCATGAAAGTGCTCTGTGTTTTTCTTCATCCAAACCAGGCTAAGGTTTTATAGTGAAATGGCTAGTTTCTTGTTGCCCCAGGGATACAGGAGGGCAGAAGGGAAGCGCCAATGGCTGCGCAGCGGTAGCCTCAGGGGCCCACTCCCCGTACGCCTTCCTTACCCCCTCCCCACCCGTCCCCGCAGAAGCACTGCTGGAGCGCCCTGAGGTGCAGGGTGTCAAACTGCTGTTCCTGGTGGGCGGCTTCGCCGAGTCGGCTATGCTGCAGCACGCGGTGCAGGCAGCTCTGGGCGCCCGTGGCCTGCGTGTGGTGGTTCCGCACGACGTAGCCCTCACGATCCTCAAAGGCGCAGTGCTTTTTGGGCAGGCGCCGGGAGTGGTTCGGGTGCGTAGATCGCCGCTCACTTACGGCGTGGGCGTGCTCAACCGCTTCGTGGCTGGTGTTCACCCACCTGACAAGCTGCTGGTTCGTGACGGTCGCCGCTGGTGCACCGACGTTTTTGAGCGCTTCGTGGCCGCCGAACAGTCGGTGGCCCTGGGCGAGGAAGTGCGGCGCAGCTACTGCCCAGCGCGCCCAGGACAGCGGCGAGTGCTCATCAACCTATACTGCTGCGCCGCGGAGGACGCGCGCTTTATCACCGACCCAGGAGTGCGCAAGTGTGGCGCACTCAGCCTAGAGCTTGAGCCAGCCGAGGGAGGCCCCGACGCCGCCGGAATGCCCCCCGGCCGCCGCGAGATCCGTGCTGCCATGCAGTTTGGCGACACTGAGATTAAGGTCACCGCTGTCGATGTCAGCACCAATCGCTCCGTGCGCGCCGCCATCGACTTTCTTTCCAATTGAGGGCGCAGTGCCAGCAGCCCCTCGGCCCAACAAAACTCTTTTGGCCCAGGGCTAGGGCAGATAAGTCCACCCTGTTTCCCGCCTTCCTGCCCTGGGAGATGAGGTCGCTGGAGGGATGGGTGGGGACACATCCAGAAACTCAGGCTTTGGGATTGGGCCTCAGTCCTCTGACGGAAAGGCTGAAGGGCACTTCCAAGGACTGAAGTCAAGGAGACTTAAAAGGTTTGCAAAGCATCCCCACAGGGAGCACGTGGTCCTGAAAGCAGACTGCACCAGAAGGCTTGACCCTTGGTCTGAACTAGGGGCCAGGGTGGGAGTGGGGGGTGAGGGTGGGGTTACAGCTGCAGGCAGGGCAGCAAGAGGGAGGAGGCTGTGCAGGGTCTGGAGCCGAAGGGCAGAGTGCTCTGACTGGCTCAAGCCTGCATAGGGAGCCAGGCAGGGCAAGGACTGAAGCTGACAGGAGAGGGACAGAAGTAGCAGGACCTACCTTCCTGGGTGTGGTGCTGACCACCCAAGTATGAATGTTAATTGTAGAAAGGGCAGTAGCAGGCTATGAGAAGGGTACAGGCGAGGGGGATGTGGGATAACATGCTGAGGGGGGCTTTCCTTTGGGGCCTGCCTGAGAAGGCCCCAGGGGCAGCCTGGGAATGATCCACATACTCTCAGGTCATGGAGAGGGAAGAGAGCAGGGAGGACAGAAAGAGCACTGGTCGCAGCTCTGACATCAATTTAGTGTACCTGCCCTCCCGTGACATGCAGCAGTCCCACCTGCCTGAGAGCCCTAAGGTGACAATAAAGCTCAAGGTGAAACCATGGCCTCCTGGTATCTCACAAGGGGGGACTCCAATAATGGAGTAGTGGAAGGGGGCTGGGTTCTACAAAGGCAGGTTTTCAGCTGTGCATGGAGCTGGGAAATGACTAGAAAGGAGTGCTGCTGTCTCCCATCAAGCCCTCCAAACAACACCCCACTCCACAAGACCCCTCTGTGACCTGGGTGGAAGGCCCCTCCCCGTGCAGGCTTTGTTGTCTTGGCAGGCCCAAAATGCCACCACCCGCACATACCTCTTTTGGGGTTAGGTGCTATAATACCACAAAGAAACTCTGCTTCCAAAGAGAGTAAATAGTCAAAACTCTTCCTTGTCCCATCTGCAAGGACTGGGCGTTCTCAGGGCCCTGGAGAACAAAAACCCTGCTGGCCTCTGGTATCCACTGGAAGTTTTATTTCTTCAGGATTTTATCCCAACCAGTCATTTAAAAACAACACAGACCTAGGGGGCAGGGATTGGGGACTGCATCTCCCTCCTCCTCACCATGGACAGCAGTGGAAAAAAGGGAGTAGACAGGAGAGGTGGCTAAAGCGAGACAGCAGCAGTAGTAATAGGGACAGCTCTACCACAGAGCCAGCTCCCTCCTCTCCTAGGCTCAGACTAGAGCCCTTATGGCTCGGGGTAGGGGTGGGTATGACCCACCCCCGGCCCTCCTCAGATAGCCTCCTTGGGGGCTCAATCCATTTCTTCCAGCAGGAGGCTGAGGCACACAGGAGAAAGTGGGAGAAGATGTTGGAGAGAAAGGGAGGTGGCACAAATGAGATGAGAGGCCCTTGGACCCTCCACCTCCACACCCACCCTGGGGAAGGGTGAGGAAGCCACACCGTCACGCAGCATTTGGGGAGATGAGGTTGGGTTTAAGGCTGAGGGGCCCTGAGGCAGGTGGGGCCGAGGGCCTCAGTCGAAGCCGTGCCAGTCACTGTGCTCTGAGTCGTATTCTAGCTCAGCACCCACGCACTTGACACCATCTAGCAGCATGGGTGTGCCGTGGTGTCGGTCTGCAAGACAGGTGACAAGTCAGTATGCCAGGTTGGACCCCAGCCCCACCTACTCCAAGGGGACTCCTCTACCTTCCCTCCCAGCTCTGCTAGAGGATGAGGAGAAAGGCACCCACCAAGGAGACTGGGAATGGGCCAAAACAAGGATCCCCTTTTCAGACTTAAGGAGGGTGGAAACTCCTTGAGGCCAAGCTGGTGCCTCTCTCCTCTAGCCAGACCCGGGCCTCAAGCTCTCACCCATGACGCGCGCCTGCACCATCACGCGCACGCAGGTATTGGTGCCACCTTCACAGGCTAGCAGCATCTCCTCCTTGAGGACGCCCTCCTTGTGCGCGGAGTACTCACACTTGACGCTGTAACCTGCCCAGGGCGATCAGCATCTCTGTGGCCTCCTGCTCCCCAGCATTCACGGGTCCCCACCCACCACCAAGACCTCTAGAGGAGCAAGGATGGCCCAAACTACCCCCACCCCTGCCCCCAGGGCTGGGTACACAGGCCTCTGGAACTTGGCCATTCTTCAGTGAGCTCTACATGTAGGCCAGAAGTCAAACTCAGGCTTGCAAGAGGTGGGATTCCCCAAAAACACAGGCAGGCAGAGAGGGTGACGGGGGAGGGAGGGAGGAGCAGGGCAGGGATTGAGCAGATCAGGTGGCAAGAGGCAAAGACCTGAGGAGACTTGCTCAACCCACTTAAGGGCAAAGTCATGAAGCGGAGGTAGGGGGGACATGAAACTGAAGCTGGGGTTTCTGTAAATGGTGAAACTGATTCCCTAGCCTTTGGGAGGAGGGGTGCTGAAGGTGGCAGGGTATGGAAAAGCAGCTTCAGGTCTGGTGGGTGCTGGGAGGTAGCTGCCCAAAGTTCCTGAGGTTCCAGTAGGTTTCCCCTGGCAAAGGAAGGGCTAGAGACCCAGAGCAGTTCCTCAGTAGCTCCCACCATCCCCCTGAAGTAACCATCAGGCAGTGAGCAGACACTGAGCCCGTGGACTTCTGTCCAGGAGTGAGGGCTGGGGCATGGAACCTGCCAAGTTGCCACACAGCAGGCCCATAAAGAGGCATCATGTCTCCTGGTTTCTGAGCTACTCCTCAGCCCTCGATGGGGGGGAAGGAAGTACCCATGCTGTCACTCCTGCTCACACCCAGGCTCTGCTGGAGGAGGGCACGCCTTCAGCACCCCAAGCAGGGGACGCACCTTCTGGGATGGGCATGATGCTGAGGAGCTTGAGGTGCAGGCTGGGGACAGGCGCGTCTCGGACGTCCTTGCTCAGCCTGTGCACTGGGGGTAGGGTGAAGGTGATCTCATACCTGTGCAGGATCTTCAGGAATCCAACCTGCAGCGGGGGGGGGGGGGCAGGGGATGGAGGCGCCTTCACTCTCAGTCTCCCCCTGGGTCCACCAGGGTGCACCACTGATGGTCCTGTGGGCCCTCCACTTGCTTCCTTGACAATCCCAGGGGATTCTGACTCCCGTCATTCTAGCTGGTTCACACTCCTGGCCTGGCAGCTCCAGGCCCTTTCTCCAAGGACCCCACCCCATCACTTGGCCCATATCTGTCTCATGGGCCCTGAAGTTCCTTGGTGGCCCATTTTGTAGATGATAAAATAGAAGCCAGGAAATGACTGGCTGAAGGCCACAGCGTAGTCAAGCTATAGTCCTCCCTGGACCTCTTGGCTACTCCTGCCACACAGCAAGGCACCAGCCAGTGGCCACAAGGAAGGCTCAAAACCCCACGACACAGGCTATCCACTTGCCCCCACCACTATCCGCATGTGCCCAGGGACACTGGTCCTCTAGTCACTCATGGTGGGGCCACCAGCCAACATAGATAGCACAAGATGGAGGGTGGGTCAGAATCATAAAAACAGATACTAGATGAGCTTTGTCAGCCCAGAGCTGGCCCACAAGGCTGGCACCAGTCATGGAACTTGGAATCCAGCCTGCCCTGCTGGCACATGAACATGGATGGCTGCCCATTCAAAGGCTCACTGTGTCCAACAGCCTGATTCACAGCCTGGGCAATTTTTGCTGTTCATACACACAGCTTTGCCATCCTCAGAAACTCAGTTGTGTGACAGGTCACAGGCCAGGGTAGCTGTCAGGCAGGCAGGCTGACTGGAGTGCCAGTCCAGGAGGGGCAATGTGCGTGCAGTTATCCACAGCTCACAGGGCACATGCTCTCCTGCTCAGTTTCAGGAAATAGATGGCCCTGTCCTTTGGGGGAGCATTTAACCTTTCAATAGGATCAGTATGATGTCACTGCATGATAAAGCTCAGTCCCTATGGTTCCCACACTCTGCTAAAAGAGGGCACACCTCTCAAGAGGGCTTTCTGGCTATACCTGCCAATGGTGACCCTGTGATCCAGCTGCACCACTTGAAGTATTTCCCTGGGGAAATACTCAGATGTAAAAAAACAAAACCAAACCATCACTGCCCTATTTATAACAGTACAAAATAGAAACAACTGTAACACCAGGAACAGGGAACCAGCTAAATCAATGATGACAGATATAGTGGAATATCAGGCAGTTGTAAAATCTCATGGAAAATTATTTACTGAAACAAACAGGAGATGGATCACAACAAAAGCAAGCAAAAAACAGTATGTACACTAGTATACCAGCTTTTCATTTTTGGAAAGAAAGCTAGAAAGGAAACTGGAATAACACACATCAAAATATTAACCATAGTTATTTCTGGATAGTATGATTGTAGATACTTTTAAATTTCTTTATAGTTTTCTCTATCTTCCAAATTTTCTCTGCCATGGACATGAATAGATTTTGCAATGGGAGGCAGGGAGCTATTTTTGAAAGTTTGGGTTCATTCTGTTTGCTCCCTTGGGGAAACTATCAGCTCTTGGAGAAAGAGCAAGGGTTTTAGACTTGGGCAGAAATGGCTATGACTCTGGGCCCCTCCTCAGGGTAGTCTCAATAGATCAGACGCCAACCACCATGCTCACCTCCATGCATTCCACAGCTCAACACAGGAGCCCTGGTGTACTGTCCAACCTTAAGGCCTCACTCCCTGTTTCCCTCCAATCCATCCCCTCCAAAGAATTCCTCCTGCCCCTCCCAAATGGATGTGGGATCTAACAGTGTCCCAGCAGTTGGAGGAGCCAAGGGTCTACGAGGTATGGACACTAGAAGAGAGGGAGAAGGGAAAATCATGGGGGTGATAAATACTACTGCAAAGAGCTTAAATCAGCCAGAAGTTTGGCAAAGCAGAGTAAATAAAGTCACACCGTGTTATCAATATAATTAGCCTCACATACATACACCCTTCCATTTCCAGCTCTTTGGGGTGTCAATTGTCTCTACTTCAGAGAAGGAAAACCAAGCTGACCTGCCCAAGGTCACAGAGCCAAAATAGAAGGCCCAGAACTGAACCCAGGCCTGTGACACCAAAGTCTGGACACCTGCCTTCCAATTGCAATGGTTGGGGAGATGCTGATGATAACAGCAGCACCACTCCCATTCAAGTAACATTCTAAGTGCACTCATCTCATCACAGTCTCACACTTCCCATTTTACAGATGGGGAAACCAAGGCCCAGGGAAGGACAAAGATGGAGCCAGCTTAGAGGAAATGGAACAGGCCCAGGAATCTGGGCAGGGCTAGGGAGAAGGTAGAGGGAATATGGCTGATGATTATAAGGGGGAGAGGTATGCACATACCTTGACCAGAAAGCTGCTGTCGCTCTCCTGTGTGACCATGACCACAGAGTCATGCAGCTTCTCATCAAAGTGGACATGACTCTGGGAGCTTTCTGCATCATGGCTTGTTGCAAAGCGGATACTCCGGACTCTGGACTTGTTGCCTACAAAAAGTGGGAGAGGGCTCCAGGGGCTGTTGCCTTCTCGAGCCCCAGGAAACTACTCCACCGCATCGCTGCCCTGCCCCTGTGACTGCCCCTTCATATCAGTCAGCATCCACTGCTGAGCTAGGCCACATCCTACTGGACAGTGGAGATCATAAGGCTTGAGACTCCCATCTGCCCCTGCCTACTTAGTGCTCCCACAGAAAATGCACACCCTGAGAGAAGGTATGGGGGGATTTAGGGATTAGCTAATATGACCCTTCACTTAGAGGGAATGGGGCTGACAGGGAAGAGAGTCCTGACTCTGACCAAACCCCAGGCAGTGCGGGACGCAGCCCCAGTGCTCAGGATACCCTGCCCTGTGCTCTCCTTCACGTTTCCAAGCTCCCCATCTCTCAGGCCTTCTCTTCTAGGTCTGCCAGTCCTGAGGCCCTCTGCTTGCCCCTCCTGCTGACCCCCTTGAGAGGGGAGAAGGGCAGAGACAGGAAGGAGCTTGGGCTCCATGGGACCTGGCTGGGGGTGGGAGAAACAGAGGGTCAAAAACCACACTCAGCCCTCCAAGAAAGGGCTGCAGCTTCCTCTAAAACCTCACTACTGATCATTGGCAGGTAAGAAGAACCCAGGGGAGCTCCAGGCCCCCTCCCAGAGACACCTTTCCTTCCTCCGCTTAACCCCTCACATGGCCCTCAGCTGTCCCTCACTGGGTTAGGTTTTCCAAGGCCAGGCAGTCAGGGAGTTAAGGCAGGCAGATTATTAGGAGCTTAGTGGGGGCCTGGGCCAGTCCTTGCCTGGGTTTTTACACACAATGAAGACTCAATGGAGGCCCAAGGGGTCAACCTGGCATTTCCATGTTTCCCTGCTGAGTGCCTCAGATTTAACCCTCATATCCTACCTCACCTAAAACCTTCTATGAGTCCTTCTGGACTCTGAATGAAACCCAAATTTCTCTCCACAACCTGCTGTAGCCCTACTCACTTCAGAGCCTCAGTGCTCACACCAAGCCCCTTGTGCTCCCAACCTCTACAGTGGAACGGGGAGGCTGGAACATGGGGCCACGAGGGCACACACCTCCACAGGTCAGCACACCAAGGTTCCCTGCTAGGGCCTGGGCGCGCGCGCACACACACACACACACACACACACACACACACACACACACACCACACACACACACACAGAGCCAATGCAGACCCCACATGCAACAATACCCCTTTCCACCAGGGTGCACTAGAAGACTCTACAAACCCCAGCAGACCAGGCAGGCACTCACCCTTGTTGGCTGCAGCCATGGACGCCCTCCTGCCACAGGGTGAGACACGCAGCTCCTGCCGGACACCACCGGTCACACTCAGCAGCCTCCCATGCTCCAGGGACACCAGCAGGAGCCTGATGGGTGGGGGGTGCGGAGGGGAGGGCAAGGGTCAGGGCCACTGATGGGCCTGTGGCTGGCGGGAGAGCAGAGATTTCCCTTCAGGAAGAACCCAAACCCCTGAGGCTCTCAGTAGCCCAAGTGGTACCTGCACCCCCTAAGCAGAGGGGGCTTTTGCCCCCTACTCCTCCACCCACTCCACATTTGCCAAAAGCCCTCGCCCTTGCCTGACACACTACTGACCCACAGCCTGGCCAGTATGTACTGAGCTGCAGTTTCTGGGTGTCAAAGCAGCAGCCCAGAACTCTAGTGCCCAGCAAGACCTGAGGCTGGTGGGAAGAGGCAGCCAGCAAAAGAAGGGGACTTCACTGGCACTTTCCAGGGGCCAGTTTTGGTGCTGGTGATCCAGGAGTTGGCCTAGCCCAGACACACAGGTTGTACCATCATACATCCAGAGGTCACAGTATTCTCGCTGCACAAGTCAATCCAGGTCAGAATTAACAGTATGCTTCGAGGGGGTGAAATACGGGGGCCTATATAATAAGACATGTTCTTAGAGCTTTCCCTCCTGGTTATCAAACAGAACAGGCACCTATGACAGGGTTGCCACCCATCAGAACTCACAGTTCAGACTCTGGCTTGATTGGCAGGCCTTCCAGTTCAGCTCCCCAAGGGCAGCCTCAGGGCAGAGGCAGTGGGAGGCACCCCCAGGAAGCCTGTGTAAGCAGCACAGCTCTGAAACACTGGGCTGGGACCATCTCAACATCAAAGAGAATATTATGCAATTGATGTTAACAGATGGAACTATATAAAATCAGAGCATTCACAGTGATTATGAAAAAAAGAAGAAAGCAAAACAAATCCAAACCCTCATTTGTCACTACCGACAATACCAACACCCTAACTCTCTGCTCTGAAAACCGGCAATCTTAAAGAGAACTAATTCAGTCTGTCTCTTGGTCTTTCTTGAAGCCAAATTGCTCTGGTGGTTAAAGGATAGCTCTTTCTTAACAAAGGAATGACTGAATGCTAAATAATTCTGCAACCCCCCCAAAAACAAATGTTGGAAGCAACACTAATTTAGTGGGTGCTAAACCAGGAAGGCGTGGATGCTCACAGATGCACAAGTACCACTGACAGATGACCTCAGGTTAAAGGGAACAAGTTTACCAAGGAGCAAAGTGACATCAGCCAGTCTTGCACTAGTCAGCCTCCTCTCACTCAGAATGGGACACCGGGCACAAGTGTGCCTACTGATGTGAAGCAGCACCAAGTCACAGCACCACTGACGGGGGCAGTTCTGCCCCAAATGTCTAACCTGCAAGCAGAACCAATTAAATGACTCCACAAGAAAGCAAGGAGACAAACCCAGAAGGCCAGATATTCTGCAAGACAAGTGACCTAATTTTAATAAAAGAGGGAAGTTGCTTTAGATAGGAGATGAGCCAACTATAGCCTGTCAGGCTGCCATTGTTTCCTGTTTTTTTTTGTAAAGTTTTACTGGCATACAACCAAGTACTCATTTGTTTACATGTTGTCTACAATTGCTTTTATTTGTTTCTTTGTTTTGCTGTGCCCTCACGGCTTGCAGGATCTTAATTCCCTGACCCAGGGATTAAAGCCTGGCAGTGAAAGTCCTAACCACTGGACTGCCACCTAAAATTGCTTTTGCACTAAAGCAATCCCTGGTTCAGGAAGATCTCCTGGAGGAGAAAATGGCAACCGATTCCAATATTTTTACTTGGGAAAAAACTCCATGGACAGAGGAGTCTGACAGGCTACAGTCCACAGGGTTGCAAAGAGTCGGACATGACTGAGGACACATATTAAAACTACTCTGAGTAGTTGCCACAGAGGCCACATAGTCTGCAAAGTCTAAAATATTTACTATCTTGCCCTTCACAGTAAAAGTTTGCCAACTGCTGTGCTAAATTAATATACAAAGAGACTAAGAAGGCAGGATACTCTATGGGACAACTGACCTGGTTTTTCCCACCACGTCAGTTTCAAAAAGAAAAATATATGTAGAAGGGGATTTCTAACTACCTAAAAAACAGAATTTGGGAGATAACTGGGAAATAAATGTTAATAAACAGGACTGGATCTTAGATGACATTAAGAAATAAGAGTTGATCAGCTAGGTGAAATAATGGAATTAGATCATGTAGAGAAGTATGTCCTTATTTCCCCTGGAGGAAATGGCAACCCACTCCAGTATTCTTGCCTGGAGAATCCCATGGACAGAGGAGCAGGCCCATTTCCCAGTGCAAAAGCCCACCCAGGCCCAAGCCCCACCTCAAAGGCAGGGCTAACAGCTTGGGTATGAGAAGCACTCCCACTGGAAGCCTCAGGAGGTACAGAGAAGGGCAAACCTAGAGCCTCAGGAATGCAGGAATAGCCGCAGGCCCACACTCTGGGCCAGTCCCAGAAGGGCAGCCCCTAAGGCTGTCTCCAGAAAGTCTGGCCCTTGGAGAGCGGCCTGCCCTACCTACCCGCTCCGGCCACCCCCGAAGCTGCGGACTCAGAGCCTGTGAAACACAGCCAAGAGCAAGGGGACCAGGCCTTCCCCCTACCTTGCGCAGAGGCTGCTCCAGCCACATCTCTACAGCAAGGGGAAAAATGACAAGATCCCCCCATTTCCCAGGCTTCCCACGTGGCTCGGCAGTAGAGAATCCGCCTGCAATGCAGGAGACACGGGAGATGTGGATTCAATCCCTGGATCAGGAAGATCCTCTGGAGAAGGAAATGGCAACTCCCTTGAGTATTCCTGCCTGGGAAATCTCATGGACAGAGGAACTGGTGGGCTACAGTCCATGGGGTCATGAAAGAGTCAGACATGACTTAGTGACTATGCAACAACAATCATAATTTTGTGGCTTCTCAGGTGGTGCAGTGGTAAAGAATCCACGTGCCAATGCAGGAAACTCAGGAGATGTGGGTTCGATCCCTGGGTTGGGAAGATCCCCTGGAGTAGGAAATGGCAATCCTTCCCAGGACACTTCCTGGGAAGCCTGGATGAAACAGTGGCTGGTAAGCTAAGGCTCCTGGGGCTTTTATATGCAGGGTCCTGTACCTGTCTTCCTCCCCTGTCCACTGCCCGTTGCCTGCCTGCCTGCCTTTACCCAATCCATCTGCCTGGAACAATTCTGTTCTCCCATCCACATCTCAGCCTGGGGACCCTTTTCATGGCAGCACAACCCATTCCCACCCCCTCCCATTCCAGGATAGGCCTGAAAATCTTCAAAAAGAATTCCCTTTTTCACTTCTAGGATCATTTAATATCTCTGTCTGCCACCGTGCAAGGGCAGCGACTGTGCTTTTGACAAACCCTGTGTCCCTAGCACCCAGCCCAGCATCTGGCAGGGAGCAGCTGTGTTAGTTTTAAATCCATTAAATGAATGAAGGACCAAACTAAACGGAGCCCAAGAATGGGCCTCAGTGGGCCCTTTAGGCAGACATAGCACATCAGGGCCCAGAGGCTGTCAGAAGAAGAGCTCCCCACCCTGCTCTCTTAGTAACCCCTGCGCTGGAAGGCGTTCCCTTTCCCCCATCTCAGAGTGGTGCCTCCCACAGGGCATCTTCTAGCCTGGCCACAATCAGCTGTTACCTCCCTACTGCCACCACCAACGAGGGCAGGACCTGTGTCTCTTGCACTGCGCAGAGCTCAGTATAGAGCAAACACTCAGGCATTGCCTTGTAACCCTTGGGCACTGAGAACAGAGAACGAGAAGGCCCAAAGAAGGCTGGAAAAGCTCCTTTCCGAGCAGAAAGCCTCATTGGTCGCTGTCCCCTGTGAGCCAGACCCTGTGCCACACACAATTCTTCATTAGAATCGGGAGAAGAGGGCATCAGGCCTCTTCCTGCAGCAGCTGTGTCCAAAGAGAAGCACCAGGCACCCTTGAAGCCCCAGGCTCCTCTTGTGCCAGCCAAATCTTTATCATTGCCCAAGCAGCTCAGCCCCCAAGAGGCAGCAGGGCCATGGTAAACAGCATGAGCTCTAGAACCCCAAAGACCTGGTTTAAACTCAGGCTGCATGGCAGTTACTTCATGCCTCAGTGCCTCAGTTTCCTCACCTGTAGCACAGGAATAAGCAATTGCCTCTTCCTCAGTGGGTCTGGTGCAGCTGGTGCCTGAAGCGCTGTGATAGCACTCCCCACTCTGGCCCCACCTTTGCAGAACAAATCCCCCAAAGGACTGCTTTCTGAAGCAACAGCAATTTCAGCATCAAAGAAGCACTTCAAGTCAATCCTGAGCAGTCAGGAATGGCCCTTAGGGCAGGCCCCAGAGACTCTAGCCTTCTCAGAAAATAGCTCAAGGGTTGAGGGGCCTCCTCTCCCTTCCATCATCCTGCCTCCCCTCTCCCTGACTCCCAGGCCAGCAAGTTCTCCAGGGATTGCCAGAGAGCAGACTGTTGGGAACTCACTGTCCACCTCCCTCAATCAGAAGGACTTATAAAGAAAATGTGAAGAATATATATCCTGGGAAATGCCCTCATTCCAGCAAAAAAAAAAAAAAGACACCCACTCTTTAAATGAGCTGTCAGAGGTGATACCACGGAGAGTCAAGGGATGGGGAGGGTTTGGAAGCTGGAAGAAGGGCCTTGGGGGACTTCTTCAGCTCTCAGATACTCTCTCAGGGAAACTGGCAGAACCTTCTCTATGGGAAACAGAGAGCTCCCCACTCAGGTCCCTCTCAGCTTTAGAGAGACTAGCTGCTTCAAGGTTATCCTACCCAGGGTAGGGCTCAGCCAGGCCCACTGGCGCCTCTGGCATAAGGAACAGAAACAAGGAAATGGCAGCTGGGCAGAGAGACAGTTACACAGAAACTCAGAGTTCTCAACCCCCTAGATTCCTGCTATGCACACAGGGTGCTAGCTGTTACTCCAGACTGTCCCACACTTGGCGTCCAAGGCTGGAGAGTGGGCCAAAGGCAGTCTGTTCATGGCAAAGTAGAGCTCCAGGACCTGCCACCGTCTTGCCCTATACCCCACAGCTGCATGCTCCCAGCACCTCTCTGCAGCCCCCAAGTCCCAGGCATCACAGGACCAGCCCCAGCATGTCCTCTGCTTTGTGGTTAGGTACATGCTTCTTGGGGCCTTGCTTTTCATGCATTCTGCAATTCCCATTCTCAACCTGTTGAAGTATTTTCTGAGCCAGGAACTGTACAGTCTCCTACCTTCCCCACCCCAATTCTGGGCTCAGTCCTGGCTTAAGCACTCAGTCCCACAGAAGCTGTTCCTCAAAGCTCAAGCATGGGGCTGCCCTGGTGGCTCAGAGGTAAAGAATCTGCCTGCCCACGTAGGAGACACAGGTTTGATTCCTGGTCAGGGAAGATCCCACTTGTTGAGGAGCAACTATGAGGCACAATTACTGAGCCCACGCTCTACAGAGCCTGAAAGCAGCAACTACTGAGCCTTCGTGCTACAACTACTGAAGCCTACGTGCCTAGAGCCTGTGCTCTGCAACAAGAGAGCAGTCCCAGCTCACTAGGGCCTGCATACCTAGAACAAGGCCTGGAAAGGCAAGGCTGGAGGTCAGGAGTGGTTGTGGCAGTTTTACAGCAACTCAGTCTCGATGTGACTCCATTTCCTCCTTCCTCCAGAAGGCCAAAATTGCAAGGGTAAGTATGGGTGGTCTCTCTCTCAAAAATGGGTGGAGCAGGGCTGAACTGAAGAAAGGACCCCACCATCTCACATCCTCTTGTCTCCCCCAAGAAATGCTGCCTTCCTCTCCCCAGCATCTCCTCCCCATAATCCCTCTAGCCTGAGGGTGCTTAGACACCTCTAGCCTCCAGAATGACTGCCCCACACAGGCAAGGCCAGGTCCAGGGGGCAACAGCTGCCTCTGACCTGCTTCAGCTCCCTGGGCAGAGAAACGCCTTACCCACACTTCCCAAAGCCAAGATTCGAGAGGGAAAGCAACTGAATGTCTCCCTTCTCAGTCCACCAGGATCCCTGCTCACTAAAAGAAACACTGGTCCAGAACCTAAAGGAAGGCCTCCTGCTCTGTGACAGCGGGGTGGTAAATCACCAAGCTCCCAGAGACATCAGGGGCCTGGGTATATGAATCTGTATCCTCTCTACCCTCCATCCCCATCCTATCCTCATCTTCTAAGGGGACAAATGCGTCTGGACGCCGCCCCCACCCTCCACCCCAAATCACATCCCTCCCGGGCTGCGAGGCGGCGGCTCTGTCTCTCAGAGATAATCCTCTCTGTCCCACCATCACCTCTGCTGACGCAGTAGTTTGGCGAGCCCATACTCCCCAACATCACTGCCCTCCTCCCTGAAGGTGCCGAGCCACGCGAGGTTCAGAGACTACTCGTCCAAGGTCAGCAGCGAGGCGATGACAATGGTGGGGAGGGGGTGCTGGGAGTTGCTGACGGCGCTGACCCCATAGGCCCCCACCCTCACTGTGTCACACGTGCCCTCGACAGCGCCCCGCGGAAAACACTTCAACTCTACCACCTAACGGTCACCTGCGGCCCTGGGGCCTAAAACCTCCCCAGCTCGGGTGCCAAGGAGCCCTCCCTGGCCCGGCCCCGGCAGCGGATCCTTCCTCCAGCTCCAGCCCCAGCCGGAGGGGTCCCAGGCACTGACTACCTAGAACGGTGGCTCGTTTGGGAGGGGATCTCTGTGAGTGGGATGAAACTGGGAGGTGGCAGAAGGAAGAGCAGTCTCACCGTGCGGGAAGCACCCTGAGGCCGCGACGGTCAGGGACGACCGCAGCTGCGGCAGTGGCTGAGGCGGCAGCTCTGGAGACCGCGGCAGCAGCCGGGGCTCAACACCGAACCTGAGAGAGCCCCGCGCCGCCGCCGCCCGCCGCCAGGGCACGCCCCTCCCCCCGCCCGTTGGTCGACGGGGGTGGGGCGGGGCGAGGGAGCTTCGAACCAATAAGCGGGCGCCAGAGAACCGCCAACGGGCGATGCGCCTTTGCGTCAGGAGGCCCTGCGGCTGCGCAGTGAGAGCCCACGCCCCAGGGCCCGAGAAGTTCTCGCGATAAAGTTAGCCCTCGAGTTCGCTGTAGCCAAAGACCGGAATCGCTCAGAAGCCGGAGAAGGAAGAAGCAACTTTGAATGGACTGAACGCGCATCCACTCTCAGCGTTGGGGTTTGCACTTTCCGTCTCCGCTCAACTTGGAAGGGGCGTCCCTCGTGTTCCGCCCCCTGGAGCGGCCGTAAGGTGGGGCTCAGAGCTAGGTGGGGCACCTGGAGGTTGCCTTTTTCCCTAGGCTTCCAAGCCCGCCTGGCAGTTGATACGGGTATCGCTGGGTCCTGACCTGGAGGGGAGGAACCCTCATTCTCGCTCTGCGATCTCTGGTTTCTGCATCTTCCTCTTCCGTCTCATCTCCCTGCCTCGGAGGAAATCTCCCTGCCTTGAGGATCTGAGACGCATGCTTGGCGCCCGGCTGGCCCTGAAATGCCTCAGAACAAAGAAGGCACCGCGAGGTGGGGTTTGGGAGAACCTCTTCAGGCGCCTCCGGGGAACACAGGCTCTGCTCTCGGTCTCTGTGGAGGCAGTCGCAGTGTCAGAAGGATGCACCTGGCTCTGCGTCCCAGGGTGCGCACCTGCACTGAGCCTTCGGAGCAAAAACGTAGCCCTCAGATCTTTAAGGGTTCTAGCCGCTGCTCCGCCTACAGGTCCTTGAACAAACAACACCCCCCTCCCCATTTCGCTGGCTGGAACAGGGTCCCTAAAGTACCCTCGGGGAATGAACCCTTCTAACAACATAACTAGGAGAGAGATGGTATGGGCGGCTGAAGGCCAGCTTCTTTTCAGAAAGACCGCGGTCACTGCTTCTGGGGAGCCTCCAAGGCTCCTACTGTTATGCCCGATGTTCGAATCCCCTAGCTGGAAGAGAGAAGGCCTCCAAGACAATGCAACTCGCAGAAAGGGAAGTTTATTGCTGACTCGAGTCAGGGCTCCTGCCACATCCAACGCAGTGGTGCGGGGTCAGAGAGCCCTGACTTGAGTCAGCAATAAACTTCCCTTTCTGCGAGTTGCATTGTCTTGGAGGCCTTCTCTTCCCGCTCGGGGATTCTGACATCGGGCATAACATCTGGTGGCTCGTCCGGGATCCCTTGACTGGGGGAAGAGAACACTTCCAGGACAGAGGGGAAGGATAGAAAATAGCACCGGTGCTCAGGCAGGACAAAAAGTCCAGCGTAAATCCGAGGCCCTGCTGTGAGGCAGGAAGGTATCTGGCACGGGAGAAAGCTTTCTGTAGGGGATTAGGCCAGCCGGCGTTAAGACCAAGGCCAGTGGACGTGTTGGAAGGCAGCCGGCTCTGCGGGAAGGAGAGTTCCTCTCCTGATCCCGAGTCTGGTGAGCAATGGACGCCATTCGGTAAGGTGAACCTAGTACCGGGGGGGGGGGCAAGAAAACTCAGGGGGCCCGAAAACCCAGCGCTGTGTTGTAGGCTGACATTTGTCTGTGTGTTTGTCTTGGGCTCTCCGTGTTTTTGTGTGTGTGCCGGCATTGTCTATGGTCTCGTTCTCTTCTGGAGCATCGTTCTCTTCTCTCTCTTCTGACTTATTCTCCTTCTCTTCTTCTTCTCTGATCTGCCCTCAACTCCTTTTCTTTTCAGGAGTTTCAGTGAACAGGCGAATGGTTGTGGGGGCAATTGATGAGTCCCAGCCAGGGCTACACTCTGGCGGATTCTGAAGGCCCTACAATAAGTGAGCCTCAGTAACTAGAGCCCGGCCAGGTGAAACTCTCCTTTAACATCCCTAACTGAGAACGTGGTCTAAAATTCTTCGTGTGAGCACTGGTCAGGCACTTAAAGGCCATTAGGGCGCCTGCCACTTGAAGACTCCCATGAGAGGATAAGGGGGTCATGGAACGGGCTAGAAACTCCTAGGGTGCTGGCCCCCAGAAAGAAAACTTCTGTGCAATGACGCAGGCATGTAAAACAGTTCCAAAAGCACACCATAAGCCCAACCTCTTGGCCGCCACCACTCTCGGTAGGATTTTTGGTGGTTGTTCTCAGTGACTTCTTCTCTCTCTCTTCCCTACCATTTATTCTTTGATCATGGGTCAGGGAGAATCCACCCCACTTTCCCTCATGACTGACCATTTTTCGGATGTCAGGGCCAGGGCCCATAACTTGTCTTTGCTAGTCAAGAAAAGTAAATTAATAACCTTTTGCTCTGCAGAGTGGCCCGCCTTCCGGGTTGGATGGCCTCCGGAAGGCACGTTTCAACCGCCATCATATAGGCTGTGAAGGAGAAGATTATGGCTCCTGATCCCTGGGGCCATCAGGGTCAGTTACCCTATGTCATGGTTTGGCAGGATCTAGTGGAAAGTCCGCCTAAGTGGTTAAAACCTTTTGTTCACAAACCTCCTAGTTCTTCGAATTCACAGGTCCTGGTGATGGAGACCCCCCCCCCCCCAGAGGAAACCAAAAAGAAAGAGGACCCAAAACTAGTCTTTCAGGAATCATCCTATCCAAACCTGATAGATCTAGAAACAGAGATGAGGCCTCCACCATATGTACCCCCCTTGCAATTCCCTCCGAGGAGAGAAGCTCCCATGGGTGAACCAAGAGGGCTAAGAGGGCAAACAGGAACCGACCAAGAGGGGGGGACCAGCATTGGGGACCTGGGAGAGAACTAGGGGAGATAGGGGTGGGCAAGACCCTGGAGATCCAAAGTTACCTTCATCCACTGTTCAGGCGCTCCCCGTCTGAGTGGGACCAGCTAACCTGGACAGAGAGCGAACCTATCAGTACTGGCCCTTTTCCACGAGTGACCTGTACAATTGAAAGACCCAAAACCCTCCTTTCTCAGAGAAACCCTAAGGCCTCATTGACCTCTTAGATTCCATTTTGTTCACTCACAGCCCCACCTGGGATGATTGTCAGCAGCTGTTGCAGGTGCTCTTCACCACAGAAGAATGGGAGCGAATTCTGGCAGAGGCGCGGAAACGGGTCCTGGGGGCCGATGGAAGTCCAACCGCCCAGCCTCATCTCGTAGACGAGGGGTTTCCTCTGTTGTGGCCTAACTGGAATTTTGAGCGAGCGGAAGGTAGGGAGCATCTCCGAGTGTATCGCTAGACTCTGATGACTGGCCTGCGGGCCGCAGCAAGAAAGCCGACAAATTTGGCAAAGGTAAATTAGTAAGGCAAGAGCCCACTGAGAGCCCAGCAGCCTTCCTAGAGAGGCTGATGGAAGCCTTTAGGCAATATACACCTATGGACCCCCAGGCTGAGGAGTCACGCGCTGCAGCTCTGTTAGCGTTTGTAAATCAGGCAGTCCCAGATATTAGAAAGAAATTACAAAAGATAGATTGGGAGAACAGAGAAGACAAGATTTACTGAAAGCAGCTGAAAACGTATTTAATAATAGGGAGACCCCAGAAGAAAGGGAAGAACAAATTCGACGGGAGGAAAGGGAATTAGCTGAGAAGATCAGGAAAGAAGATAGGGAACATAGGGCGAGGGAAAACCGGAAGAACCAGAGGGAGCTAGCCCAGATTCTTTTTGCGGGGATAAAAGCCGGAACAGAATTGAGGGAACCTCGAGACCCCTGGACGAGAGAAAAAGAGAAACCAAAGAGGCAGGCCCTAAAGAAAGATCAGTGCGCCTACTGCAGAGAACAGGGGCACTGGAAAAACGAGTGCCCTAAGAGGGACCCAAGGAGAGGAACGACCCAGAGAGAGAATCTCCCCTGGAACTCGAGTTCTATATGTGGGGGAAGACAGTGACTAGGGGAGTCAAGACTCCGCACCCCTCCCCGGTCCTGGGTAACCATACATGTGGAGGGGAAACCCGTTGGCTTCATGGTAGATACTGGCGCCCAACACTCTGTTTTAAATCAAAAACTGGGACCAATGTCTAAGAAAACCAGCTTGGTGCAAGGAGCCACGGGGACAAAAAGATATTATTGGACCACAGAACGAAAAGTAAATCTGGGGACCCACCAGGTGTCCCATTCATTTTTGGTGATACCAGAATGCCCAGCCCCTCTACTTGGAAGAGACTTGTTGACTAAAGTTAATGCTCAGATCCATTTTGACCCTGGGGGAATGTCAGTCACGGATGGACTTGGACAGCCGATACATGTCTTATCCCTAGCCTTAAGAGATGAATACAGACTTTTTGCGCCTAAGCCCTCAGAGACCATAGCACCAGATGTGCAACCGTGGGTCCATAAATACCCATTGGCCTGGGCAGAAACGGCAGGAATGAGACTGGCCAAACAGAGACATCCGGTCGTCATCAAGCTAAAGGCCGAGGCAATTCCTGTAAGGGTGAGACAGTACCCCATGAGCCAGGAAGCTCAGCGGGGGATCACTCCCCATATTTGACGTCTCATGGATGCCGGAATTCTCAAGCGGTGCCAATCCCCTTGGAACACCCCCTTACTGCCGGTCAAGAAGCTGGGGGGACAGATTACAGACCTGTCCAAGACCTGCGAGAAGTCAACAAACGGGTGAGTGACATACATCCCACTGTCCCTAACCCATATACCCTCCTGAGCAGTTTTCTGCCTGAGTACACTTGGTACACTGTATTGGACTTGAAAGATGCCTTTTTCAGCCTACCCCTGGCGGCCCAGAGCCAGGAGATATTTGCCTTTGAGTGGACCAAGGGGGAAGGCCAACCAGTAGTACAATTAACTTGGACCCGCCTCCCACAGGGGTTCAAGAACTCCCCTACCTTGTTTAATGAGGCTCTGAGTGAGGACCTCTATGAATATCGGACTTGCCACCCAGAGGTCATTCTGCTACAATATGTAAATGACCTTATGTTGGCTGGAACCACCGAGGAGGCATGCAGCCGTGCCACCGGGGACCTCTTACAGACCCTAGGCACCTTGGGGTATCGCGCTAGCACAAAGAAGGCGCAAATAGCCCGGCAAGAGGTCACCTATTTGGGGTATAAGATCAGGCAAGGGCAAAGGTGGCTAACCCAGGCCATGAAGGAAACAATATTGCAGATACCAGAGCCCAAGACCCCCCGCCAGGTGAGAGAGTTTCTGGGGACTGTTGGATATTGCAGACTGTGGATCATGGGGTTTGCTGAGAAGGCCCGGCCCTTGTATGAGGGAAGTAAAGAGACCCCAAACTGGACTTGGACTGAGCCAATGAAACAGGCTTTCCAGACACTCAGACGGGCCCTACTAGAAGCCCCAGCCCTTGCCCTGCCTAACCCAAATAAGCCACTCCAGCTGTTTGTAGATGAAAAGCAAGGAATAGGAAAGGGGGTCTTGACGCAACAATGGGGACCGGGGAAGCGGCTGGTGGCATACCTTTCGAAGCGATTGGACCCGGTGGCCACCGGGTGGCCCCCTTGCCTTCGCATCATCGCAGCCACTGCCCTCCTCGTCCGCGACGCTGACTAGTTGACGTATGGACAGCAACTCTTGGTTTACACCCCCCACGCCATTGAAGGGGTTTTGAAGCAGCCGCTGGGTAAGTGGATCTCCAATGCCCGCTTGACACATTACCAGGCCTTGCTGCTCGATGCCCCACGGGTGCGTTTTCAGACCCCTTGCTTCCTGAATCCGGCCACGCTCCTACCTGACCCAGAGAAAGACCGCCCTCTCCATGACTGCAGTGAGATACTGGCTGAGGCCCTGGCGTCACGAAAAGACTTAACTGACGTACCCCTAAACAACAGTGAGTTAGTATGGTTCACCGATGGGAGCAGCTATGTAAAAGATGGGCAAAGGAAGGCGGAAGCCGCCATAGTTGATGATTCAGGACAGACGATATGGGCTGAGACACTTCCCCCAAACACTTCTGGGCAAAAAGCAGAATTGATTGCCCTAATACAGGCTCTGGAGCGAGCCAAAGGGAAGAGAGTCACCATTTTTACTGACAGCTGATATGCTTTCAGCACTGCCCATATTCAAGGTCCAATATACCAAGAAAGGGGATTTTGGACAGCTGAGGGAAAGGAGGTCAAAAATTTGGCCGAGATTTGCAGGCTCCTGGAAGCTGTCCAACTGCCCCGGGCAGTAGCTATAGTACATGCCCCCGGTCACCAGAAAGGAGAAGATCCTAAGGCACGGGGCAGTCGTGCCGCTGATGCGCCGCTCGAGAAGCAGCTAGCCGGGACTACGCCGCCCCCATATTAGCCGTGGGACTTCCACCTCCTGGTATGGGGACCTTGCCACCAGTTCCCAAATATTCCCTCCCTGATCTCGCCTGGATCAACGAGGATACCACCCTCCAGAAGGATGACAAAGATGGATGGTACCGAGATCAAAACAACAACCTGATATTGCCTGCCACCCTGGGTTGTCACCTGTGTGAACACCTGCACACAACTACACACTTGGGAGAAGAAAAGACCCTAACACTTCTCCAGATGGCCTGCCTGAGGTTCCCTCAACAAAATGCAACTGTACGAGAGATAATTCAGGCTTGCAAAGCATGCCAGCTAATGAGGGCAGGGAAGAAGCAGCACACGGGAACGAGGTACCGAGGGGAAAAGCCAGGGCAACACTGGGAGATAGATTTCACTGAGGTAAGGCCAGGCAAGTACGGGTATCGCTATCTGTTGGTTCTGGTAGATACCTTTTCAGTGTGGGTGGAAGCCTTCCCTGCTAAGGGAGAGACAGCAATAGTGGTTGCTAAAAAATCTTAGAGGAGATAGTGCCTAGGTACGGGCTGCCAGTGACTATGGGATCTGATAACGGACCTGCCTTTGTGAGCCAGACTGTACAAGGGCTGGCCCAAGCTCTGGGGACGAAATGGAAGTTACATTGTGAATATAATCCCCAAAGCTCAGGACAGGTTGAGAGAATGAATCGGACCCTAAAAGAAACTTTGACAAAGTCGGCAATAGAGACTGGCAGGGACTGGGTGACCCTCCTACCCTTTGCACTCTTTCGGGCACGTAACACCCCTTATAAGCTGAATCTTACCCCTTTTGAGATTCTGTATGGAAGACCCCTTCCTGTGTGTCCTATTTTTGAAGGAAAATGCCTGCCACCCCCTACTTGGGGACAATTCCAGCAAACTCTGATGGCATTAAGTAAGGTGCATAACCATGTTTGGAAATTGATTTGAGAGATACACGAGGGCCAAAATAAGGGGGCCATCCCCGCACATAATATTGGCCCAGGTGATTGGGTTTGGGTAAAACGACACCAATCTAAAGTATTAGAACCTAGATGGAAAGGCCCTTATGTTGTTCTCCTTACCACTCCTACCGCTGTCAAGGTCGACGGGATTGGACCCTGGGTTCACTGCAGTCACGTGCGTGCGGCAAGCCACACCGGAAGAACAGGAAAAAGCGCGAGCAGAATGGAAGGCGAGTCCTCACCCGTCAAATCCTTTGAAACTGAAACTCGCCCGCCAGGAGGCCTCCTAATTCTCCTGCTGATAGCAGCTCTCATCGACCCAGGAGCGACCAGTCACAACCCCCATCAACCTGCTAAGATCACCTGGAAACTCAACGACGGGCGGACTCATGAGCTGCTCAACGAGACCTCAGGAATCCACCCGCTGAACACCTGGTGGCCGGACCTGAACTTCGACCTCTCAAGCCTCTTCGCAAAGCAGGACGGTCTCTATGACAAGTACTATAGGGATGGGATAAAAAACCATAGGTTGGGGTTCTGGGCTTGCCCGGGCTACGTAAGAAATAACTGGAAAACCTGTGGTGGCATAGAAAGCTATTATTGCAGGAGCTGGAGTTGTGTGACCTCTTGTGATGGACCCCTGAGGTGGGATGTTGGGAACAGAGATCTAGTTAACTTCACCTTCAAGGACCACAGACACCAGGGGCCTCAGGTACGAGTACAATTTAACCAGGAATGGGCGAAAAAGGAAAACCGCTGGACCTCAGGACTGACTTGGGGTTTTCAGCTTCACGTAAATTGGCCCGGCCCCTACCCAGGTGAGCTTTTAATCATTAAACAGGTTATTGAGCCGGTGCAGGTACATAGTTTAGGTCCCAATCTTGTCAAAACATCACAGGGGCACAAGGCAACCCCCAAGCAAACCACCTCCAGACCAAGCTTGCTGGGAACATTTAACATCTCCTCTACCCCGAGCCTCGGAGGCAACCTGACGGAAACCCCTGGCCCTCTGACTGTTACCACTAGCTCAGCAATTCAGGACTCCCTATGGGCCTTAGTGAATGCAGCCTTTACAGTCTTAAACCGTACCAACCCTAATGCGACCCAATCCTGCTGGCTTTGTTATAATCTTCACCCCCCCTTCTATGAGGCCATAGGCCTCAACGTCTCTTACAACTTGTCTTCAGGCCAGAACCCACCCCAATGTCGATGGGAAAAACGCAAGGTTGGCCTCACAATGAATGAGGTTTGGGGACAGGGACTCTGTTTGGGCACAGTACCACGTGATAAAACTCCCCTTTGTGCCCAGACTATTGGTAACCTACACTTACATGGCAAAAATTGGATTGTGCCAGAGGTTGGGGGTTGGTGGATTTGTTCACATACTGGGCTAACCCCATGTTTAAATGTGAAGGTTTTTAACCAGAGTCAAGAATTCTGTGTCCTGGTTGCTGTAATGCCAAAAATCTTATACCACCCTGAAGAGGTTATGTACTCACATTGGGATCGGGAAATGCTAAGACAAAAGAGAGAGCCAATCAGTGCGATCACCATGGCAACCTTGTTCCGTCTTGGGCTGGCAGGAGCAGGGACAAGAATAGCTTCACTATCTCTGCAAGACCAAGGGTTTTCCTCCCTACGAGCCGCTATAGATGAAGATATAACTCGCATAAAAGAATCAATCAGCCACTTAGAGAAGTCTCTGAGTTCCTTGTCTGAGGTGGTCTTGCAGAATAGGAGAAGATTAAATTTGATTTTTCTTCAGCAGGGTGGGGTCTGCGCAGCTCTAGGAGAAGAATGTTGTTTCTATGCAGACCATACAGGAGTGGTAAGAGAATCTATGGCAAAAGTGAGAGAAGGACTGGCGCAACGAAAGAGGGAACGGGAGGCCCAGCAGGGATGGTTTGAGTCCTGGTTTCAACACTCCCCCTGGCTGACCACCTTAGTTTCCACCCTCCTGGGCCCACTTATAGTGCTATTATTAATACTCACGGTTGGCCCTTGTATTTTAAACCGGCTAATGTCATTTATTAAAGAACGTCTAAATACCATTCAGATTATGGTGTTGAAACAACAATATCAGATGGTAGCCCAGGATGAAGAGAAAGATTCCTCTACAGAAACAACAAGACAGGGGGGAATGTGAAGCTGCCAGGGCTAACACCATGACAGGCGGCCCGGACCTAAGTTTAGGTTTCCCCTGAAATGGTAAGATTCCCTACCCCATCAGGCCACCTGGAGCCAGCCAATCAACATGCGCCCAGTAAGAAAAAGGGAACCTATCAGGGGAAAGCTGAAAAAGCCCGCGAACGCCCAAGTTTGAAAAAAGCCCGTGAAAGTTTGGAGCAGTAAAATTGCTTTGCAAATATGTAACCAATCCACTTAAGCCAGCTACCAACTGCTTATGCTCACCCTATAAATTTGTGTAATAGCTTGGGCTTGGGGCTCTCTGACCCTGCACCACTGCGTTGGGTGCGGCAGGAGCCCTGACTCGAGTCAGCAATAAACTTCCCTTTTTTGCGAGTTGCATTGTCTTGGAGGCCTTCTCTCTTCCCGCTCGGGGATTCGGACATCGGGCATAACACTACCCTCTGCTGGATCCCTGTGACCCCTAACCTATCTTCTGGTCTCTGGTTAACACCCTGTTGACAGATCTTCCTGAGCTATCGTTTCCAGTGAATCCTACCCTGCTCCAAAGTGCTCTGTGCTCTGGGAGTGTCCAGAAAAACCTCAAACTTCTTAGCATCATTTTGGGTGAAACGTGAACACTCTGGTGTTTGAGATGACCGATCATCGGGAGATCTCCACATTCTGATCTCAGCCCACTCATTCTTGCTAGATGCTTTCTCTTTATCCAACTCCACCAGTCCATGTGCCCCACTTGTCTCTCCCTCAGTTGCAGTCCTATGTCTATTTTTCAAGGTGGCAGACGATGTGCCCAGAGTAAGCTATAGATGTATTTTGTTTAGTCCATATGGGCTTTAAAAAATTCTAATTCAGACTTCCCTGGTGGTCCAGTGGTTAAGAACCTACCTGCCAATGCAGGGGACACAGTTCGACTCCTGGTCTGGGAAGATTCCACATGCCTCAAGGCAACTGAGCCTGGGTACTGCAACTACTGAAGCCCCCACACCTAGAGCCAGTGCTGCTCCGCAACAACAGAAGCCACTGCAGTGAGAAACCCTTGCACTACTAGTAGCCCCTGCTCAAGGCAACTAAAAGCCTACACACAGCAGGGAAGACCCAGTGCAGCCATACATTAATTAATTAAAGAAAACTAAACTCTTGGAAAAAAAAGTCTAATTCTTCCTCCTTCTCTGCTTGTTCTTCCTCTTATTGATTGAACAGTGTGGATTCAATTCTAGCCTGGCACCAAAGGCTGACACCTCAATTTACCATAGTCCTCACCAGTCCCTATTTTCTGACATTTATTTTACCTCTGGGTCTATGTAGACATCTGAATTTATGATCCCCTCCTTATACTACCTTCCCACCTGGAATGGCCTTCCCGCTCTCTCATAGGCAAAACTACCCTCCTTTCAAGACCAGGTTAATGCCTTCCTGTTATATTTTTCTAGTCAACTTCTCAAAATCATCCCTGCTATGGATTCTTTCAGACATACAGACTAACGACTAACTATTATTTCTTTTTTCTTTCCCTTGGGACTTTTGTCACCTTCTTTCAACAACTATTTACTAAATGTATGTGACAAGCAAGTTACTGTGCAAGGCTCTGGAGTTAAAAGCACTTACAGTTTAGAGTGGGAGATAAAAGACAAAAAGAACTGTGATTTCCTGTCCCTGCCAAACATTCCTCACAGGCACTGGGCAGTCTGGCTAACTGGCCAGTTGAGGGGACCTGCAATACAGAGCTTTCCCTGCCTGGGGATATTACAGGCTCCCAGGGTAGGCCCCAAAGCCACAGTGCAAGTGCAGATGGTTCCAGAAAGCCTCCAGGAGGAAATGAGACTCTTCATGCCAGGAGGAAGTCAGGGTAGAAGGTACCCAGCTGCCCCCCCTCAAAGTCCTGTGTACCAAGAATAGGGTGAGTCAGCAAGGGAGGACTTATGAGCAACTCCAGGTTAGGAGAACAGATTGAGCATATGTAAAGCATCCACTCCAGCTTCAAACACATGGTTTTCTGGACTTCATTATTTTTTTTTTCCCCCTTTTTTCTTCTTCTTTTTTTTTTTTTTTTTGGCTGTACAGCCCAGCTTGTGGGATCTTGCTTTCCCCAAGCAGGGGCTGAAGCTGCACCCTTGTCAGTGAAAACCTGGAGTCCTAACCACTGGGATGCCAGGGAATTCCCTGGACTTCATTCTTTTTAATAAAAATTAAACAGTTATAGCCTCATTGGAAAACTGCTTGGCAGTATCTAATAGAGCGGATAAAATGCCAACCCTGTGACCCAGCAATTCCACTCTTAGTTACACATCAAAAGACATGTATACAAATCTTTGTGGCGGCATCATTTGTAACAGCCCCCAACTGGAAACCACCCAGATGTCCATCAACAATAGAATAAGTCTTCTGCTTTCTCTCAGAAGTAACACTATTCTAGATTTTATCCTTTCATTGTTCCTTCATCTGCATGGTCATGAGCTTTTAAAATAGCTCCCAGTTATCCCTGCCTCTTGGTTTTCACACCTATGTGTACCTCTCCCCTTGAAAGTGGGCTGGACTTCATGAATTATTTATTTATTTTGCTGCCTTGGGTCTTAGCTGCAGCCCATAGGATCTTTGTTGCAGAGTACGGGCTCTCTAGTTGTGGCACCCAGGCTTAGCTGCTCCGCAGCCTGTGGGCTCTTTCCCTGACCAGGGATTGAAATTGAGTCCCCTACATTGCAAGGTGGATTCTTAACCACTGGACCACCAGGGAAGTCCCTGTCTAATGACTTTTAATAAATGGAGTACCACAAATGTGATGGATGTCACTTCTGTGATTACATTAGGTAAGATTATAACTTCCATCTTGCTAACAGACTCCATTAACTCCTTTGCTGGTTTTGATGAAGTAAGCTATCATACTGGAGATGGTCACGTGGCAAGGAAATGAGGGCAGCCGCCAGTCAATAGCCAGCAAAAAGCAAACCCTCAGTCCGTCAGCCCACAAAGAACTTAACTGTCGACAACCAAGTGAACTCAGAAAGTCAATCTTTCCCCAGTTTTCAGATGAGACCATAGCTCTGGCCAACACTTTGACCGCAGCCTTGTGAGAAGCCCTGAACCAGAGGATCCAACTAAGCCATGCCTGGACTCTTCACCCACAGAAAATATGAGGTAATAAATATGTGCTGTTCAAGTCACTAAGTTTGTAATAGAGAATAAATAGGAGTTCTTTTCAGTTCTGCTATTACAAGGAGTGTTGCTATGAACATCGCAGTACATGTGTCACAAAACACAGGAACTTAAGTTTCCCCTGGATATGCTGAATATGTTGGAGAAGACTCTTGAGAGTCCCTTGGACTGCAAGGAGATCAAACCAGTCAATCCTAAAGGAAATTAACCCTGAATATTCATTGGGAGGACTGATGCTGAAGCTGAAGCTCCAATACTTTGGCCACCTGGTGTGAAGGACTGACTCTGGAAAAGACCCTGATGCTGGGAAAGATTGAAGGCAGGAGGAAAAGGGGATGACAGAGGATGAGATGGTTGGATGGCATCACCAACTTGATGGACATGACTTTGAGCAAGCTCTAGGAGTTATGGATGGACAGGAGGCCTGGTGTGCTGCAGTCCATGGGGTCGCAAAGAGTCGGATACGACTGAGCAAATGAACTGAAGTGATGCTGAATATATGCCTAGGAATAGAATTGTGGGGTCCCAGGATATTCAAATGTTCAATGTTACTAGGAGTGTAATGATCAGAGTTAAAGTCACACCAAGGCCATGGTATCTTGGTAAGGGTTGGGAGTCAAGCTTGGTCTTGGTCCATAGAACTTGGCGTCAGTCTGTGGGCAGGGTCGGGAGTCATACACGTTTAGGGGTGAATCCATAAGCAAGGTTGAGGGTGACTCTGTGGCTACATTTGGGAAGAATCTGAAGCCTGGACTTGTGGTTGGGTTTGGGCAATGCTGGAAGTCACTGAGAGTAAGTTTGGGGGTCAGTCTAAGGTCTGACTTAGTTAAGAGTTAAACTTCTAAGAGTTAGTCAGGCTGTCCTAGTGCACAAAACCATCCTCCTACCAAGAAGTGGCCACTGCAGGGTCCAGCTCCCCAAGAGTTGAGACCCAGCCTGGGCCCACAAAGCTCTTTCACTTAAGGGGTGGGGATAACACAAGGGGGACAGGAACTCACTTCCCTCAGAGAAGAGAAAGCAGGCACAGGAAGGACACCATAACTTTAATGGGAACAACTCAGCTCCACATCCCCCAAATATTCTCAACATACACTGTGGGAGTGGAGGACACCTGGAAGGCACAGTCTATGGCTGAGCTCACACCTCACCCCTTCCTCTTCAGCTGCTGTGTTCTCCAGCTTTTAGCTGGGTCCCAGGTGAGTGCCCAGGAAGGGCAAGGAAGCCCCTCAGCTGTCTCGGACAGCCTCCCCTTTGACCCATGGTACAGAGAACTAGCCTGGATGGAGACGCTGCTGTCACCAGAGCTGGGTGGGGACCTGGTTCTAAGGGTGCGGACCAAGCTGGGGGACCACCCCCTAAGGCCCAGCACTGGGAGCACCAAGGCAGAGTCCCTGGTGTCAAACACTGATTTGGGGCGCACGCCAGGTCTCTGCATGTGGCCTCTGGGTTCTGGAAAGCGGTCCATTCTCCTGACCCAGATGGAGCGGAAGGAGTGGCTCAGTTCCTGGGCTCCGCTTGGAGGGTTCCTGTCCCACTGCCCCCCATGCTCACTCATACCCCAAGGGGGCGCTTGTGTCCCAGGAGGCTCACTGGAGCAGCTGGCTCCGCCCACCCATTCGTCTGCCCTTCGAGGTGGGTGCATCAGTTGCGATGTCTGGGCTCTGGCGGATAAGGGGGCGTCTCCCAGGCTCACCGCTGCTTACGCTCTGCCTGCTGGAGCCTCCGGGAGAGGTCTTCTATGCGCACGTTCTTGAGCTGGAGCAAGTGCTCCAAGCGTCTCACCTTCATCTGCAGGACCTAGGCCAAGCCACACAGAAGTCAAGTCCAGTGGCCTGCTGCGCCCTGCCCATATTCCCAGGCCTCAATCCCCCTGCTCCCTCCCAGTGCGCCTTCACCTGCACGGTCTCCTGCGAGGCCAACAGCTCCTGCTCCTTTTCAGCGATCTGGAGGACGAAGCTTGGGTCGCTTTGCACTGCCTGGCTGTACCCTGGAGGCTGGGGCACAGGCAGTCGGCCCTCCCTGGGGTGAGATGCAGCTTAGCTGAGGCTTGGATCTCAGACCTCACCATCACCCTTTCAGTGTCCCTCGACCAAGCCTTCCCTCCCTCTCACTGCCCATGAAATCCCTCCATCCCTGACTTCCCTATCTTTCCAGATGCAACCCTCACCCTGACCTCCCAGGTAGAGAGAATATCAGGCTTGGTAAGGTCAGGAGCTCCCAGCTTCCTTACCTGAGTTGGCCCCGTCCCTGGGGGTCTGGGGCACCTTCCCCTCGGGCCTTCTGGGACAAACCTGAGACAAGGCAAGTATAGGAATAACCCTGAAGGAGTTCTATTTTCCTGTCTTCCCTCTCCCTGTAGTCCCACCCCTTCCCCCACAGGAAGGAAGGACAGGAGAAAAGCTCTTCCTGGAAGGGAAGGGAAGTAAAGGCTACCTTACCCACATCCATGTAGTCAGTGCCATCCTGGGGAGTCAGCTCCTGAAAGAACCGCCCAGAGTTTGCAGTGACCTTGGGCTGCCCACTTCCAGGGACATCCCTCCCGCTGTGGGCTCCCTTTAGCCAGGCACCCTTCTCCCAACTTGTCACTGAGGCAGAGCTTTCTGCTGCCTGGGAAACTCCCCTAGAACAGTGCAAGAAGCTGGAGTGAGGAGGCACCTGTAAGGAGCCGATGCCCTGCTTCCTACGTCTCTGACGCTCCTCTAGGCGCTGCCTCAGTGGAATGAGCACCAGCTCCACCACACCTGGGGCACACTGTGCTATCTTGCGCATCACGTCTTCTGGTACAGAGAAGTTCAGTTTGTTCAGCACCTTCCTGGGGGTAGACACAGGGATGGTGAATTGATTCCTGGGTGGATGAAGTGATGGGTGGGGGGAAGGAAGGAGATGCAGCAGTGGTAGCCCTTCCGTGCACAGCCGTGGGGGAATGGAAGGGCACCCAACCTGAGCCCAGAGCATGTATGTCTCGAGGATCCTTGTCACCTCCCCCAAAGAAGAGTCCCTTGATTTTGTTACCAGATAGATTCTGTCTGCATTGTCCTCCCCACCCCAGCCACCAGCCTGGATTGTGGAGACCATAGGAGGTGGAGGGGCTGGGCAACCCTTGCTCAGATCCCAGACTAGGGGCTAGAAATCCCACTAGTGTGCCCAGGTATTCTGTTACCTGTTCAGGTGACCCCAGTTGCTCAGTTTCTGCTGGAGAGAGTTGGCAGGGACATAATTGTGCATCTCCACCATCTTGGGGAAGTAAAACTTGATGACCTCTGCTACCAGGACTGAGGGAGAGGAGGTGGGAGCAGACATGGAAGGTGTAGAGATGGGTAAGGAAGAAGGAAGAGGGAGAAGGAATGGGTGGGGTGGGAGAATCAGGGGTGGCAGAGTGGTGGGGCCAACAGAAGAGGTAGAGATGTGGAAAGGGGAAGGATAATATGGAGGGGAGGTAAGAGAGCAAGAACAGTGATCAGGCAGAGACAAATTCTCCAGAAGAGCTTCATCCCTTTGCCATTAACTCAGGGCATCTGAAAACTAAGGTCTCTAGTCCCCTATTACAGAATGAGTATCCAAGAGCTATAGGAATTGACATAAATACACACAAACACACAATGATACAGAGGTGTAGAAACACACGCAGACACATAGGGCCATCACCAGTGTCCCAAGAGACAGTTACCAATACACATATACACAGAAACACAAAGAGTCACATATGCATCAATATACACACAGAGAAATGCATACTTCTGTCATTAAAATCCCAGGAGAGAGTCTTCAACACACAGACACCTAAACAATCACAAAGAAACATACGCACACAACACGCCCATTTTTACATATAGGACAGAACATATCAACTTGCATATGAACAAACACATGCTCAGACTCCCACAAGACATATAGAATACTGGAATAAGCATGCACACACACACACACATATGCACAAATACACATCTTAGTCATTAAAGTTCAGGGAAGGAGTCATAGACACATACACACACAGAATACACCCCACACAAAGGATAGAACATGTATACATAAATATGGACACACACATGCTCACATTCCCACAGATGCACACTTCTGCAATTGAAATCTTAGGAGATGGACACCCCTCTCCCTAACCCACACCTAACCCCTCTGCCACAAGCACACAAGCACCAAGAGACATGTATTCACATAGACCCTGTACACACGTACATACAGGACAGAAGGCGTTGACACACAAAGACATACAGGACACACCCAGGCGTGCGTACGGACACACTCACACACGTTGGAGCACACACCTCCATCACTGAAGTCCCGGGACAGATTTCGCTTGGGCCGGGACAGAGGGATGTTGTCTACCCACAGATACAGTTGGTGCAGTGCTTCCTCATCCACGCTGCCCGCCATTGGCGCCCTCGGAAAGGTCAGCCTGTTCCAGCTGTATAGCGTCCAGGGCCAACCTCACGAGCCCTCAAGACCTCTTCTCTCGCCACTGCTGCGACCCAGATCCGCCGCTGCGTCTCTAACCCAGACTCGCCTCCCAGCTGGGAGCGGCCATATTGTTTTCTGAAACCATGGCAACCGAAACTGACTCGCCGGGGAGCAGGGGCTTCTGGGAGTTGTAGTTTTCCCCCCTCCCGCTGCCTCACTTCAGGCCTCACTTTGAAAAGGCAGTTTCTCTTCCCCGCCTCCCAAGAAACCACCTCTGCCAAATGGCCCACTCTGGGAACTGCCGAAGACAACCAGGCCTCCAGAATCCCTGCATCAGTGTCTTCAGAACAGGGATCCCCTTCAGGGTCCTTTAGCAATCAGTCCTAAGTGAAGGCAGCAGCCCAGTGTTTGTCAGCTTTATCTGGGGCTCTGTTGTTAGTCACCAGCTGCTTCACATCTGGACTGTGGAAGGCTGTGTGACAGTCCTTGCCAGGTCCTCCTCAGAGCTCTGTGCTCATAGAGCCATCCCCACACCACTGTCCCTTACCCCCCACCCCCATCCCCAGTAGAGTTCTGGTGAGGCATTTAGTATGTAACCCAGATTCCCAGGGAGAACACCAGACCTCAAGACCAATGTCTTTGCAGGTCATTTAAGTCCTTAACCTTATTTCCTTCTTCATGAAATGGATATGGTTCTCATCTATTTGTCCCAAAGGAGTAATAGGGAGAATGGGAAGGATATTTACAGATCTGTATTTGGGGACTGGGGGAACAGGCATTAGTTATAAGTACGGGAGCTTCAGCTCCTGTAGACACTTCTACACCATTCATCTCCCAAAGCTATTCTACAGTTTAGAAACTGAGTCAGTAACCAGTTCCTTTAGGAAAACAGAGCTAAGAATGTCTTAGTAAAGGGACACTTCAAGATCAGCCTGGGGAAGAGAGCTTGCTTCTCCCACAGACTAGTGATTTGGCTTTGGGCACTTTTCTGTACATGTTTTCTCATGGTTTTACCTACCTCATACGGGTTTCTTTTTTAAAGAATATTTTATTTATTTGGACGCGTCGGATCTCAGTTGCAGCACAGGGGATCTTCTATCTTCGCTGCGGCAAGCAGGATCTTTAGTTGCAGCCTGTAGGATCTAGTTCCCTGACCAGGGATCGCACCCAGGCTCCCCTGCACTGAGAGCAGAGAGTCTTAGCCACTGGGCCACCAGGGAAGTAAGTCCCCTCACAGGAGCTTTGTGAGCATCTAGTGTTTAGCACAGAGGCTGGCACATAGCAAGAGCCCTATTCATGTCGACTGGTGTTATCATTAAAGAGATGATCTCAGTTCGAGCAAGAGGCATTCTTGTTGGCAGCAGATAAATGGAAGCATTTGCCTTGGTATTTGAGGCGAGGGACTTGGATTGGCCAGTGGCATCTAGGGAGAAGACTACTGCTCCCACCCATTTACTCCAGAGCAGGCGAGGGGGTAGACTGGGCTTCTTTGTCTCATCCTCCAGAGCTCAGATGGGGACTAGACGTGGGCCAAGGTGGGGCTGAGAATCCCAGGTACTTTTTGCTCTTAGTTCTGAAGCCTTCAAGGCCTAGAAGGAATCCCTGAGTGCCAGAGGTGTGGAAGGGAAAGTGTGGAACAGCCCCTCCACCTTCCTGTTTAAAAAGATGATGTGGATAAGTGCTCCCCCTGGCCCCCACATTCCAGGGTGGAGAGAGGAGGAACTGCAATGAGGTGGGGGCAGGGAAACAGAGGTGTGATGTGCCAGCCTCAGGCAAGGTGGGAAAACCGGTTTGGGGCCCAGAGCTGCCAGCCTGCTCAAGCTCAGGCCCTCCCCTCACTGGAACTACTGGGGCCTGAGGGCCTCAATGAGGAAGGGCCTGGGAGGGGTGAGAAGAGAAAAGGCAGGTAGGATCAGCAGATCAGGCTGTCTCACCTTTGGATGGGGGGGCCCTCTAGAGGGCATCACACAGGGAGTGGTTAACATCCTCAACCTCTTCGGGGTGCAATGTGTCCCCAGCAATTCCACCTCTACCCTGCCACTGTTTCCAAGGATAGCCGCCAGGACTGGAGATGCCAATCACTGAAAGGCGCAGAGGACTCCCCACTTAAGGTACCATACAAGGGATACCCCTACAACTCCAACCTGGCCCACAGGAGCTGCCCCCAACATTCTTTTCTTTCTGCCCTCCTGCCCGTCTCCTGCAAGGATCTTCTTTAATGGGCCTTGATAAGCCTAGTTCCCGGGCATCTAGCTTAATTTGGCCCTCCAGGGACTGTTGGCTCCCTCCCTCCTATCCTAGCCAAGTGACCCAAAGCTTCCTACCCCTAAGCACTGCAAGGCCCAGCTTCCTCAAACCCACCCCCAGGCATTGGTGCACTGAAGATCCCTCCTGCCCCCAAGCCTGTGCTGACAGTCATGTCCGCCTCTTTGCAACCCTATGGACTGTAGCACGACAGGCTCCTCTGTCCATGGGATTCTCCTGATAAGAATACTGGAGTGGGGTGCCATTGCCTCCTCCAGGGGATCTTCTCGACCCAGGGATTGAACCGACTCTTAAGTCTCCTGCACTTAAGGAGGCAGGCAGATTAGGCAACATTTAAATACAGATGTTGCCCCTCACCCTGGTCAGGGCCTGGGCTGTAGCCACTCTCTCATTTGTCCCACCAGAGCAGGGATCAAAAGGAACCGGGAAAGAAGTGTCCCCAAGACAGACGCAAGCCCAGACCATGAAGGATGCACCCTTGGCTGTTAAAATGTCCACTCCCACAAAAGGGGGGCAGACAGATTTATTGAATTCAGACTGGGAAAGGAGCAGCTGGATGGCTGGACTCTGGGCCCAGCCCCAGGCCCCCTGCCCAGGATAGGGCCCTGCCAGAGAGGAAGGAGAGGCATGGGGCCTGCAGCTGCCCACAAGGGAAGTGCCCATTATCACTCCTCTGGAGGGCCTCTTGAGAACCTCCAATCTGAAAGAAAACCAAGGGCCAAAGTAACATGGACTGGGCCAGAGGAAGGGGTTGGGAAGTGGGGAAGCAGGCTGAGGCAGGCCTAAGAGCCCGTGGTTAGACTGTGCTTCTCAAGGTGGCCTGGGGACAGGGATGTGGGGCTGCCAGCCTTGTGGGGTCCTAGGCTGGACTTTTCTCTGGAGCCCTTCCCAGAATGGCTTTGGGGTCCCCCCCACCAAAGACCTGGTGTGGATGGCAGAGGGGAGAGGCACTCTCTGGCCAGGAGCTTCCAGGGTCCACCCCTGGCTGCTACTGTGGCCTAGTCCAGTGATGGCACGGTGTGGTAGCACCGGACAGCTCCCCATCCTCCCCACCGAGTCCCCCATGCCTAGGGGCAACTGGAGAGGAAAGAGGATTCTGAAAAAGAGGCAAAAAGCAGGCAGTGAGGTTGATGCCAGCCCCAGGCCCTAGAGAGGTGACTGGGCCTGTCACAGGGCCAGGAGAATATCACTAAAGGATGTGGGATTCCCCACTCTGCCTCCATCCACAGCAGTCGCCCAGAGAGTCCTCTGCCCTGGTGCTGCCACATCCAGGTTGGGGGCATGGCTGAGCTCACTGGCTCAGCTTTGATGTCCAAGACCCCTAACTCCTGCCTGCCTGGCATGGTTCTTTCTGGTCACATGAACCAGGTCATGTTCCAAGTGGAGGATGTGGCTTTGCACACGGTCATCGATGGGGAAGGAGGTGAGGTACCTCTTGACCATAGCAAAGTAAGCCATTGCTTCCCCGAAGCTGGGTACAGGCACCTCATCACCATCCTCCTCATCATCTTCATCATCTTCATCCTCCTCATCATCATCTTCCTCTTCTTCCTCACTGTCTGACTCAGAGTCCTCCTCACCTTCCAGGAAATGGAGGGTAGGGCACTGGGCCTCCTCCTGGGCACCGTAACCTCCGAAGCTGCCACCAGCCTCCACTACACCCTGGGCCCAGTCCTCAGCCTCCAAGCCCTCAGAGGAGCTCTCTTCCTCCTCCTCCTCTTCCTCTTCATCACTGTCATCAACATCACCCTCCTCTTCTACCTCCTCTTCCTCCCCGAGCTCCTCTCCTTCCCCCCCTTCCTCCTCCTCCTCACCATCCTCCTCCTCCTCCTCCTCCCCTTCACCCTCCTCTTCCTCTTCTTCCTCCTCCTCCTCCTCTTCCTCCTCTTCCTCTCCCTCACTCTTGAGGGCAGTAGTGATGGTAGCATTAGGGCCACCCCCAAAGCCAGCCTCACGAAAGCAGGCAGCTATGTCGGAAGGTTCCACAGCCTGCCAAGCCGCAGCTACGAAGTGCAGGGCCTCCATGAGGCCTAGCTGCAGGCCTGAGCGATCCTGGCCCTCTAGCGCTGCCATGGCCTTCAGCAGCATGGCCTGGCGGTAGTGGCCCTTCACCTGTTGGACCACGCCACGCTCCAGCGGCTGCACCGTGCCTGGTGGGAAGAAGGCCAGCTGCACATGCCGCAGGCCCGAGGTATCCAGGGACTGGGCAGCCAGGCGGCCAGCCAGCAGCAGGACTCGGCGAGATTCTGCAGCCATGCGGGTGTCCAGGGCCTTCAGGTACTTGGCCAGAGCCTGGGTGGTAACACCACCCTTAGAGTTGGCGGTATAGTCACAGGGCAGGCCAGCTTGGCCTGCACGGGGTTTGGCCGACTTGCCAGCCACAAGCGGGGGCAGCTTCTCACTACCATCGGCGTTGGCACACAGCAGGACACTCAGGCGCTGGGTGGCCCTGCGTGCCCGTCCATCACTGCCACACAGCCCCGCCGCTTGGTCGGGCAGGAAGTCGTACCACAGACTGGTCTCAGTGGCGCTGAACACGTCCTGGGAAGCGTAGCCCTCGGCCACCGACGGTGGCTGCTCCTCCCGAGCGCGCCAGCCCGTGGTACCCCCACCGCTGCCCTCCGAGGGCACTGCGGGAGGGCTGGCGGGCGCCGCTGGGGGCCGGGGGGCAGAGCTGCGCGACCTGGCGCGGGCCACGCCGCTGCAGGACACTACACCGTGGCGCCGGCGGAAGCGGTCCAGCCAGCCATTGGAGGCAGTGAAGTCGTCCATGCCCAGCTCCTCGGCTATACGCAGCGCCTTCTCCTTGAGGATGATGCCCTTGACCGGCAGGCCAGCGGCGCGGATTTGCTGGAACCAGGCGATGAGCAGCCCCTCGAGCTTGTCGTAAGGGGACAGTTTGTTGGTCTTGCGACAGGTGGAGGCTACACCGTACTTGCGCTCCGACGCCAGGATGGCGCGCTTGTTCTTCAGGATGGTGCTCAACGTGGACGGTGGGATGTTGAAGCGCCGCGCGATCTCGCCCTTGCGCAGGTCCGGGTTCTCCTCCACCTCCTGGATGATCCGCGACTTCTCCCGGAACGTCAGCTGCCGCCGCTTGGGGCCCATCCCGGCGCGCCCCCCGCCCCGGGGCCCGGCGCCACCGCCGCCACCCCGGGGCGGGGGGCCCGGGCCCGCGGCGGGGGGCACCTGGCGGCCTCTCCCGCGCGCCCCGCCCGAGACAAAGCGGCTCGCGGGGCGGCGGGCGGGGCGGCGACCCGGCCGGGCCGGGGGCACCTTCGGGGGCGCCGGCGGGCGCGGCGCCGGGCGGTGGGCGGCAGGCGGCAGGCGCGGGCGCGGGCGCGGGCGGGCGGCGCGGGAGCTGAAGACAGGAAGTGTCGCGGCGCGGGGAGCGGGGAGCCGGGAGCGCGGCGAGCAGGGCGGAGCGGGGAGCGGGATCTCGCGGGAAGCGCGGGGACGCCCGGCACCGCCTCCAGCCCTCCGCGCCCACCCCTCTCCCCGCCGCCCGGGACAGACCGCGCGGGGGCGCTTCGGCCTGCCGGAAAGGCCAGCGCTGTGGCGTCTGGTGACCCTCTGGCAGCAGTGAGGGCTGCGGCTGTGTGCCCGGCCTTTGCGCCGGGTGGGCAGAGATTTGCTGCTTTCAAAGAATAACAACCGTGTTTTGTCTTTTTTTTTTTTTTATTAAGATAGAAATATCCCGCTTTTTTTTTCCCCCGGAAACTGAAAAATAATGGAAACTAAAAAAGCACCTTTCATCCCAACACCTGGAGAGATGCACAGCTCACGGTTGGATACATTTTCTCCCAGTCTTATCTCTAGGCGCATGTAGTTTTCTTTTTAAAAATTTATCTCATAAAACGAATCAGACGGTATAGGCATATATTGGCATCTCCTGTTGCTTTTTTGTTGTTCAGTCATTGAGTTGCTCAGCCCTTTGCGACCGCGTGGACTGCAGCACAGTAGGCTTCCCTGTCCTTCACTGTCTCCCCAAGTTTGCTCAAACTTATGTCCATCGAGTTGGTGATGCCAGCCAACCTCCTCCTCTCTCTTCCCCTGCTTCTGCCTTCAGCCTTTCCCAGCATCAGGGTCTTTTCCAATGAGTCAGCTGTTTGCATCAGGTAGCCAAAGATTTGGAACTTCAAATTTGGCATCATTCATATATTCAGGGTTGATTGCCTTTAGGATTGACTGGTTTGATCTCCTTGCAGAGAGTCCCTTGGACTCTCAGGAGTCTTCTCCGCCACCATACCAAAGCATCAGTTCTTTTGCACTCACCCTTCTTTACGGTCCAACTGTCACATCTGTGCATGACTACTGGAAAAAACCATAGCTTTGACTATACAGACCTTTGTCAGCAAAGTCTTTGCTTTTTAAGGCCCTTAAAGAGTCTTTGTCTCTGCTTTTTAATACACTGTCTATATTTTTCATAGCTTTCCTTCCAAGGAGCAAGTGTCTTAATTTCACAGCTGCAGTCACCATCTGCAGTGATTTTGGAGCCCAAGAAAATAAAGTCTGTCACTGTTCCATTGTTACCCCATCCATTTGCCATGAAGTGATGGGACCGGATGCCATGATTTTTGGTTTTTGAATGTTGAGTGTTAAGCCAGCTTTTTTACTTTCCTTTTATACCTTCATCAAGAGCCTCTTTAGTTCCTCTTTGCTTTCTGCCATAAGGGTAGTGTCATCTGCATATCTGAGGTTGTTGATATTTCTCCCAGAAATCTTGATTCCAGCTTGTGCTTCATACAGCCTGGCATTTCAAATGATGTACTCTGCATATAAGTTATATAAGCAGGGTGACAATATACAGCCTTTATGTGCTCCTTTCCCAATTTTGAACCAGTCCATTGTTCCATGTACAGTTCTAACTGTTGCTACTTGACCTGCATACAGGTTTCTCAGGAAGCAGATAAGATGGTCTGGTATTCCATCTTCTTTAAGAATTTTCCACAATTTGTTGTGATCACACAGTCAAAGGCTTTAGCATAGTCAATGAAGCAGAAGTAGATGTTTTTCTGTAATTCTCTTGCTTTTTCTATGATCCAACAGATGGTAGCAATTTGATCTCTGGTTCCTCTGCCTTTTCTAAATCCAACTTGTACATCTGGAAGTTGTCGGTTCACATACTGTTGAAGCCTAGCTTAAAGAATTTTGAGCATTACCTTGCTATCATGTGAAATGAGTGAAATTGTGGGGTAGTTTGAACATTCTTTGGCATTGCCTTTCTTGGGATTGGAATGAAAAGTAATCTTTTCCAGTCATGTGGCCACTGCTGAATTTTCTAAATGCTTCTTTACCTGGCATCAAGTGATGAGAATTTTGCCTTACAGATAAAGTACTGCAAACTTTTTAATGGTTGTATATTGTCCCAACTATGGTTGAATACTAATCAGTGAAGCCTTTTGTTACACATTTAGGTTATTTTTATAAGCAACACTGTAGTTTTAAATCTGTTTGATGATAATCCTACAATCCATATATAAACACTGATAACATCTCAGGGGGTCACTTTCTGTGCTGTTCCATGCATTTAGCCATAAATGTATGTGTTTGCACCTACAGAAATAATGTCATGTATGTACATAAGCATACATACATATATACATACATACAAATCCCTGAAGCCTCTTCCTCCACCAAATGCATAAAAATGACAAGTTCTTAAAGCAATGAATTGTAGTGTTTTTGTTTTTTTTAATCTTTAAGTAGCATGAGGAGTAGGCAGAGAGGAAGGCTGTGACCCAGAGGGACAGGCTGAGGATCTGGAGCTTCAAGGAAACGGGTGTGGACAAAACAGAAAGGAGGACCAAAGACAGTGCCCTGGGTTCTCCAAGGTTAAGGGCTCAAGAAAAGCTAACAAGAAATTTGGGAGGAACAGTAAAGCAGTAGGAGGAAATTCAGTCTTGTATCCTGTCCTGGAAGTTAAGAAAGGTGTAACTCACCGTTCTTTTAGTGTGCATTTCTCTTTTCATATGTGTATTGGCCATCTGAAGCCTGAGAATTTTCTAGTCATATCTTTTGCCTTTGTTTCTCTTGTATTTGTCATTTTGTTGACTTTTGGGAGCTCTTCATAGGCTCTGAACATAAAATCTTTTAGTATATTGAAAATACTTTCTCCCAATCTGCCGCTGTCCTTTAACTTAGCCTAAGAAATCTCACAACTGAGCCACTGAGCAACAAACAAGGAATCTCAGATATGAGAATTTTTAAAAATCTTTTTAAATAGGCAGGTCTGTCAGTTTTTTCCTTTATTGCTTCTGGATGTTATGTCTTACTTAGAGAGGGTTTCTCTCCCTGCCCCCCTCCTCCCATCTCAAGACATAAAAAATATCCTTCTAATCACAAGGTCCAGAAGACAACTTGGGAAACTTTCTCATAAGAGTCAGATCAGTGCTTGGCCCATAATGGGTTTGTGGTCCCTATGCAGGAGTAAATGTAGGTACAGCTAGCTGAGGATGTGCGAGCTCAGTTGTTTCAGTCATGTCTGACTCTTTGCAAGCCCATGGACTGTAGCTCGCCAGGTTCCTCTGTCTGTGGGATTCTCCAGGCAAGAATACTGGAGTGGATAGCAGGGATCTTCCCAACCCAGGTATCGAACCTGCATCCCTTATGTCTCCTGCATTGGCAGGTGGTTTCTTTACCATGAGCGCCACCAGCACTCCTTCCCACAAATCCTCAGGAAACCAAGTCGATGTTTTGGGGGGTTCTTCCATATGCACTTATGTCCTCCTACCCCTCACCCATCCTGGCTTATAATCAATGGATGTTTGGGTGAAATTACTGTGGTTGAGCTTTTTTTTTTTTTTTTCTACTTTGCTGAATTTTCTAAGTTTTATTCAATAGCAAATACTACAGGCTCTTGAAAATGAAAATGAAAAGTTTGCTGAGAGGCACAAAGAATAGTGATGAGCTAAGAGGAATGGGTATAGGCCTGATGGGCAACTTTGAACAGCCTGGGCCAAAAGAAAGGAAGGTGGACTGTGGATTTCCCTAAGGTGGAAAATTGGAAAGATGGCACATTTTCATTACTTTATAAAGGAAGCTCATACTCTTTAGCTATCATCTCCCTATCCACTCCCTGTCCTTTGCCCAGCCCTAAACAACCACTCATTTACTTTCCATCTATAGATTTCCCTGTTCTGAACATTTCATATGAATAGAATCATATAATATGTGTCTTTTATGACTGGCTTCTTTCACTTAGTTTCCTGTTTCAAGATTCATCCATTATGTAGCATCTATTCGGACTTCATTATCTTTTTATGGTTGAATAATGTTCTGTTGTAGAGATTTATGACATTTAGCTTATCAAAATGTCAGCTTGAAGGGCATTTGTGTTGTTTCTACCTTTTGGCAATCATAAATAACTGCTATAAACACTTATTTGCAAGAACATGTGTTTTCATTTCTCTTGGGTATATATCTATGAGTGGTATTGCTGGGTCTCATGGTAGTTCAGTTCAGTCGCTCAGTTGTGTCTGATTCTTTGTGACTCCATGAACCGCAGCACGCCAGGCCTCCCTGTCCATCACCAACTCCCGGAGTTCACCCAAACCCATGTCCACTGAGTCGGTGATGCCATCCAACCATCTCATCCTCTGTCGTCCCCTTCTCCTCCTGCCCTCAGTCTTTCCCAGCATCAGGGTCTTTTCAAATGAGTCAGCTGTTCGCATCAGGTGGACAAAGTATTAGAGTTTCAGCTTCAACATCAGTCTTACCAATGAACACCCAGGACTGATCTCCTTTAGGATGGACTGGTTGGATCTCCTTGCAGTCCAAGGGACTCTCAAGAGTCTTCTCCAACACCACAGTTCAAAAGTATCAGTTCTTTGGCACTCAGTTTTCTTTATAGTCCAACTCTCACATCCATGCATGACTACTGGAAAAACCATAGCCTTGACTAGACGGACTTTTGTTGGCAAAGTAACGTCTCTGCTTTTCAATATGCTGTCTAGGTTGGTCATAACTTTCCTTCCAAGGAGTAAGTGTCTTTTAAGTTCATGGCTGCAGTCAACATCTGCAGTGATTTTGGAGCCCAGAAAAATAAAGTCAGCCACTGTTTCCACTTTTTCCCCATCTATTTGCCATGAAGTGATGTGACCAGATGCCATGATCTTAGTTTTCTGAGTGTTGAGCTTTAAGCCAACTTTTTCACTCTCCTCTTTCACTTTCATCAAGAGGCTCTTTAGTTCTTCTTTACTTTCTGCCATAAGGGTGATGTCATCTGCATATCTGAGGTTATTGATATTTCTCCCAGCAATCTTGATTCCAGCTTGTGCTTCCTCCAGCCCAGTGTTTCTCATGATGTACTCTGCATATAAGTTAAATAAGCAGGGTGACAATATACATCCTTGACGTACTCCTTTTCCTATTTGGAACTAGTCTGTTGTTCCATGTCCAGTCTAACTGTTGCTTCCTGACCTGCATACAGGTTTCTAAAGAGGCAGGTCAGGTGGTCTGGTATTCCCATCTCTTTCAGAATTTCCCACAGTTCATTGTGATCCACACAGTCAAAGGCTTTGGCATAGTCAATAAGGCAGAAGTAGATGTTTTTCTGGAACTCTCTTGCTTTTTTTGATGGTCCATAGGATGTTGGCAATTTGATCTCTGGTTCCTCTCCTTTTTCTAAAACAAGCTTGAACATCTGGAAGTTCACAGTTCACATATTGCTGAAGTCTGACTTGGAGAATTTTAAGCATTACTTTACTAGCATGTGAGATGAGTGTAATAGTGCAGTAGTTAGAGCATTCTTTGGCATTGCCTTTCTTTGGGATTGGAATGAAAACTGACCTTTTCCAATCCTGTGGCCACTGCTGAGTTTTCCAAATTTGCTGGCGTATTGAGTACAGAACTTTAACAGCATCATTTTTTTTTTTTTAGGATTTGAAATAGCTCAACTGGAATTCCATCACCTCCACTAGCTTTGTTCGTAGTGATGCTTCCTAAGGCCCACTTGACTTCGAATTCCAGGATGTCTGGCTCTAGATGAGTGATCACACCATCGTGATTATCTGGGTCGTGAAGATCTTTTTTTGTACAGTTCGTCTGTGTATTCTTGCCACCTCTTCTTAATATCTTCTGCTTCTGTTGGGTCCCTACCATTTCTGTCCTTTATCGAGCCCGTCTTTGCATAAAATGTTGCCTTGGTATCTCTAATTTTTGGGGGGAGATCTCTAGTCTTTCCCATTCTATTGTTTTCCTCTATTTCTTTGCACTGATTGCTGAGGAAGGCTTTCTTATCTCTCCTTGCTATTCTTTGGAGCTCTGCATTCAAATGGGTATATCTTTACTTTTCTGCTTTGCTTTTCTCCTTTTCTCATGGTAACTTTATGTTTAATCATTTGAGGAATGGCCAGATGGAGATCATGTTCTTTTCCGTTCTTTTTTGGCTGCACTGGCTCTTCACTGAGGCACATGCACTTCTGAGTTGAGGCCTGTGAGCTCGTTGTGTTCCTGCATGTGGAATATTCTTTCCCTGAGCGGAGATTGAACCCTGGTCCCCTGCATTGGAAGGCAGATTCTTAACCACTGGACCACTAGAGACATCCTAGTACTTCTTTTATATGTACTTCTTGATTTTTAAAAATTTATTTGTTTATTTTTGGTTGCTGCCTGTGGGATTTCTCTAGTTGCAGCACGTGGTGTCTACTCTTCATTGCAGTGCACGGACTTCCAATTGTGGTGGCTTATTTTGTTGCAGAGCATGAGCTTCAGTAGTTGCCGAGTGTGGGCTCGAGGGCACAGGGGCCCAGTAGTTGTGTTGTGTGGGCTTAGTTGCTCCATGGCATGTGGAATCTTCTGGGACAGGGGACCAGAACCCGTGTTCCCTGTGTTGGCCGGAAGATTCTAATCCACTGTACCACCATGTTCTTTTAATTAATCTAAAAATTACACCTGTTCTTTGGAAGATATTTTAAAATACAGAAAAATTTTAGGATAAACCATTAATTACCATTCATTCCACCACTCCGAGAATACCCTTGTAGGATACTTAGCTGTGCATATTGTTTTTAATGGGACCACACTTGGCATAATATTTCAGCCCATAGTATAAATATTTTCTCATGTCAATATGTGCATCAATGAGATTCAAAATTCTTTTAGTCTAGGAACCCTTTCTTTAAGAGACCATTTTCCAAAAGCCCAGTGGGTAATCATTCCATAATCAGTGGGAAATTCTTAACGAAATGGGAATACCAGGCACCTTACCTTCCTCCTAAGAAACCTGTATGCAGGTCAAGAAACAACAGGACTGGACATGGAACAACAGACTGGTTCCAAATTGAGAAAGGAGTACATCACGGCTGTATATTGTCACCCTGCTTATTTAACTTATATGGAGAGTACATCATATGAAATGCTGGGCTGGATGAAGCACAGGCTGGAATCATGATTGCCGGGAGAAATATCAATAACCTCAGATATGCAGATGACACCACCCTTATGGTAGAAAGCAAAGAAGAACTGAAGAGCCTCTTGATGAAGGTGAAAGAGGAGAGTGAAAAGGCTGGCTTGACACTCAACATTCAAAAAAACTAAAAACAAAGATCATGGCATCCAGTCACATCTACTCCAGGGCAAACGGATGGGGTAACAATGGAAACAGTGACAGACTTTATTTTCTTCGGCTCCAAAATCACTGTGGATGGTGACTGCAGCCTTGAAATTAAAAGACACTTGCTCCTTGGAAGAAAAGCTATGACAAATCTAGACAGCATATTAAAAAGCAGAGACATTATTTTGCAGACAAAGGCCCATCTAGTCAAGGCTATGGTTTTTCCAGTAGTCATGTATGGATGTGAGAGTTGGACTATAAAAAAGCTGAGTGCCGAGGAATTGATGTTTTGGAACAGTGGTGTTGGAGACAACTCTTGAGAGTCCCTTGGACTGCAAGGAGATCAAACCAGTCAATCTTAAAAGAAATCAACCCTGAATTTTCATTGAAAGGACTGATGCTAAAGCTGAAGCTCCAATACTTTGGCTTCCTGATGCAAAGAGCTGACATATTGGAAAAGAACCTGATGCTGGGAAAGGTTGAAGGCAGGAGGAGAAGGGGGATGACAGAGGATGAGATGGTTGGATGGCATCACCAACTCCATGGACATGAATTCCAGTGAGTTCCGGGAGATGGTGAAGGACAGGGAAGCCTAGCATGCTGCAGTCCATGGGGTCGCCGAGTCAGACACGACTGAGTGACTGAACAACAAGGATTATACGGCCTGCCAGGTGCCAAACATCCCTCCCCTCCCCATACCTGTTCTCTTTAGATGCTTCAGGTATTGCATAGTGTAGGGGAACCACCCTCATTGCCCTAGGCCCCTATTGAAGGACACTCAGCTTGCTCTTCATTTTTCATTGTTATTCAATATTATAAACATACATCTGTATGTACTTGTATCATCTTAAGAGAAATTTCTAGAGGTAGGATACTGGGGTTAGAGAGACCAAGCTCAGGCTCGGGCCTATTTGAGGTACTGGGAGACAGGGGAGAAGCAAATGGTCTGCTACCTGTTCTTCAAAAATTCAGTCAGCTTCAGAAAATGAGATTTAGGAAAAGGAAAAGAAGATTTCAATAAAGCCTGTTCTGTCCAGCAGTTTCTCTTTAGGAATTCATTCTGTGCATATCTGTTGCATCATTTAAAAGCTAATAAATGTACAGCATTAGGAAACTGAGTAAATATATCTTCAAATAAAAGAAAGCAAGGTATAAAACACTGTTTTATATACTATTTGTAGATTTATAAAAATATGGTCATACAATTGAATATATAGATACACACTGTTCACTAGAGTAGCCCATGAGGTTACTGAGCACTTGAAATATGGCAGTTCCAAATTGAGATGTGCTGTGTGTGTAAGATGCACATTGGACTTTGAAGGCTTAGTATCAGGAAAAAAAGTATGTAAAACATTTCATTAACAATTTTTATATCAATAACATGTTGAAATGATAACTTTAAAAATCCATTACATTAGGGACTTCCTTGGTGGTCGCTAGCAAAGTAATGCTCAAAATTATCCAAGTGAGGCTTCAATAGTACATGAACTGAAAACTTCCAGACGTTCAAGCTGGATTTAGAAAAGGCAGAGGAACCAAAGATCAAATTGCCAGCTTCTGTTGGATCATAGAAAAAGCAAGAGAGTTCCAGAAAAACATCTACCTCTGTTTTATTGACTATGCCAAAGCCTTTGACTGTGTGGATCACAATAAACTGTGGAAAATTCTTAAAGAGATGGGCATACCAGACCACCTGACCTGCCTCCTAAGAAATCTGTATGCAGGTCAAGAAGCAACAGTTAGAACTGGACATGGAACAATGGACTGGTTCCAAACTGGAAAGGAGTATGTCAAGGCTGTATATTGTCACCCTGCTTATATAACATATGCAGAGTACATCATGAGAAATGCCAGGCTGGATGAAGCACAAGTTGGAATCCAGATTGCTAGGAAAAATATCAATAACCTCAGATACGCAGATGACACCACCCTTATGGCAGAAAGTGAAGAGCAAATAAAGAGCCTCTTTATGAAAATGAAAGAGGAGAGTGAAAAAGCTGACTTAACACTCAACATTCAAAAAACAAAGATCATGGCATCCGGTCCCATCACTTCATGGCAAATAAATGGAGTAACAATGGAAACAGTGACAGACTTTATTTTCTTGGGCTCCAAAATCACTGCAGATGGTGACTGCAGCCACGAAATTAAAAGACGCTTGCTCCTTGAAAGAAAAGCTATGAGAAACCTTGAGAGCCTATTAAAAAGCAGAGACATTACTTTGTGGACAAAGGTCCATCTAGTCAAAGCTATGGTTTTTCCAGTAGTCATGTATGGATGTGAGAGTTGGAAAGCTGAGTGTGAAGAATTGATGACTTTGAACTGTGGTATTGGAGAACACTCTTGAGAGTCCCTTGGACTGCAAGGAGATCAAACTAGTCAATCCTAAAGGAAATCAACCCTGAATATTCATTGGAAAAACTGATGCTGAAGTGGAAGCTCCAATACTTTGGCTACCTCATGAGAAGAACTGACTCATTGGAAAAGACCCTGATGCTGGGAAAGATGCAAGGCAGGCAGAGAAGGGGATGACAGAGGATGAGACGGTTGGATGGCATCACTGACTCAATGGACATGAGTTTGAGCAAGCTCTGGGAGATGGTGATGGACACGGAAGCCTGGCAAGCTGCAGTCCATGGGGTCACAAAGAGTTGGACATGGCTGAGCAACTGAACAGACTGACTGGTGGTCCCTGTGGCTGGGACTCCACACTCCCAATGTGTAGGGGTGATAGTATTGGTCCCCAGTTGGGGACCTGGATCCTACATGCCATGGCTGAAGATCCTGCATGCCACAGCAAAGATCCAAGATCCCAGGTGCTCCAATTGAGAGCTTGCATAACCAAATAAATAACTAAAATTATTAAAAAGTTCTCAAGCTGAAATTAAAAACAATATATTAGGTTAAATAAAATATTAAAGTTTCATCTGTTTCTTGTTACTTTTTTAAATGTGCCTACTAGAAAATTTTAAATTACCTATGTGTCTTCCATATTGGTTAGGACTGTTTAGACTAAACTCGGAAAGAATATGCAACATATTCACTATAGTGACTGGGGAAGAGTCCTGAAGATTTGTCTGGGGTTCATGATCTACTTTTGTCACATCCCCACCTTCCTCATCCCTCTCAGATGGGACTAGGGTCTTCTCATTCCCTCTTCCATGTTTCTCCTGGCCTGCCCCAGCCCCCAGTGCCAGGCCCTCCTTTATGCCACCCCCTCCCACCCCCTGCTACTGCTCCTTGGCCTAAAGGATTGGAGCTGTATGGGAAGGGGCAGCACTGTATGCAGTGCCAGCATTCTTGAGCTGTGACCTGATAAGCTGGAGGCCACCTCTTCCCTGGGAAGATGGGGTGCAAAAACAGCTTACTCCCCACTAGCTTTTGAGTGCAGCCTTCCCACCACAGTCAAGGACAGCAAGCTCACTGGCAGGTGATCAGATAATTAGAAGATGCTCAGTTAAAACTAGTGACAAATTCAGCCTCCCTGATCGAAGAAACACCAATTAAACATTGGCACCAAGTTAGCCAAATCATCAATAGGCATTCCATAACTGGGTTCTGAGACTGCTGACACCCTCCTTTGTCCTCACTGCCAAAACTCATGACTAGACCAATCCTTAGAGCCTCCTCTGGAGCTGCCAGAAGAAACTGGGCGGCTTGGGATCACATCTAACCGGGGACCCCCGGAAACACTGCCTAGTTATGTGTCGGCCCCCACCAAGGGTCCACCTCCAGCACCGGGGGCTCCCCGTGGGAATTACTCTGGGGGCCACCCCAGGAGCTGCCAGTCGCGGGGTCAGGGAAGCTGGGAGAGTAGATGTACCTAGGGTGAATCTCCACTCCACCATCTGCACAATCATGTGACCTTGAAAGAGTTAATGAACTTCTCTACGTCTCACCGTCTCTGTCGGTAAAGTGGAACGGCGAACACAAATCGCATTGCACAACTGTATTCCGCAGATTCTTGGAATGGAGGCTCTCATGATGCCAGCCGGTACTTGTAAGTGATGTTAAAGGGCGGGGTCCCTCTGAGGCTACTCTAGGAAGTTGTTGTCTCTCCTGAGGCCTTATTCGCTGGGGGTGGGGGGTGGGTAGCTCCAAACCACACACTGAGAATCGGAATTTGAGAAGCCCGGCTCCTCAAACCTTGGCTGGGAGGGAGTGCGAGGGTTAATTCCTCGATTTCTCCACCCGACCCCAAGCCTGGAACTGGGCGAGGCCGGGCTGGTCCAGCCTCCGCGCCTTCCACCACACTGGCCCCGCCCTCTGTCCCGCCTCTCTTCTTTACTGCGCCCCCATTGGCGGCGTCCGGCGGCGCGGCCGCTGTTATTTTTCGAATATATAAGGAGGTGGAGGTGGCAGCCTCTGCTGGAGGCTTCCTGGGCTGGTGGCCTGTCCCCGTGTCCCTCCTCCCTTCCCCACCCTCCCCACTTCCCTCTCCTCTCTCGCTCCTGCCCCGTTGCTCTTCCTCCCTCCCTTCCCCTCCACCCCGGGCCGGCTCCCTACCTCGTCCAGGCCAGCTGTGCCCGGCGTCTGTTGGTCGCCCTACGCCAGGCCCGCCCGCCCCACCTCGATGGAGCTGCCCCAGCCGGAGCCCGTGGCAGGCTCGGCTCTCAGTCCGGCCGGCATGCGCGGTGGCGCCCAGCGTCCTGGCCACCTCCCGGGCCTCCGGCTGGGGGCTCATGGCCTCCTGGGGTCTCCGGAGCGCGCGGCCACTTCGTCGCCGGTCACCACCCTCACCCAGACTATGCACCACCTCGCTGGGCTCGGCAGGTAGGGGGCCCCAGGGATGCTCGGGGTGGGGTGGGAGGCCCGCACTAGGGTTTGGTCCCAGGCCTGTCGGGAACCCGGCATGGGTGCCAAACGGAGAGGCATCCCAGACACAGCCTGCTTCAGGGCTCAGAATCGAGCTGCGCTGCTCACACCCTCCGAGTGACTTGTTCTTGGATGCCACAAGCCTCTGGAGACCCTCTTCCCCACCTCCACCATGCTGCCTCCCTAATCTTGGCCCAAATCTCCACCATTTTGCCCCAGGCAGGGGATCCTGAGCCTGGAGGATTTGAGGGTGGTCCTGTTCCCTCCATCCTCAGTTCTTTCCTGGGGTAAAGGGGTTAAACACTGGTCCTGTTCCCTGAGCAAGTCTGCAGCTCCAGGCTGGGTTGTCCTTGAAGCAATAAAGACCAAAGGCTTGGCCATTCCTCCAGAAAGGCTTGTGGGTGGGCAGGGACCTGAAGAGTTTAGGGGATGGCCCTCTAGGGCTGTCTGCTGCCCCACCATTCCCCAGGATGGTCCCAACCCACCTCCTTGCTCTTGCCCTGGGTTCACCTTCCCTACACCCAGGAGAACCTTTAATCAATCAGCAAAGAGAAGACACTTAGGGCCTCTGTAGAAGGCCTGAGAAGAGGGTAGATCCTTGATGCCATTACCTCCCTGGGACAGTGCAGTGACTGGAAGGGCCCTTCAGAGGTTGGGGGGCTGGCGGTGTTGGTGGGAACATGGGCCAGCCAGCCCTTGAGCCCCACATTTACCTTTCTCCTTCCCTGGGTCCCTGCTCCCTTCCCAGCGAGACCCCAAAGAGTCAGGTAGGCAGCCTGCTCACATGCCTATCCCTGTCCCGTCGGGCGTCTGAATCCTCCCTGTCGTCTGAGTCCTCTGAATCTTCTGATGCAGGTGAGGCCCAGGGGTTCCAGGGGAGTTTGGGGGGCTACCTGAGCCTCCCCACTTCCCTGCTGATCAGACTAACATCCTCACCACAACCTGATGGGACCCCAGCAGCCTCCCCCTGCTCACTTCTGGTGGGGCACACCACACCCAGCATGGACTGGCTGAGCAAGGCGGGTGCTGGGTGGGTTCCTCCGAGAGAGATGAGATCTTACTATTTAAAACTAGGTGCAGAAGTCCTAAACCACAGCCCCACCTGGGAGGCAATTAGGCTGAAAGTCTGTCATTTTATAACATTCACTTGCCTTCAGCTTTAACTTTCATTAAAAGCTGTAATCTCTTCTAGAACAAATTATTTTAAATCAGTTCAAGAAAAATGCTTAGCCGAATTTTGGTTTAAAGCCTAAACTTTAGGCTTTATAGTTTCCATAGTAATAGGTGATTCCATAGTAAATAGGGGATAGAGCTCTGTGTAACTTGGCAATGTGTCAGGCCTTGGGGTCTATGGGTGGATTTTCTTTCAGTTTGTAATGTATCAAGACCTAAGATAAAAACAGGTTTTTCCCCCTTCTCTGAATAGGGTTGGGACATGGTAGGGAAAAGTGTGCAGGAAATGCCACCACTTTCAAACCAAGGCACTCTGTCTCTCAGGTCTGTGCATGGACTCTCCCAGCCCTATGGACCCCAACATGGCAGAGCAGACGTGAGTAGAGAAGAGGGACCACACGGTCAAGGAGGGGAACCTGCCCTTGGAAATCTTAGTTCCACCCTAAACTCACTAGGGGAGCTTGGAGAGCAGACAGACCTCTTTGAACCCTCATATAGGGGCATTAATTGACCTTCCCATGTACTGGAATCCTGCTTGTCTCAGGGAAGGGTCTACTATCATGGGAGCAGCTTAGAATGGGTTCAGGACCAGGGTGGAAGGAACAGTAGCCACAGGGAGCCCCTTGCGGGAATATAGGACTGTATGTGCCCTTTCTGCCTATACACAGATTTTTTTTTTCCTGTGAATTATCACAATTTTAAAATATGGTCCAACTAATTCAAAGTTTTTAATTTACTCTAGGCCAAACAAAACAGTTGCTGCAAGCTGGTTTGGCTCTTGGCCCTCCTATCAGTAACCACTGGTTTCAGTGACATTTCACCTGCTGGCCAACCCTTGGACCAGGCCCTTTGTGAAGGAGAGTGGAGAAGTTGGGGGGCTCTGCTCAACACAGTTCTCTGCTTCTTGGTTGTGGGGCATGAGTAGTACCTTGCGGAGCACAGCTGTTCCATCCAGCTGTTCAGGCCCCAGCAGGGAGAGCAGCTGTCAGGCCTTCCTGGGAACAGCAGGCATCCCCAGCCTGGGCTGAGGGACTGAGGATTTGGGTTTAGGGCGGTGGCTCTCTTTCCTCCCATTGCCTTTGATCAGACTGGGCTGGGCTGCAGGTTTGTTCATAAACAGGAAATGAGGAGAGCATTGGGTGATGGTGTGGGGACCGCAGGTTGGGTTTTGATGATAACACAGAGCTGTCCCTGCTTTACCCCTAGGGCCCAGGTGCAGAATGAAAACCAAGCCAATTAAATTGGTCATCCTGGTGCCAGGTTGGCTGCATACAGCCACCCTGCCCCACCTTGGGGGGGGGGGGGTGCCCATCCTCTTGACACTTTAGCCCTCATTTTCCCACCACCAACACTGCACCTGCCTTAACGGTTACACAGAAAGAAGTGTGTGTGTGTGTGTGTGTGTGTGTGTGTGTGTGTACACATAGACACACAAAAGCCCTGCCTGGCAGGTGGTTCCTGGTAACATAGCTAGGCTCAGAAGGAACATCTGTTGGAATTCTTTGCCTGCTGGCCTCTTCTAAGGCAGGAGGGGGGCGGGGGGTGGGACAGAGGCTGGGTCCTAAAATTCCACAGGAGGGAGGAGAGGTTATGACCTTGAACATTTGTCACTGGGGGGTCTGACATGGCAGACCGGGGCTGATCCAGGGATACACTGAACCAGGCCCCTGTCCTGGAGGAGCCAGGACTACCCCACACAAGGGGAGGGAAGCCCTGCCTTGCTGGTATCCAGGCCCTGGAGACACCCCCATTTTCAGGACAAGGGCTGTCATGGGATGGATGGATGCCTTTCCTGGCAGCCATATGGCCCTGCTGAGGTGATTTGCATACAGGTGGAAGGCCTGTGGGCAGGCTGGTGAGACCGTTGCCTTGGTAACTCCTCAGCTACCCCGAGACCTACCCCAGCTGTCTCTGTCACTGCCATTCTTCCGGCCTCTTCCATTTAGGGCAGCTTTTAAAATCCCAGGCTGCCTCTTATCTCCCTCTTCCCCTATACCTGGGCCCTGATAGGTGCTGCATTCTTCCTACCTCCTCTTTCCCCTGGCTACAAGGCTCCCCTGGGCCTTGTGGACTGAGGACCAAAGGCTGGGGATAGGCAATGGGCTGTGAGGAGACCTAGGTTGAATGGGACCCTTCTCTGTCCTAGGTTTGAACAGGCCATCCAGGCAGCCAGCCGAGTTATTCGAAAGTAAGTGCTTTGGCCTTCATTGCACGGGCTCCCCTGCCCCGTGTGGGTGGTATAGGCCCCAGGATGTACAGGGCTCTGTGGTGGAGGGGCAGCCTGCATATTCTCCGTCACAGCCTGACTCTCCAGCCCTAAGGTATCCCTGTTTCCTTCTGCAGTGAGCAGTTTGCCATCCGACGTTTCCAGTCCTTGCCGGTGAGTGTCCTCTGAGGCCCACTGGGAGACTTGGGCCTGCTGGCCAGGATTGTAGGGGGCAGGAGGGACCTGGATTGGTTCTCAGAGGGCAGACTTGAAGCAGTTGGGTGTCCCTTGTCTGGCTATGGGAGCTGGGGGAGTTGGAGCCGGGATGGGAGAAGGTAGGGCCTGGGCTGGCACTCGAGGAATGCAGCCTTCTGTACCTACTGCCCTCCTGGCTCTCTAGGGGAAGCTTCTGGGCCACAGTCCTGTGCTACGGAACATCACCAACTCCCAAGCGTCTGGCACCTGGAGGAAGAGTGAGGCGTGTGACCAAGCTGCCCATGGCTCTGGGGAGGACAAAGAGAATGTGCGTTTCTAGAAGGCCAGAGTCGAAGCACTTCAGGGAGAGAGGGGGGCTTACTGGAGTGTTTTCTGGCATTTGATCATGCACCCCCCCCCCCCCCTCGTATTGCCTACAGAATGGATTTGTCTTCAAGATGCCGGGGAAACCCACACATCCCAGCCACTCCTGTGCTCTTGGGGAGTGGGCCAGCCGCAGAGAAGCCTTTGCCCAGAGGCCAAGCTCGGCTCCCGACCTGATGGTATACCAGGAGAGCTGACCCATGCAGGGCAGGCATGCACGCAGGGCAGGTGCCTGTGAAGGCAGCCCGGGGAACTTGGGGGTGATCCTGAGCCCTGAGGCAGTGGGAACCTTATTTCTCAGAAGATTAAGATGGAGACTTGTCTCAGGACCCCATGTTGAGTCTCCTCTGTCTGTTCGTCACCCATGCAGTGTCTCACCCCTGAGCGGAAGATGGAAGTAGAGGAGCTGATCCCCCTGGCCCGATGCCACTTTTCTCTGACCCCCTCCACAGGGGCTGTTGAGGAAGATGATGGATTCGTGGATATCCTGGAGACTGACTTAAAGGTAAACAACCTTGCCTTGTCAGGGCCCCTACCTCTCCCCTCCTGAGATCTCCTGAAAGAGGTAAGCTCTGAGCTCCTACAGTAAGACTATGAGCTCCTACAGTAAGACTATGACCTCATTTCAATGTCAGAAGAAGAACTGGAGGTAACTGAGTCACAGCCTGACCTCTGGCCAATCAGAGAAGAGGAAGTGACTGGTGCTGCAGTGGAGGGTGGATGGGCAGGGCAAAGGGAAGCCTGGTCTTCCTGCATCGCCATGCTTCTCATAGCTATGCAAGTCCCTCCGGCGAGTGGGGCCCCGCAGTTTCCTGGTCCTGGGGGCTGCCCTGTGTGGAGGTGTGAGCAGGGTCACCAAGGGCTGTTGGCCTGGAGTTTTGCTGGGAGAACTGGGAAAACTGCCCTGGAGGACTCGGGGCCTTAGGGGTTGGACCTGTGCCTGCGAGTGTGACCATACCCTTGCTGATCTGGCCTCAGGAGAATGATGTAGTTCCCCCAGGCATGGAGAGCCTCATCAGTGCCCCACTGGTCAAGACCTCAGAAAAGGAGGAGGAACAGGTGAGCCCCTGGATAAGCCCCTCAAAACTTGGGAGTGGTGGGGCCCTATCCTCTGAGTGAGACTGGGATGGAAAGCAGGGGCTAAGAACGCTGACCCTGGACCTGCTGCCTCTGCCAGGACCTCATCATGTACAGCAAGTGCCAGCGGCTCTTCCGCTCTCCGTCCATGCCCTGCAGTGTGATCCGGCCCATCCTCAAGAGGCTGGAGCGCCCGCAGGACCGGGATCTGCCTGTACAGAACAAGCGGAGAAGGAGCGTGACCCCTCCAGAGGAGGAGCTGCGGGAGGCTGAGGAACCCGTGAGTACCCTCCTCCCTGGCTGGGCTGCCACCCTCCAAGTCCACCCTGTAAGCCCTTCTCAGCTGGGTTTGTAGAGGGGGGCAGGGTGCAAGGAAGGGTAATATTAACCAGATGGGGCACTGAGGGGACAGCCTCACCCCTGACCCTGGCTGCCACTTGCCTCACAGAAAGCCCGCATTCTCCGCTCAAAGTCTCTGTGTCATGACGAGATTGAGAATATCCTGGACAGTGACCACCGAGAACTGATCGGGGATTACTCCAAGGTACCAGCAGTGGGACCCTCAGGAAGCTTGGTCCCTTACCATGTGGCCCCTGAACCCAACAACTACTTCAGTGACTCCCACTCTCCCAGAAGCCCCTCATTTTGTCCTTTGCATCTTATCCTGTATTCTCACCCAGACTGCTCTCTCTGGCTCTCTTTGATCTCTTATCTCAAATCTGTCCAGGGCATCAATGGTATCTCCACCTTGGAGAAGATTTCCATCTTGCTTGGAGCCTCCTGGGGCCTGCTTGGCAAGGCATGGGGGCAGGAGGCATGAAGGGTTCATATCCTCTGCTCCCCACCTTCATTTCCCCTTGGAAGGTTGTTTTCTGGGGATCAGACCCTAGAGGCACTTCTTGGTTGCTCTGGGAACCAGAGCTTAATTTGAAAACCAAAGCAGATACTTCCCTGGTGGTCCAGTGGCTAAGACTCCACGCTGCCAATGCAGGGGACCCAGGTTGGATCCCTGGTCAGGAAACTAGATCCCACATGGTGCAACTAAGAGTTCATGTGCTGCAAAAAATCCCACATGCAGCAGTGAAGATCAAAGATCCCATGCAACTAAGACCGGATGCAGCCAAATAAAACAAATAAATAAATATTTTTAAAAAAAGGGAAAGTCAAGCAAGTTTGGCTTTCAGACTTGAGGAAAAATTCATTTTTCTCAGGTTCCTGCTCTTGCCAATGTCACTGTCTCTCTCCCCTTCTCTTCAGGCCTTCCTCCTACAGACTGTGGATGGAAAGCACCAAGACCTCAAGTACATCTCACCAGAAACGGTATGCAGGGATGAGCTATTTTTCGGTGCCTTTGGGACTTCTGTTTGCTTGTTAACCTCCCCTGGAGTCAGGCTACAAGAGCTGGGTCAGCCCCTACCTGCCAGCCTGAACCGCTGGGACCCACCTCCACGGCCTCCTGCAGGTGGTGGCTCTGCTGACAGGCAAGTTCAGCCACATCGTGGAGAAGTTTGTGATTGTCGACTGCAGATACCCCTATGAGTATGAAGGCGGGCACATCAAGGTGAGACAGGGTGACGGGAAAGGCCCTGAAGACTCATCCAGTTCTGTCCTTCCTCTGCCCAGAGGATGCGCCCTCTCCTGGGGTAGGATCTGCCCTTCAAGAGGTGGAGTCACTCATCTGAAAGATGGGGACCGCACAGGGCAGGGTCAGCCGCGCACATCTGCAGCCTGACCTCTGGCTTCTCTGGCAGACTGCTGTGAACCTGCCTCTGGAACGGGATGCCGAGACCTTCCTGCTGCAGAGCCCCATCACACCCTGCAACCTGGATAAGAGAGTCATCCTCATTTTCCACTGTGAATTTTCATCTGAGCGGGGCCCCCGCATGTGAGTCCTGGCTCCGCCCAGCCAGCGAGTGCTGCTCCTCACCTTCCCTGTTTAGGCTTTCGGGTGCTGGAACCATCCAGTGGCCAAGAGGCATGAGCCCAGCCCCGGTCCCTCCTTGACCTGGGCCTCTTATTTCACCTTGGAGCTTGGAGCAGACCTTATCCCTGCTTCCCCGTGCATGGCACCGTCCTCCTGTCTCCTCTCATCCTTTCGTCAGGCCTCCCATCTTCCCTCTGTCCATTGCTGCCATCCCCACAAAACCTAATTCTACTTCTCCAGCGGTGTCCTTAAAATCCAAAGGCCCTGTCCCAGTCCTCAGTGATGCTGACCCTTCCAGGGTTCGATTGTTCTTTCCTCTCTCCATCTCCTCACAAAGCCTTTTCCAGACCTTCTGACTCTTATCTCTTGAACTTGGTTCACTTGTTCTCCCTTCTGCCTCCACTTTCCTGGCCCAGAAGCAATGTCTCGGACAGAGATTTTGTAACTGTCTTCTGGACACAGAGCCCCTTTGATTTGCTTTTTTCTGTCTCCCCAACCTCTTGTGTACCCAGTTAGCCAGACTGAACTAAAAGTGTTCTTGTGGCTGACATTCCTGCAATCAAGCCTTCTGTGGTTCCCAGAGGAGTGGGTGCAGGGAGCAGGTCCCCTGATCCATCCCACTGCACACCCAGCTCTCACCCCCGCATCCCTACTGGTCCCAGGTGCCGTTTCATCAGGGAACGAGACAGAGCCTCCAACGACTACCCCAGCCTCTACTATCCTGAGATGTACATCCTCAAAGGCGGCTACAAGGACTTCTTCCCACAGCACCCGGTACCACGGATGGGGGTGGCCATAGCCTTCGTGGGAGGGTTGGGCTACAGGGAAAGGGGTTGACTAGGCAGTAGCCCTTGGATAAGGAAGGACAGGGTCCTCCCTGAAGTTGCCCAGTTCCCCATGTTGACTGCCCCATCCCGTCCTGCCCTAGACCTTCTGTGAGCCTCAAGACTACCGGCCCATGAACCATGAGGACTTCAAGGATGAACTGAAGACCTTTCGCCTCAAGACACGCAGCTGGGCTGGCGAGCGGAGCCGGCGAGAGCTCTGCAGCCGCCTGCAGGACCAGTGACGGGCCAGCAGCTGTCCCACCCGCCTTGCTTGCTTTGTGCGGCCTGGCCATCGGCCGCCCTGTAGTCTCCGGGGCTGAGGGTCTGCTGTCCAGGGAAAAGACAGTGAGGGTGTCCTGTCTGTCTGCACCAGCCCTGATCCTCTGTCTCACTCCAGTCATGTTCCATATCCTAGGGACACCCCCACCCTCACCCCGGGAGAGCCCAGCCTGCTGACTAAGTGAAATTGGATTAAGTCTAGCTCAAAGGAAGTATTTGTGTCTAACAGGAGCCTTTTTGGTGTTTTTTTCTTCCTTGTTTAGGTTAACCCTTTGTCTTCCTGTATTTGGAAAAGCCTCTTTTTTTCTAAGAGCTTTGTTTATATGTATGTGGCTGAGAGAAAGCTCCAGCCTCCTAGGAGGAGCCACTGCTACCCTCGGAGTTAGCACTGTGTCCCAGGTGCTAACACACTCCTAAGTATGTGTGCCACACTCCCCTTTCTCCTTCCCGTCTCTCCATGTGAACATCTCTAGCACAGGCATGAGCTCTTCCTCCTTCCTGTTTCAGTGTTAGTTGTATGTTTGATCTCTTTTTTTTCCATCTCAGGATAGTTACAGGCTAAGGTTTAGGTTTTCCCTGTCCAGTTGTTAAAGATACAAACATTCATAACCCACTTGGGCCTGGCTTCTTGTGGCTCGGAAAGAGATGTTATCATCCATCGAGGACCCTGGGTGAGGGTTAAGGCCTGCATCCTGAGCCCACTGGAAACCTAGCCCTCACTGCTGTGAACCCTGGGGCCTGAACCCATGTCAGAACTTGCTACTGTCTCGTCACGGACAGACAGGTGGACGAATGGAAGTGTGGATGGATGGTGGATGCATGGATGGCCATAGACCCACAATGCCTTGTCCACAAACCACTGAACTGAAAGCATTTCAGTGAGCATGACTGCCTGCAGCAGGAGTATACATGTGCCTGTCTGTGTGGACAATATCTTTACACTCTAAGATTTGGAGATATTCAAAAGGAAATGTCATGGAAGCAGCTAAACTAAGGCCAGCCACCTCTGGATTCTGAATCTTGGGAAATGGGCAGGGCTTCTTGAAGGCTCTGCTGAGTCATCTGGAAGGGTCTTGGTTCAATAAAGCACTGAGCAAGTTGAGTAAGTAGCATTGTATCCTGTTGAGCCCTTAATAAGACTATGGCAGACCCTAATGGTGGAATACAGCAGAGGCAAGGCACCGGATTGGGACTGGAAGCCTCCTGGGGAAGTGGCCTCATACCCTCTTCCCAAGTCTTGCCAAGATTTTGGATTCAGCCTTCCTGTTCCCCTCATCTGGCTTCTTAAGCACTTCTGGGGTCCACCTTCCTCCTAAATTCTGCACCAAGAAGGCAGGAATGATGTCATCAAGTCTGTTCCCTACAACTGTCAGTGGCTCACCATTGTCTTCAGAATCTTAAAAGTCTCATAAAGTCCTAAGTCTCTTAGTCCTTAAAAGTCTCTAAGTCCTTTAGGACCTAGACCCTCTCCTGCCTCATTCCTCACCTCTTGCTGAATTAAATCCCCCATAGTTGCTGTTCACATTTCCTTGTCCTTGCATCTGCAATATTACACTCAGGAATGCTCTCCCCAATCTGTTATTTCTCAATTTCAAATTCAATTTCAAGATTCAATTTCAAATGTTAATGCTTCCCAGAAGCCTCCCTGCTCTGTTAGGGAAATGACTTTCATTATCCCCAGCACTCAGCAAAGGTTCCACCACTTAGGAAGTGCCAAGGTCAAGGTAAAAGAGTGGGAAAGGGCGGATCTGGGAGAACCAGAAACCTGAATGTGTCAGGAAATCCCCTTGGAATACCACAGCAAACTACTCTCCCCCACACCAGCCCAAATATGAGCTATGATGGTAGGGGCTCCTTTGCAAATGTACAACTAAGACACGCCTGATAAGACACAGAGTGCTCACACAACATGTCAAGTGTCATTCCCACTTTTTGTTAAAGTTCTTCTACCTTGCCACGATTATTTGCTCCATTCTGCAGGTGGGGAAACAGGCTGTTTTCTTGCCAGAGCAGGAAGAAGGGACTTGAGAGTCCTAGGCTGAGTCTAAAGGACACTTACCCTGTCTCTAACTTGTCCCCCTGACCCCAAGTTTCTTAAGCTCCTTTGTCTTCAATCTTGGTCTTGAGCCTGCTGCAAGGGCACAATAGGTAGGAGGGATGATATTGGGGGATGCTGGGCTTCTACTCAGGAAGTGTAGCCCAGAAGACCCCTCCACTGAGCAGGCAGCTGGCACTAAGCCAGCCTTCTCTGGGTGAGGGGATTTGCCCCAGAAAAGGGGAAATACTTGTGCAGACCCCTGAGAAAGAGGAAGTAGAGGGAGAGGAAAGAGAGAGCGAGCCCTGGGCACAGTTCTGCTGAGATTTGCCTGCTCCACCCTGAGTGCTCAAGTGGTCTGGTTTTATGAGGAGGAAGGCCCCTGGATACTCAAAGGGCACTCACCTGCCCCAAGTCACACAGCAGATACAAGCAGAGTAGGTATTCCAGCTGCCCGGGACTTTCACTCTCCACCTTCCCACCTCCCTAAGAGGCAAGAAGGTGGGGCTAGGCTGCCTGGCTTCTGCTCTAAGAGTCCTCTTACCACCCTGGCCATGTGGATCAGATCACAGCGGGAGGAGAAAGCAATGGGGGTGAGTGTCTTAACACCGCCCAGACTGAGCTAGGTGCTGACAGCTGTGGCCACCTCTGCCCCGCTCATAACCCATCATAGTCAGTTGTGATCACTTAGTCTGCCCCCAGATACTTTTACCTAGTGTCTCCTAAGCACACCAGGTCACACATTTAGCTCATTTTGCAGGGGAAACAAGAGGAAGGGACCTTGATCAAGTGAGGACAAGAGTCTTCCCTCAGAGAAGGCCTTGGTCCCTGGGCCTGGTAGACAGGGTGCTAGGGTTCACCTCCAGTTTGGGTTGGGCCAAGACCTCCCTGTCCTGGGAATTTCATAGGATAGGGCAGAGGTGCTGCAGTCCCTACCAGGAAGAGAAGCTATAACTTTGTTCCTGGATGATCAAAAAGAGGGGTGGATCAGGCAAGGAAGCAGTTTAAAATCCTGGGCTGTCAGCCAGTTTTAAAGGTTGTTTTGCTTATGCCAAGTCAGGGCAGGAATTCCCACCTCTGGCTAGGAGCCTGGGAGCAGCCACATGCAGCCTACTCACATGGTTTAAGAGTCACACAGGAGCCTGTGCTAGACCTGACAGAGTCAGGGGGCTGGGGATCATTGGATTTGCTTGCTATTTGTCATTTGCAATGACAATTTAAAAAATGTTTTCTTTTTAAATTGGGGAAAGACTGACATTTCCTCAAAGGTACATATCTTAAACATAGGGCACAGATGTGAGAAGGTACCACACAGCATCCCGGAAGGTTTCCTCCTGCTCTCTCCCAGTTACCCACACTCGAGTCACCACTAGTTGACCTCAATTGTAGTAGATTAGTTTTACCTGTTCTTGAGCTTCATACACTTTTGTGTCTGACTATTTTTACTCAGCAATGGCAGAAGGCAATGGCAACCCACTCCAGTACTCTTGCCTGGAAAATCCCATGGACGGAGGAGCCTGGTAGGCTGCAGTCCATGGGGTTGCGAAGGGTTGGACATGACTGAGCGACTTCACTTTCACTTTTCACTTGCCTTCATTGGAGAAGGAAATGGCAACCCACTCCAGTGTTCTTGCCTGGAGAATCCCAGGGACAGTGGAGCCTGGTGGGCTGCCATCTATGGGGTAGCACAGAGTCGGACATGACTGAAGTGACTTAGCAGCAGTATTTTCACTCAGCATAATGATTTGAGGTCCATCCTGTTTCTTTTACTAATAATTTATTCTCACTGTATGGATATATTCCTAAATTGAATTATTCCTTCTACTTTTTTTCTTCTGGCCTTTAAACATTGGGGGTTTGGGGGCTTGCCATGCATCTTGCAGGATCTTAGTTACCCAACCAGGAATTGAACCTGAGCCATGGCAGTGAAAGAGCAGAGTCCTAATCACTGGATGCCAGGGAATTCCCCGGCATTTATTTGTTTACTTATTTGGATGCACCGGGTCTTAATTGTAGGATCTAGTTTCCTGACCAGGGATTGAACCTGGGCCCCCTGTATTGGGAGCATGGAGTCAGTCACTGGACCACCAGGGAAGTCCCTCCCTAGTCTTTAAATCTTTTAAAAATTAAAGCAAAGATTTACTCTTTTGTGTATATATTTCTGTGAGTTTTGATGAATGTACAGTTTGGTAACTGCCACCACAATTAAGATATAGAACATTTTCATTCTGCCCTTAGATTATTTGAGACTGTTTGAAAATGTGATGGAACTATACCAGGGGTGGAACTGTTGGATCATAGCGTGTATTTTCCACATAGTTCTCCAAGATTGCTGTACCAACTTATCTCCCACCAGCTGTGTCTGAGAGTTTTGTTGCTCCATATTTTCATTAGGATTGGTAAATTTTCATTTTTCTCTTAACCAGAAAATGTGATTGTTTATAGCAAAGAGCTCTGTTCACTGTCCAGTGCTGCATGCACCTACATACTGTGATATGGCAGTAGCAGGAATTTCAGCCTGTTTTCTGACTCTCCTATGTTGAAACACTAATCTTAGTCTTAATTTTTTCTCAAGTCAGATTCTTTAAAAAGTTAAAGTGACCCTTTAGGTCACTGGCTTGTAGGTCACTGGCTTGAGTCCATCCAGTGACCACAGCTCACAGCCATCTAGAAAACTTAATGATTTTTTAGAAGTCTTTATCCCTGGGATTGAACACACAAGCACCCTACTTTCCAGAAGCAATAAAACTGTTGGTACAGAAAGGAAGGATGTTTAGACAAGAAGGTCTGTAGCAATGTGGAATCTGGAAACAATCAGGAGAGGGAAGTTGAGCAATGATGGAGAAGTTGCTGTTCTGCAGCCTTGAAATTCATGCCTTGAGAGAATGTTGGATAATGTCAAGCTACTCAGCCTATTGTTCAAAAGAGACAGTTGGTTATGAGACAGAAGCTAAGAAGCATTCCCACCCAACCCACACAGGAGTTTGTGTGGATGCCAAGCAATGCTGCTAGGATTGCCTCCTCCCCCACCCTGCCCACACCAGCACTCACACCCGGGGGAAGGGTGGTGACCGCAGCTGCCAGGCTCTGAGTCATCCAGGCCTGGGGCAGCGGGAAGGGAAGGGGCCTCACGTGGATGGGTCTGAGCTGCCTCGTGGGGCCTCCTGGCTCTTAGCCCTGCAGGAAGAGCAGCCTTTTGAAAGGACAAATCACAGACTGCCTAGTCCTCCTGGAGCCCAGCCAAACATGGGGCCTGGGGCTCCCTGAGGGGAGGGTGCTGGAAGGGGCCTTCTGGGTTGGGGTTGGGAATACCAGGGAAGGAGGTTATCCAAACGGGGTAGGAAGGGAGCTCCCAGGGTTAGATTATTGCGGGTAAGCAGGGCTGGGGTTATGGCCTCTAGGAGTTGGAGGTGGGGGCTGACAGTCTCTGTGGTGACCCTGAGGAGATGGGGGAGAAGGGGACACATGGGGAGGGCATGTGTGACCCTGAAATTTGTGGACAAGGACATCTCACTCAGTACATGTGTAGTATCAGTAAAGTTCCTTGATCTCAGGGCCTCAATTTCCTCATCTGCAAAATGGAGATAGTAAAGCCCCTCCATCAAAGGCTTGTGAATTGGATCGAATGAGTTGGTGAGGACAGGGCCTGCCTACACCAAGTGCCAAACAAGAGTCTGCTATCAACATGGGGATTACAAGACCAGGTGGGTAAAAAGGATAATCCTTAAAACATTTAATTAAAAGGAAGGGGCCAACTTGAGGGTTTGAGCCTTTTCTGCACATGGACATGCCCCTAGGTGATGGATTGATACAAAGGAAAAGCCTAGATGCCCTGTGTAGGAGACTGTTGTCCTACTGCACCAGAGAAGCAATTAGGAGGCTGTGGATGGGGTTTGGTACAGACGAAGAGGGAGCTGTCTGGTGACCCACATAGGGCAAGTCATCTCTGAGATGGCCCAGGGAGGTGAAGGGGGATGGAAGTATAAGGCTTGCCTTACTTTGATCCTCTTTATTCCAGGGCAACGATATCCACTCAATATCAGCCTACCTGAACTCTCAGTAAATCTCTTCCTCTTAGTTTCCTCCTCTACAATTTGAGAAACAGCTAAAAATTCTTGAAAGTGAAAGTGTAGTCGCTAAGTCATGTCCGACTCTTTGTAACCCCATGGTCTCTAGCCTGCCAGGCTCCTCTGTCCATGGAGTTCTCCAGGCAAGCATACTGGCATGGATTGCCATTCCCTTCTCCTCCTGGGTTGGGATCTCCTCAACCCAGGGATCAAACCCAGGTTTCCCACATTGCAGGCAGATTCTTTACTGTCTGAGCCGTCAGGGACATTCTTATCAAACATTAAAAAAATCTCAGACATTATTTAAAAAAAATCTAAAATAAATAAATAAATCTACTGCCTGGGGCTGGCAGATTCCATGGAATTGCCTTCCCCTCATCCAGATGTAGGTGATGGCTCAACTGGTCTGGCCTGAGGTCTCAGGGTTTGTAAAGATCATCAGTAAGCGTTCCCAGCTGTCTTGGGGTGGGTTTCCTCTGTCCCGGGAGGTGTGCAAGCAGAACCTGGGGGTTGGTCCTGATGTCTGGGAGAAGCCAGCCTGCCCATCAGTGTTTCAGGACCCTGCAGTGGCTTGGGTGAGTGGGGAATGGAGACTGCTGTCCAAATTGAGTATCAGTCACCACGTGCATCCTGGTGGTGGGCATCAGGGGGGATGGGAAGGGGAAAACACAAGGCTGCCTGCCACTGCGGGGCAGGCCTTACCCAGAAGTAGGCAGAGAGCAGTGCAAAGTGGGAGTGTGGGGAAGGGCTTCAGGCAAACCCCCCAACTCAGAGGGCCGCTGAGAAGAGCAGAGCTGGGGATCAGGGTAATGGGCATCTCTGCCCACAGCCAGAGTAGGGGAAAAGGAAATGATGGGAAAGTAGCTGGTCGCTGCTAGACAGGTGAGTAAGGACTCAAATCCAGCCAGCTGCTTCCTTCAAGTTCCTCTAATTTTTTTATAGTGCTTTATTTATTTCAGTTTTTTTATAGTTGATTTACCATGTTGTGTTAGTTTCTGGTATATAGCAAAATGATCAAGTTATGTATATTTTATATATACATATATATGTATGTATATATATTCTTTTTCATTCTATTCCATTGTGGTTTATTACAGCATACTGAATTGTAGTATTTTATTTCACTTTTCTTCTTCTGAAACTGCCTCCAGACCAGAAGGTTCCACCTGCTTTCCAGTACTGACCAAGTTTCCAGTTTCTGACACCTTCTCCTATCCTGCCTCTGCATTAATGTTTGTCAACACTTACTGAGTGCTGACTATGTGTCAGGCTCCACTCTGTCCACTTCACATGTTGCCTCACTTAACTCATTTGAGTTAGGCTCTACCTGATAGATCATAGCCTCATTGTGGTAAGTAAGTAAGTGTTAGTTGCTCAGTCGTGCCTGGCTCTTTGTGACCCCATGGACTGCAGCCCACCAGGCTTCTGTGCCCATGAGGTTTTCCAGGCAAGGATACTGGAGTGGGTTGCCATTTCCTTTGCCAGGGGATCTTCCCAAACCCAGGGATTGAACCCGGGTCTCCTGTACTACAGGCAGATTCTTTACCAACTGAGCTACAAGGGAAGCCCTGTTGTGGTAAAGGGGTTTGCATAACTCAATGAAGCTATAGGCCATGCCAGGCAGGACAACCCAAGATGGATGAGTTACAGAGAAGAGTTCTGACAAAATGTGGTTCACTATAGGAGGAAATGGCAACCCACTCTAGTATTCTTACTGCAAGAATCCCATAAACAATACGAAAAGGCAATAAGATATGATACTGGAAGATGAGTCCCATAGATTGGAAGGTGTCCAATCTGCTACTAGAGAAAAGCAGACAGCAATTACTAATAGCTTCAGAAAGAAAGAAGTGGCTGGGCCAAAGTGGAAATGACGCTTAGTTGTGGATATGCCTGGTGATGAAAGGAAAGTCTGATGCTGTAAAGGACAGTATTGTCCTGGAATGTTAGATCCATGAATCAAGGTAAATTGGAGGCAGTCAAGCAGGAGATGGCAAGATTGAAGTGAACTATTGACATCTTAGTGAACTATAAGGAAAATGGATGAGAAGAGGCATATTTAATTCAGATGACCATTATATATACCACTGTGGGCAAGAATCCCTTAGAAGAAATGGAGTGGCCCTCATAGTCAACAAAAGAGTACAAAATGCAGTATTTGGGTGCAGTCTCAAAAATGACAGAATGTCTTGGTTTGTTTCCAAGCAAATCACTCAAATTCACAGTAATCCAAGTCTTTGCCCCAACCACTAATGCTGAGGAAGCTGATGTTGAACAGTTCTATGAAGACCTACAAGACCTTCTAGAACTACCACCAAAAAAAATGTCCTTTTCATCATAGGAAATTGGAATGCAAAAGTAGGAAGTCAAGAGATACCTGAAATAATAGGCAAGTTTGGCCTTAGAGTATAAAATGAAGCAGAGCAAAGGAAAACAGAGTTTTGTCAAGAGAACATGCTGGTCATTGCACACATTCTCTTCCAACAACATAAGAGATGACTCTACACATGGACATCACCAGACAGTCAACACCAAAATCAGACTGATTGTGTTCTTTGCAGCTGAAGATGGAGAAGCTCTATTCAGTCAGCAAAAACAAGACCTGGAGCTGACTGTCACTCAGATCATAAGCTCCATATTGCAAAATTCAGGCTTAAACTGAAAGTAGGGAAAACCACTAGGCCATTCAAGTATGACCTAAATCTAATTCCTTATGATTATACAGTGGAGGGGAAGAATAGATTCAAGGGATTAGACCCAGTAGAGAGAGTGCTTGAAGAACTACGTACAGGAAGCTCTTAACATTGTACAGGAGGCAGTGAACAAAACCATCCAAAAGGAAAAGGAATACTAGAAGGCAAAATGGTTGTCTGAGGAGGATTTACAAATAGCAGAGGAAAGAAGAGAAATGAAAGTCAAGGGAGAAAGGGAAAGATATACCAAACAATGCAAAGTTTCAGAGAATAGAAAAGGAGTGATAAGAAGGCCTTCTTAAATGAACAATATCAAGAAATAGAGGGAAATAATAGAATGGGAAAGACTAGTGCTCTCTTCAAGAAAATTGGATATATTAAGGAAATATTTCATGCAAGGATGGACATGATAAAGGACAGAAATGGTAAGGAAGGACCTAACAGAAGCAGAAGAGATTAAGAAGAGGCAGCAAGAATATACAGAACCATACAGAATGAATATACAGAAGAATATACAGAATATAAGACCAAAAAGGTCTTAATGACCTGGATAACCACAATGGTGTGGTCACTCACCCAGAGCCAGATATCTTGGAGTGTAAAGTCAAGTGGGCCTTAGGAAGCATTCAGTTCAGTTCAGTTCAGTTCAGCCACTCAGTCGTGTCTAACTCTTTATGACCCCATGGACTGCAGCATGCCAGGCTTCCCTGTCCACCAGCAACTCCTGGAACTTGCTCAAACTCATATCCATTGAGTCGGTGATGCCATCCAACCATTTCATCCTCTGTCGTCCCCTTCTCCTGCCTTCAATCTTTCCCAGCATCAGGGTATTTTCCAGTGAGTCAGTTCTTCACATCAGATAGCCAAAGTATTGGAGCTTCAGCTTCAACATCAGTCCTTCCAACGAATGAATATTCAGGACTGACTTCCTTTAGGATTGACTGGTAGAAAGCATTAAATAAACAACGCTAGTAGAGGTGACAGAATTCCAGCTGAGCTATTTCACATCTTAAAATATGATGCTATTAAAGCGCTGCACTCAATATACCTGCAAATTTGGAAAACTCAGCAGTGGCCATAAGACTGGAAAAAGTTTTCATTCCAATCCCAAAGAAGGACAGTGGCAAAGAATGATTGTGCATTTCACAAGCTAGCAAGGTTATATTCAACATCCATCAAGCTAGGCTTCAGCAGTATGTGAACTAAGAATTTCCAGATATACAAGCTGGGTTTAGAAAAGGCAGGGGAACCAGAGATAAAATTGCCAACATTCACTGGATCATGAAGAAAGCAAAGCAATTCCAGAAAAATATCTACTTCTGCTTCATTCATCACGCTATCATCTTTGACTTTGTGGATCATAACAAACTGGAAAATTCTCAGAGAAATTAGAGTACCAGATCACCTTGCCAGTCTCCTGAGAACCTGTATTCAGGTCAATAAGTAACAGAACTGGACATAGACGAATGGACTGGTTCAAAATTGGAAAAGTATTATGACAAGGCTGTATATTGTCAGCCTGCTTATTTAATTTATATGCAGAGTACATCATACAAAATGCCAGGCTGGATGAATCATAAGCTGGAATCAAGATTGCCAGCAGATATATCAAAAACCTCAGGTATGCAAATGATACCACTCTAATGACAGAAAGCAAAAAGGAACTAAAGAGCCTCTTGATGAAAGTGAAAAAGGAGAGTGAAAAAGCTGGCTTGAAATGCAACATTCAAAAAACTAAAATCATGGCATCCAGTCCCATAACTTCATGGCCAATAGGAAGGGAAAAAGTGGAAACAGTGACAGATTTTTATTTTCTTGGGCTCCAAAATCACTGCAGACAGTGACTGCAGCTATGAAATTAAAAGATGCTTACTCCTTGGAAGGAAAGGACAAACCTAGACAGCTATTAAAAAGCAGAGACATCACTTTTTCAATAAAGGTCCATATGTTCAAAGCTATGGTTCTTTCAGTAGTCATGTATGGATGTGAGTTGGACCATAAAGAAAGTTGAGTGCCACAGAAGTGATGCTTTTGAACTGCGGTGTTGGAGAAGACTCTTGAGAGTCCCTTGGACAGCAAAATCAAACTAGTTAGTCCTAAAGGAAATCAACCCTGAATATTCATTGGAAGGACTGATGGTGAAGCTGAAACTCCAATACTTTGGCTACATGATGGGAAGAGCTGACTCATTGGAAAAAACCCTGATGCTGGAAAAGATTGAAGGCAGGAGGAGAAGGGGACAACAGAGGATGAGATGGTTAGATAGCATCACTGACTCAATAGACATGAATTTGAGCAACTCACGGAGATAGTGGAGGACAGAGTAGCCTGGAGTGCTGCAGTCCATGGGACTGCAAAGATTCGTACACAACTTAGCGACTGAACAACAGCAGCATCTAACGAAACCCCACACTGCAGTTGAACAAAATAAATATATGTGCTCCTCATTCAACAAGAAGTTTCTGCAGCGTCTTTGGGGACCCAGGCCTCTTCCTGCCTCACTGTCTCAGCACCTTGCTTTGCCCTTGAGGGCACAAGTTGGCCTATGACACAAGCTACCAAAAGTTGAAAATGGCATCTGAGCCTGCTATACTTACCTTGACACCACCTCTATCTGGGTCACCCCTGACCTCCAGAAGCTCAGCCCAGCTTCTCACTGCTGTCTCCCCCATGTACCTCACACTGGCCTGGGACCTGGAGTGGACTTACTGCCCAAGGAGTGGACAGAGGCCCCAGTAGTGTGTTCCAGACATCAGTTGGCCCCCAGCAAACAGTGCCCTCTGCCAGCTCTTTGCTGTAATCAGCTGGCAGACATGAGTCCTGGCTGAGAGTGATAGGGAACAGGAACTGAGCCAACATCATCCCAGTCTATTGGCTGAGGCCCCACTATCTCTGGGATTGCCCCTCCACATACAAAAATGTTTACATATTGCATCTGTGACCAGAATGCCCACATATTCTGGCCAGTACCCAGGCCATCTCCTCTAGCCTCCCTTCTCTGCCTCTTTGCCTGAGTCCTATGGCCAGAGGAGCCCAGTCTGCACACCAGGTTCTCTGCCTGAGCTGTACTGCCCTTCTTTCTTCAGTCACCAAGGAGTGTGTTTGGCCCTGGTGACTGAAACTGGGCATCACAGCCAGGGTGTGTCCCATAGGAGACATCAGCACCCTGGGCAGACCCTCACAGTGGGTGTTAATGGGACAGCAGACTTCTAGACTGCAGTCTAGAAGGAAGGCATCCCCTAAGTTTTGGTCTGAGTACCTTTCGAAGGGCTAATAAAGGGGAGGGAAGGGCTGGCCAGGGCGAGGGAATAACCAGTGTGGGGTTCTGAAGCACACAACATATCTGGGTAGGTTGCAGCAGTTGACCTGCCAGGAAGTAAAATGATTATGTGTGGGGAGGCAGGGGGCTGGGGAGACCAGGGCAAGCCACGTGGCCCAGAGAAGTCTTGCAGGGCCCCAAACACTGCTAGGCCAAGACTTCAATAGGAAAGTACTTAAACACACACACACATATACACACAAGTTTTTTAACATATATTTATTTGGTTGCACCAGGTCTTAGTTGTGGCACACAAGATCTTCCAACGCTTCAGCATGTCCACTCTTAGTTGCAGCACATGAGATCTAGTGTCCTAACAAGGGATGGAACCCAGACCCCCGCATTAGGAGCACCTAGTCTTCATCACTGGACCACCAGAGAAGTCCCCTATATATACTTTTGATAGCCTCCCTCAAAGAGGGGGCAAGGAAGAAGCTTGTTAGAGGCAGGAGTGTTAAAGGAAAAATTAATCGGTCTACTAAATCCTATGGGGCTTCACTGGGGCCCAGTAAAATGACTGAACTGTCAGTGACAGCTGGAAACAGGATTGGGACCGCACTTTCAATCGGTCTACTCCAAGCCAAGCCCTAGTCTTCCCCCCCACCCCCAACCCCCCGCCGCCAACCCACCTCAAGCCCTAGTCTTAACCCATCAGAGGTACATACAACACAGAAGCCCCGCTCCTTCAACTGCCTAAATATGCATATTTTCCCCCAAGCCTTCATTCTCTGGGCCAAAGCCCAGTAACCTGAATTTTAACAGGTGCCCCCAAGATTCCCTGGGGCTTCCCTGGTGGCTCAGACGGTAAAGAATCCGTCTGCAACGCGGGAGTCCCAGGTTCGATCCCTGGGTTGGCAAGATCCCTTGGAGGAGGGCATGACGACTCACTCCAGTATCCTTGCCTGAAGAATCCCCATGGACAGAGGAGTCTGGCAGGCTACAGTCTATGAGGTCGCAAAGAGTCGGACACGACTGAGTGACTAAGAACACATACACACACACCGCGGGTTCCCACGCATGTGAACTAGTTTGAGATCCGCTGCCCTGCACCTTCAGACCCTGCCTCTTCCGGAAGCGCCACAAGCCGGGTCGCTACGCCCCCTCGCGGCCGCCGGGGAAAATGGCCTGGGGCTCGGGGGCTGCAGGACTGCCAGTGGGAACCTCGCGTACTCAGTCAGCGAGTGACCAGCATAGGCCGCGCAGGGAACTCGGGGCTACGGGTTTTTGTCAGACGAGGCAAGTTGCCCACACCCCGCCCTCGGAGCGCATTTCCGGAAATGAGACCTCGCCCACCCCGAGAATGTCACGCTCGGACGCGCGCCCGCTAGTGGCGTGCGCAGGCGCCCAAGTGCCGCGCAGGCGCCCAAGTGCCGCGCAGCCGCCATTTTGCCCCTTTAGCCGAGGGACTTGGCCCGTTATTAGAAGTTTGCAGGCACGAAAGGAAAGGTGAGTACCACTCCCTGAAGACAGCGGCCCGGGGTTGCTGTGCACACTCAGTCCGCCCCACCCCACCCCACACAGTTGGTTAGCTGGGGCAAGCAACTACAACCCCCCAGATGCACTGCACCTCGGGGTTGCGCGAGGCCCGTGGCGAAGGTTGATGACGTAAATCTTCTCGTGGCTAGAGGGTCATGGGAGGTCAGCTCAGGTCTTCGGGCTCGGGTTTTAAAGAACCTTCTGGAACCTTCATTTTTAACTGGTTTAAGCTGGCGATCTCTTCACCCTTAGTCGAAGATCCCTGCTACCTTTCAGTCCCGGGCTGGTCACTTAGCCAGTCAGACATAATTATTTTTTATATTTCATGGTCTTTGTTTTGACATGATCTCAGGCTTACAGATTTCAAGACTGAAAGTTTCTTTCTGTAAACTTTTTATAAAGAACTCCTGGATACGTAATATTCTAATTCAGTTTGTTGCAGATGTGATGCTCCTTTACTTGTGTATTTAGAAGTACTTAAGTGTGTATTTTCTAAAAACAAGGACGTTCCCCTACATTTAAAACCAGGTAATATTGATCAGGACTATTATTTAACCTGTAACCCATATTTAAATGCTTCCAGTTATCCTAATAATGCTGTATATTGAAGCTACCAATTTTTCTGCCAGGGTTGTATTCCTCTGTCCTGTGTCTTCGGCCTTCTTCAATCTGGAGCATCTCCCCAGTGTCTCTTCACTCTGATAACTTAGTTTTAAAAAAATTCCTGGCCAGCAGTTTGTAGATTTGGCTTTGGGGTTGTCCAGGATATCTTAGCCACTAGACTCCGTTGTGGGCAAAGGTGCCGGCCAGAGCTGGCCGTGTGTCTTGGGTGGCTGAGGAGGACCAGTGACCAGCCACACCACCCTCCAGGCGGAGCTAGGCCAAACGCTTTGTGTACTTGCCTCCCTTGCGGGGGTTATACACGCATCTCACTGAAGTGTGTGACTTCTTTGTATCACCATTCCAGAGCCATGGTCCACGCCTTCCTCATCCATACCCTGCGCGCCACCAATGCTGAGGAGGGCCTCTGCCGGGTGCTCTACTCTTGCTTCTTCGGTGCCGAGAATTCACCCAGTGACCCCCAGCCACGCAGTGCTGAGAGGGACAGACTTCTCCGAAAGGAGCAGATGTTGGCCGTGGCCAGGTAACCACACCATCCAGCCCAGCCCCAGGGCTTCCTGGTCAGTGATTATGATAGGTTTTCTGGGAGGGCACAGAGAAACAAGAGGACTAAGAAGCAGAGAGAAAGTTTTTAGAATAGTGCTTTCGAAGAGTCTTCCCAGTTGTTCACAAGTATTATATGAAAGGGGTTTAAAGAAATAATGTTATTATCACGATTATTTATTATAGTTATTTAGCATTTACTATAACTTTTTTGTAGTTAATATTATTTAGCATGTGTGTAGTAAGCATTTTATGTTCTACATATTTCATGTATATGAGCTCATTTTATCTTTGAAACAGTGTTTTGAGATAGGTATATTATCTCCATCTTACAGATGATTATACAGAGTTAAAGGAATTTGAAGATTACAGATAAGCTATAGAGTCTAGAAAATGAAAGAGTTGGGTTTTGAGTGTAAACAGTACAGATTAAACATGCTTTGAGTGCAGGACTTTTCAGGGCCCTTAGTGTGCCTTTAAGCTTTATGAATCTCTAAAAAGGAGAGAGAATGTAGTTTGTGGGAATCTTCACCAAGAGCCTCCTGAAAGCCTTGGATCCAGAGAGTATACAGCTGGGAAGCACTATTCCAGATGGGGTAGCTGGCCTGGGACCCTTTCCTCCCAGACCCAAACTGAAGCAACAGGTGCTAGAGTCTCCTGGCCCCTTGCATTTTGGGTGGATGGTTAACACTCTGGCGCAACCTTGGACCAGCCTCTTGTTACCTCTTTGTTTCTCTGGGCCTCCTTCTCGTTATGTGGCACAGAAAACCAAACAGGTGTCTTTAAGAGCAGCCTGGGACTTCCCTGGTAGTCTAGTGGCTAAGACTCCACACTACCAAGGCAGGAGGCCCAGGTTCCAAGTTCAATCCCTGATCAGGGAACTAGATCCCACATGCCACAACTAAGACTCGGAAGAGCCAAATAAATATCTTAAAAAAAAAATAGCCTGTACATGGCCCAGATTGGAAGGTGATTCATGAGAGGTCAGAGGGTGATTTGAAAAGCCTGGATGTCCAAGTGGAAAGTTTTTCTTTTCTCTTTGGAGAAGACTTCAGGATGGGGTGAGGGTGGGGAGTTTACAGACATCCTGGGTTGGATGTAGTTTTACTCCACATCTCTTATTGAGATGTTGAGGAGGCCTCTGTGAATCAGTTAGGGGAGGGATCTTCTTCCCCTGATGCCCCTTCCCAGCCCAAGGAGCTGTATTCAGAACCTGCCTTCTCTTGGCTGCATAGAGTGAAACGGTTCAGGACCTGGAGGCTGGAGCCTAAATTCCTGTCTGGGCTCATGCTTTCTGTACTGTGGCCCTGGGCAGGGTCACTGCACTTCGTCTTTCCAGGGCTCAGTCTCTACATCTGGTTATGGGGATAATGGCAGCTCCTAGCTCCTAGGGGTGGTCCTGAGGATGACAAGTCCATGACCCACCTATTCTTCCCAGGCAAGTGGAGTCCATGTACCAGCTGCAGCAGCAGGCGTGTGGCCGGCATTCTGTGGACCTGCAGCCCCAGTCCTCAGATGATCCAGTTGCCCTTCATGAGGCCCCATGTGGGGCCTTCCGCCTGGCGCCAGGGGACCCTTTCCAGGAGCCTCGGACAGTGGTGTGGCTAGGCGTGCTCTCTATAGGCTTTGCCCTGGTGCTGGATACTCATGAGAACCTGCTGCTGGTGGAGAGCACGCTTCGATTGCTGGCTCGCCTTCTCCTTGAGCACCTCCGACTGCTGGTCCCTGGAGCCAACCTCCTGCTGAGGGCTGACTGCATCGAAGGCATCCTCACCCGCTTCCTGCCCCATGGTCAGCTGCTCTTCCTCAATGACCAGTTTGTCCAGAGTTTAGAGAAAGAATTCAGTGCTGCCTGGTCCCACTGACCCACACTGGGATGGGAGTCCTCCCAAGGTCAAGGAGATGCTGTTAAAGAGACACACAGTCAAGTAAAGTTTGGCATCCGCCTCCTCCTTCCCAGCCTGCTCTCAGCTCTGGTGTGCTGCCACACCCAGGACAAATGGATGGGACAATCTGGCAGAAAAGGGGTCTGGGGAGAAGGTAGAGAGGAGGAATCAGAGAACATTCTATGCCTGGACCTGCCTTGTGACTTACTCAGAACTCCGCATCAGACCAGCCCTGCTTGTCCTGACCCTACTTTTCCCCATTCCTGCCAGCCAGCCTCCAGTTCACCAGCCCCTAGTGCTGAGGTAGTAAGGAACAGCTACTTGGAACTCGGCCCACTTTCTTCTTCCAAACCATAGTCATCACAGTGCAGAAGGAGCCTCTTGAGACTTTCAGAGTTGGGGAGTTGGCCTCTGCCTTTGCACCTACTTAGGCACCATCATCAAGGATTTTGTTTGTTGGTGTCCAGCCCCACCGCAGTTCACAGAGGTGTGAGTTGTTCAGCAGAGAGGCTCCATTACTCCTTTTGAGCCCAGCCCATGCCCACCATCAGTCTATGGGGAGAGAAGGTGGTGTCAGGTGAATGCTAGAGGTCTGATGATGTTGTTTTCCTTTGAATTAAAAGCACCGAGTGTGTGATTTCACCTTCTGTTTCTGTGAGTTTCATTAATGCACATCTGCTCCTGTACTACCTTGAGTTGGGTGTCTGAGCCTTTGTGGTCAAGTATGTCCTCAGGAGGCTTCTTGGGAGGTCTCTACCTCTTGTCCTTCTTATCACCTTTGTCTCCTTATATGTTTGGATGATAGCAGTTGCTTCCTCTACTACAATGTGGTGGGTTGGTGTGGATCCCTGAGAAGGAGCGCCTGAGACAGGATTAGGTACAAGCAGTTTATGTTGGAGGTGATCACAGAAAGCCCTGGAAGGGGAGGCAGATTATGTATTAAGAGGAGTAGTTGGGGGCTTAGTGCATCAAGTGCTTCTGGGGGCCAGTGCACAACAGTTGCCTCTGAATGACCTCACCTAAGGGTTGAAGGACTGTGGGTGTTGGCCTGGAATTCCCTTCCATCTGGTTGTGAGATGCTCCCAGGGCAAATTCCCTGGTTCTTTCTATACCAAAAAAAAGCCACTGGGCCTGCCCTATGGTCAGGCCCAAAAAGTTATGGGGCAGGCTGCCCATCTACTTGTAAGGGAAACTTTACTCAGCAGTTCCTGATGGATTAAAATGATTCAGTTGAGGTCTTCCTTGGTGTTCCAGTGGCTAAGACGCCGTCCTCTCAAGGGTTCAATCCTTGGTCAGGGAACTAGATCCCACATGCCACAGCTAAGACCCGGTGCAGCCAAATAATTTTTTTTTAAGAGTATGAACATTATCTCTCAACTTAATGAACACCTATTACAAAATAAAATGATTCAATTGGGACAAAACCTCAGTTACATCTATTTTCATGATCTACTTGTGACCTGTGAGGTATGGCTTTCTTACGTTTGCAGAACGGCCCCTCTAACGTGGTCAATCTGCAGGTGTGGGCCCAGCCTCATGTTTGCCAAATGTCAATTGCCCTTTGGCACCCAGGAAGGACCCACCAATATTCATTTAGGAGGCAACATTTGTAGTTGGAGTTTTACCTTTCCAAGTGCAGCCAAGGCCATCAGCCATGCCATGCCTTCCACTGCTACCGTCATGGTTGGGACAAGGCCATGTTCTTCACCCTAGGGTGCCACAAATTACATTCTGACCTTGAAGCCTTGAAGAGATCCCAGTACGTATCTGTGGCAAGCTATGCTATTGGAAATGTCCCAGAGGCCCCCATTATGACACCCCTGCCCCTCCCCTCCAAACTGGTGGTCCTAGTGGAGTGGCTGTATTCTCACAAAAACAGGCCCCTCCAACTTTGGTTTAGGGCTTAAGTGTGGCTGGCCTGAAACTTTTCTGCCTGTTTTTCAAACTGAACTTGAGGACGAATTGTCTAGTTGCTAAGTCATGTCTGATTCTTTGTAACCCATGGACTGCAGCACGCCAGGCTTATCTGTCCTCCACTATCTCCTGGAGTTTGCTCAAACTCCTCTCCATTGCGTTGATGATGCTATCTAACCATCTCATCCTGTCGCCCCTTCTCCTGCCCTTAGTCTTTCCCAAGTGATGTCTCTGCTTTTTAATAGCTGTCTAGGTTTGTCATAGCTTTCCTTCGAAGGAGTAAGCATGTTGAGTTTTAAACCAGCTTTTACACTCTCCTCTCTCACCTTCATAAAGAGACTCTTTAGTTCTTTTCCGCTTTCTGCCATTAGGGTGCTATCATCTGCATATCTGAGGTTGTTTATATTTCTGCTGGCAATCTTGATTCCAGCTTATGATTCATCCAGCCTGGCATTTCACATAATGTACTCTGCATATAAGTTAAATAAGCAAAGTTACAGAGTACAGCCTTGACTTACTCCTTTCCCAGTTTTGAACCAGTCCTTTATTCTGTGTTGGGTTCTAACTGTTACTTCTTGACCTGCATACAGGTTTCTCAGGAGGCAGGTAAGGTGGTCTGGTATTCCCATCTTTAAGAATATTTTACAGTTTATTGTGATCCACAGTCAAAGGCTTTAGCATAGTCAGTGAAGCAGAAGTAGATGTTTTTCTAGAACTCCCTTGCTTTTTCTATGATCCAGCAGATGTTGGCAATTTGATCTCTGGTTCCTCTGCCTTTTCTAAATCCAGCTTGTACATCTGTAAGTTCTAGGTTAGCATACTTTTGAAGCCTAGCTTGAAGGATTTTGAGCGTTACTTTGCCAGCATGTGAAATGAGTGCAGTTGTACAGTAGTTTGAATATTCTTTGCCATTGCCCTTCTTTGGGATTGTAATGAAAACTGAAATGAAAACCTTTTCCAGTCTTATGGCCATTGCTGAGTTTTCCAAGTTTGCTGGTATATTGAGTACAGAACTTTAACAGTGTCATTTTTTTTAGGATTTGAAATAGCTCAGCTGGAATTCCATTGCCTCTACTAGCTTTGCTCATAGTAATGCTTCCTAAGGCCCACTTGACTTCACACTCCAGGATGTCTGTCTCTTAAGTGAGTGACCACACCATGAGGATGAGAGTGAGACCCTCTTCTCCGAGAAGCTGTGGGAAGTTGGGATTAGGTGAGGCTCATTTGTGTCTTATTTTAGATGCCATGTATAAGTGATACCATATGGTACTTGTCTTTCTCTTTCTGACATCACTTAGTATGATAATCTCTAGGTTCATGCATGTTGCTGCTAATGATATTATTTCATTCTTTATTATGGCTGAGTAGTATTCCATTGTGTATGCATACCATATTTTCTTTATCCATTTATCTGTTTGTGGATATTTAGGTTGCTTCCATGTCTTGGCAATTGTAAATAGTGCTGCTGTGAACATAGGGGTACATGTTTCTTTTCAAATTAAGTTTCTCTGGATATATACCAGGAGTGGGATTGCTGGATCATATGGTAACTCTGTTTTTAGTGTTAAGAGGAACTTCCACACTGTTTTCCATTTGTGTGTGCTCAGTCACTCAGTTGTGTATAACTCTTTGTGACCCCACAGACGATAGCCCGCAAGGCTCCTCTATCCATGGTTACAACTTTGCTGTGATTGTTTATTAGTTCCAAGAGTTTTTTGGTTGATTCTTAGAGATTTTCTTCATAGACAATCACAGCAAATGGTAACAAATACAGTTTTCTTTCTTCCTTCCCAGTTTACTCTGGGCTCCCCTGGTGGCTCAGTCGGTAAAAAATCCCCTGCAATGCAGGAGACACAGGAGACGCAGGTTCAGTCGCTCAGTCAGGAAGATCCCCTGGAGGAGAGCATGGCAACCCAGTCTAGTACTCTTGCCAGGAAAATTCCATAGTCCATAAGGTCGCAAAGAGTCGGACACGATTGAAGCGACTGAACACACACCATTTCCTTTACCTTTTATTTCCTTCTCTTATCTTACTGCATTCCTTGCCTTGTGCCTGATCTTAGTGGGAAAGCTGGTTTCTCACCATTAGATATGATGTTTCTTATAGGTTTTTGTAGACGTTCTTTATCAGATTGAGGAAGTTCCCCTCTGTATCTAGTTTGGTGAGAGTTTTTATCATGAATGGATGTTGAATTTTGTAAAATGTTTTTCCCTTGTCTATTGGTATGATCATGTGATTTTTCAGTCTGTTGATGTGATGCCATTAATTAATTTTCAAATGTTGAGCCAGCCTTGCATACCTGGGATAAATCCCACGTGATCATGGTGTATAATTCTTTATACATTGTTGGATTCTATTTACTAATATTTTGTTGAGGAGTTTTGCATCTATGTTCATGAGTGATATTGGTCTGCAGTTTTCTTGTCTGCTTTTGTCAGGTTGTATTTTGGTAATGCTTTTGTCATATTGTATTATGGTCATGCTGGTCTCATAGAATGAGTTAGGAACTGTCCCCTCTGCTTCTCCATCTTCAGGAGCAGATATTAACAAATTCGTGCGTTTTCTTTCCTAAACGTTTGGCAGACTACTGGTGAACCCATTTTGCCCAGTCTTGAATTTAAAAAAAATTTCTTTTTTTAAATTAAATTCTGTGGCTGTGGGAGGGGGGACCGGGATGGGGAATACATGTAAATCCATGGCTAATTCATTTCAATGTATGACAAAAACCACTGCAATGTTGTAAAGTAATTAGCCTCCAACTAATAAAAATATATGGAAAAAAAAAAATAAATTCTGTGGGATTTGCTTCGTGGTTCAGTGGCTAAGACTCTGCACTCCCAATGTAGGGGGCCTGGCTCAATCCCCGGTCAGGGAACTAGATCCCACATGCCTCAACTAAAAAAAATCCCACATGCTGTAACCAAGACCTAGTGCAGCCAAAAATATAAATAGTAAAAAAATTAAATTTTGTTCTCTAAATAGGTAACATGGTTTAGAAATAAAAATGATAAAAACATTTTTATTGAAAAACTTGGCCCTGCCTCCTCATCTACCTAGTTTCACCCTCTGCTTTGTTGGATAATAGCCTTCTAGGTTTCCTGCATATGTTTCTATTTCTCTGTATACAAATATAAGCAAATATGTACATTATGTACATATGTACTAATATGTGTTTTTATTTGATTTAATACTTCCTGCACTGTTTTCTTACACAGTAGGTTGCCTGCTGTATATAGGATTCTGCACTTGTTTGTTTCCCTTAACAGTGTATCCTGGTGATCTTTTTATCATAGTACATAGCATTCTTATTCTTATCCATTGAGTGGATCCCTTGAGAAGGGCATGGCAACCCACTCCAGTATTGTTGCCTGGAGAATCCCCATGGAGCCTGGTGGGCTACAGTGCGTGGGGTCACAAAGAGTCAGACATGACTGAGCAAATAACACACACATTGTGTGGATATATTGTAGTTCCTTTATTTAACAAGCTGAAAATTACTGTGAGATAGTTCAGGTTTATAAAAAAGTGCAGAAGGGGACCCCAGGTGGTCCAGTTGTTAAGACTCTGTGCTCCTACTGTAGGGGGTGTGGGTTCAGTCCCTGGTTGGAGAACTAGGATCCCACATGCTGCACAGCACAGCCAAAAAAAAATTGGTGTTAGTTTTTAAGTTATGGATTTTCCCCTCACTGATGCTTTAGCTGTATCCTATAGAGATTCTGACATTTGATATTTTCTGGAAAATCTACATCTTTAAAAAAAATTTCTTTTTTTTCCTCCCTCTGATTCCCTATTTCTGTACAACTTCTTAAGAACGCTATTCCTGAGTTCTTGTATGTTCAAAACAATTTTTTTGGAGCCTTTATACTTGTTCTTTTTGCCTGAGAGCCTCAAGGATTCTTTGTTTTCTAGTATTTTTTTTTTACTGTATTTGTAATTTTTTTTAAAATTTTCAAATTGTATTTTATTTTTAATTTGAGGATAATTACTTTACAATATTGTGATGGTTTCTAGTATACATCAGCATGAATCAGGGAACCCAAACCCTGTGCTCTGTGACAACCTAGAGGGATGGGATGGAGAGGGAGGTTCAAGAGAGAGGGGACATATGTTTGTTTATGGAATATGTCTTTTAATATAAACATTGTTGTGATTTTTTTCAAATGTAGATTGAAATCCTTTTTTATTTCAGAAACATTTTCCTAAATTATAGTTTTAAATGGCTATTGTATTTCATTGTTTTTATTCCTTTCAGGTATTCCAGTTAGGCACTACTTGGCTCTCTTTTGCCTGTCATGCATAACTATCTTTTTTCTCCATAATCCTGTTAACATGGCAGATCCCAGAAACCACAAACAAGAAAGAGTACCTCCTGAAGATGAATCTCATGTTTCAGTGAGGCAGAAACTGTATCATAGTGGCCTCAATGGACTCAGTTTAGCGTAACCTAGGAGAGAGCCTGCAGACTATGAAGTTCATGAGGCTCACGCATGTGACTCAGATCTCTGCCTTCTGGGTGGTTCCAGGTCTCCCACCCCTGTGGCACTGGTCTGTCCTTTAGTATTCCAATACCAATTGCTTGACGGACTCCTTTTCCAATTTTGAACCAGTCCATTGTTCCATGTCTGGTTCTAACTGCTGCTTCTTGACCTGCATACAGGTGTCTTAGGAGGCAAGTAGGGTGGTCTGGTATTCCCATCTCTTAAGAATTTTCCATGGTTTGTTATGATCCACACAGTCAAAGACTTTAGTGTAGTCAGTGGAGCAGAAGTAGGTGTTTTTCTGGAGTTCTCTTCCTTTTTCTATGATCTAGTGGATGTTGGCAATTTGATCACTGGTTCCTCTGCCTTTTCTAAATCCACCTTGAACATCTGGAAGTTCTCAGTTCATGTACTTTTGAAGCCTTACTTGGAGAATTTTGAGTATTACTTTGCTAGCATGTGAAATGAGTGCAGTTATGCAGTAGTGTGAACATTTTTTGGCATCTCTTTTCTTTGGGATTGGGATGAAAACTGACCTTTTCCGGTCCTGTGGCCACTGCTGAGTTTTCCAAATTTGCTGGCATATTGAGTGCAGCACTGTAACAGCATCATCTTTTAGGATTTGAAATAGCTCAGCTGGAATTCTATCACCTCCACTATCTTTGTTCATAGTGATGCTTTCTAAGGCCCACTTGACTTCACATTCCAGGATGTCTGGCTTTAGGTGAGTCATCACACCATTGTGGTTATCTGGGTCATTAAGATCTTTTTTTGTGTAGTTCTTCTGTGTATTCTTGCCACCTCTTCTTAATATCTTCTGCTTCTGTTAGGTCCATACCATTTCTGTCCTTTATTGTGCCCATTTTTGCATGAGATTTTCCCTTGGTATCTCTAATTTTCTTGAGGAGATCTCTAGTCTTTCCTATTCTATGGTTTTCCTCTATTTATTTGCATGTTCACTAAGGGCTTCCCTGGTAGATCAGATGGTAAAGAATCTGTGTGCAGTGCAGGAGACCTGGGTTGGATCCCTGGGTTGGGAAGATCCCCTGGAGAAGGGAATGGCGATCCACTCCAGTATTCTTACCTGCAGAATCCCATGGACAGAGGAGCCTGGAAGGCTACAGTCGCAAAGAGTTGGACAGACTGAGCAACTAACACTTTCACTTTTCACTTTCACTTAGGAAGGCTTTCTTATCTCTCCTTGCTATTCTTTGGAACTCTGCATTCAGATGGTTTTATCTTTCCTTTTCTCCTTTGCCTTTCACTTCTCTTCTTTTCTCAGCTATTTGTAAGGCCTCTTCAGACAACCATTTTGCCTTTTTGCATTTATTTTTCTTGGGGATGTTTTCTATCACTCCTTGAGGAATATGTCAAGGCTGTATATTGTCACCCTGCTTATTTAACTTATATGCAGAGTACATCATGAGCAATGCTGGACTGGATGAAGCAGAAGCTGGAATCAAGATTGCTGAGAGAAATATTAATAACCTCAGATACACAGATGACACCACCCTTATGGCAGAAAACAAGGAGGAACTAAAGAGCCTCTTGATGAAGGTGAAAGAGGGGAGTGAAAAAGCTGGCTTAAAACTCAGTATTCAAAAACCTAAGATCATGCTATCTAGTCCCATCGCTTCATGGCAAATAGATGGGGAAACAATGGAAACAGTGACAGACTTTTTATTTTCTTGGGCTCCAAAATCACTGCATATGGTGACTATAGCCATGAAATTAAAAGATGCTTGCTCCTTGGAAGAAAAGCTATGACAAACCTAGAGAGCCTGTTAAAAAGCAGAGACATTACTTTGCCAGCAAAGGTCTGTCTAGTCAAAAACTACTGGTTTTTCCAGTAGTCATGTATGGATATGAGAGTTGGACTCATAAAGAAGGCTGAGCACTGAAGAATTGATGCTTTTGAGCTGTTGTGTTGGAGAAAACCCTTGAGACTTGCTTGGACAGCAAGCAGATCAAACCAGTCAATCCTAAAGGAAATCAACGCTGAATAGTCATTGGAAGGACTGATGCTGAAGCTGCAGCTCTAATACTTTGGCCACTTGATGCAAAGAGCCGACTCACTAGAAAAGACCGTGATGGTGGGAAAGATTGAAGGTAGGAGTTAGGGACAACAAATGAGATGGTTACATGGCATTGCCAACTCAGTGGATATGAGTTTGAGCAAACTCCGTGAGATGGTGAAGGACAGGGAAGCCTGGCGTGCTGCAGTCCGTGGGGTCACAAAGAGTTGGACATGATTGAGTGACTGAACAACAGTAACAATTGCTTGAGCCCTCATCCTGCATGAAGTGGGACACTTGGTATTGCCCCAGCGCATCATGTGTCTCATGAGCGTCACTTGTCCTTGTCCTTATCTTCTGCGACATTGTCCATCTTACTTGGGTCTCAGTGCATGTGACTTCTCCCTCTCCCTGCCCTGATATATTTGCTTAGGTGCAGAATACATGCTCTTTGCCTGATGCCACCAAAGAATCAGGTTTTTGGGCACAACAGACTTTTTATAAACTTTGGAGGATAGAGGAGGGTTATCTTATAGAATGACAAAGCAAAAAACTTAAGATTTAGTGTTAGACACCATGTTTCCTGAGTCTCTTGACCATAACCCCCAAGGGGGTCTTATCATTCCTAGTTCCCCCTTGCCCTTGGCCTCCCATCAACTTTCAGACTACTCCCTTCTGCTTTATTATTATTATTTACTGAAAACTTTTTTTTATTGTAAAATATACATAACATAAAATTGAACATTTTAACCATTTTTAAAGAAATTTGTATTTCTTTAAAATTATGAAAGTATAATAACACATTTATAGGAAACTTGGAAAATACAGGACAAGGTTCCACTGTATATTACAGTTGTTTTATTTAAGTAGATAAATTAAGATTTTTAGTTGGAGTTTCAATATCAAACTCAAAAATTAATACGGTGAATATACAGAGAGGTAGAAGGTTATAATAGACCTGAAATGCACTGTGAACCAATACAACATAATGAAGATTTATACAATTTTCATACAACAGGAGGAAACAAATTCTATTTAAGTTCCCATAGACTATAAACTAGGAGATACTGGAGAATATCCAGGGACATAAAATGCAAAATTTTCATCGTCTAAAGGTATTAAAATCATACAGAATCAAAAAGAAATCATACAGAATCTGTTCTCTTCTCACTGTGGAATTATGTTAGAAATCAATATCAAAATATTTGAAAATAACCCACATATTTTCAAGTGCAACGTGACATTTACCAAGAGAGATCTTCAATTTAGCCATTGAAAGCCTCAATAAAGTTAGACGGAAAAAAACACAGAGGATGATTTCAGAGAGGAAAGCATTTAAATGAGAAATTAGTATCAAAATGAGAAATTAATGCTACGAATACTTAAAAAAAAATCCCATGTATTTGGGAATGTCCACTTTTAAATTATGAGTATATCTAAGAAGCCATAACAAGGAAATTAGAGAATGTTTGTAATAGAGTAAAAATGAAAAGAGAATTTATCAGAATTTGTTGCATGCAGCTAAAGCTGCTCAATGCAGTTAAATATAGTGTGGAGTCTTGAATAAGTTATGCAAATAAATGATGGACACTAGCATAAAATTTTATGAAATTTGAACAAAATCTGTACTTTAGTTAATAATACTATATCACTTGTTAATTTCCTGTTTGTTTCCTTTTTTCTTTACAACGTAGTATTTCTAATCCAGTTCTCAGAATTGGATTAGAAGTTTCAAGCCTGATTCAAATTTTTTTTTTAAATCACTAAGATAATAAATTTTCTAGAATTTTAGCAGTAATACTAGATGCCAAAATACTAGAAACTATATCAAAATTTTGAGTGAATATAAATTAAGAATTTAGCATTCTATTCATACCTAATCAAACAAGTGGAATCAAAATGTCAGAAATTTTTTAGGCAAAAATTCATAAATTTTCAAAAAAATATATATGTGAAAGTGAAAGTTGCTCAGTCACGTCCAACTCTTTGTGACCCATAGTCCATAGAATTCTCCAGGCCCGAATACTGGAGTGGGTAGCCTTTCCCTTCTCCAGGGGGTCTTCCCAATCCAGGGATCAAACCCAGGTTTCCAACATTGCAGGCAGATTCCTTACCAGCTGAGCCACAGCGAAGCCTAAGAATGCTGGAGTGGGTAGCCTATCCCTTCTCCAGTGAATCTTCCTGACCCAGGAATTGAACCGGGGTCTCCTGCATTGCAGGCAGATTCTTTACCAACTAAGCTATAAGAGAAGCCCCATACTCTATTATACATGCTATACATATATATACAAAAGCTTTTTTGCTATGCTTGATAAAGGCTTGAGAATGAACAACAACAACAAAAAGAGATGGAGAAATTGGAAAACAAACTGAATGAAATAGGAACACTGAATATGAAATAGAAAAAGTGAAACAAATGAGATAAAAGCAAAAAAATTATCATGTAGTCCAGTTATTTTTAAACATGGATGCTCCTTAGAAACACATCTGGAGATTTGGATAAAAATAGCGATACCTGGGCATTTGTATTTTCAAAAAATTGTAAGATAATTCTGTATGCATCTGGATTTTAAAAAGCAATTACAAGGTTTTCTATTAAATGGTAGTTTTAGTGATAGATAATTCTCTTATTTTCTGTTGACCAATCATGATATTGTGTGCTTAGTCACTCAGTCATGTCTGACTCTTTGTGACCCCATGGACTGTAAGCCCACCAGACTCCTCTGTCCATGGCAGTTCTCCAGGCAAGATACTGGAGTGAGTTGCCATGCCCTCCTTCAGGGGATCTCTCAACCCAGGGATCAGACCCAGGTCTCCTGTGTTGCAGGTGAATTCTTCACTGTCTGAGCCACCAGGGAATCCCATTATGATATTAAGCAAATAATAGGTACATAATAAAAATAGTAATAGTAATTGACAGTTTTTACAGTCAATACCCAAAGAAGAATAAAAGATAGTTACATTGCAAGCCATAATGGAAACATGATTAACCTAGCAATATAAAATAATTACATGCAATTTGAGGGGTTAGGTAGAGTGATGTGGTAAGTGAAAGTGCATACACACACATGTTCTCATCTGCCCAGCTAGTCTACTCTATTGGATGGTGCATTTAATCCATTTACTATTAAGGTAATTATCAATATGTATGATCCTATTACAATTTTCATAATTGTTTTGGGTTTATTTTGTGTAGGTCTTCACCTTCTCTTTTATTTCCTGCCTAGAGAAGTTCCTTTAGCATTTATTGCAAAGCTGGTTTGGTGGTTCTGAATTCTCTTAACTTTTGCTTGTCTGGAAAGTTTTTGATTTCTCCATCAAATGTGAAGGAGAGTCTTGCTGGTAGAGTATTCTTGGTTGTAGGTTCTTCCCTTTCATCACCTTAAATATATCGTGACATTCCTTTCTGGCTTGTAGAGTTTCTGTTGAGAAATCAGCTGATAACCTTCTGGGAGTTTCCTCCTATGTTATATGTTGTTTTTCCTTTGTTGCTTTTAATAGTTTGTTTGTCTTTAATTTTCATCATTTTGATTACTATGTATCTTGGTGTGTTCCTCCTTGGGTTTATCCTTCCTGGGACTCTCTGTGCTTCCTGGACTTGGTTGACTATTTCCTTTCCCATATTTTCCTTGCCCTTTCAGCTATTATCTCTTCAAATATTTTCTGGAGTCCTTTCTCTCTCCTCTTTCTGGGACCCCTATAATGCGAATGTTGGTGCATTTAATGTTGTCCCAGAGATCTTTTAGGCTGTCTTCATTTTTTTTCATTCTTTTTTCTGTACTCTGTTCTGCAGCAGTGATTTCCACCATTCTGTTCTCCAGGTCATTTATCCGTTCTTCTGCCTCAGTTATTCTGCTGTTGATTGCTTCTAGTGTATTGTTCATCTCTGTTTGTTTGTTCTTTAGTTCTTCCAGGTCTTTGGTAAACGTTTCTTGCATCTTCTAAATCTTTGCTTCCTTTCTTTTTCTGGGATCCTGGATCATCTTCACCATCATTATTCAGAATTCTTTTTCTGGAAGGCTGCCTATCTCCACTTCATTTGGTTGATTTTCTGGGATTTTATCTTGTCCCTTCAAAGATCTTGGGCAAAACCTTTTGCTTTTTCATCCTGATTAGTTTTCTGTAATGTGGTTTTGTTTCTAGCTGCTGCAGGATTGTGGTGGTTCTTGCTTCTTATGTCTGCCCTCTGTTGGATGAGGCTAAGAGACTTGTATAAGCTTGCTGATGGGAGGGACTGATGGTGGAAAAACTGGGTCTTACTCTGGTGGGCAGGGCTATGCTCAGTTCAGTTCAGTTCAGTTGCTCAGTAGTATCTGACTTTGCGACACCATGGATTGCAGCTTGCTAGGCTTCCCTGTCCATCACCAACTCCCGAAGCTTTCTCAAACTCATGTCCATCGAATCGGTGATGCCATCCAACCATCTCATCCTCTGTTGGTCCCCTTCTCCTCCTGCCTTCATTCTTTCCCAGCATCGGTCTTTTCCAGTGAGTCAGTTCTTCACATCAGGTGGCCAAAGTATTGGAGTTTCAGCTTCAGCCTCAGTCCTTCAAATGACTATTCGAGATTGATTTCCTTTAGGATTGACTAGTTTGATCTCCTTGCAGTCCAAGAGACTCTCAAGAGTCTTCTCCAACACCACAGTTCAAAAGCATCAATTCTTCAGCGCTCAGCTTTCTTTATAGTCAAACTCTTAACATTCATACATGGCTACTGGAAAAACCATAGCTTTGACTAGATGGACCTTTGTTGGCAAAGTAATGTCTCTGCTTTTTAATACACTGTCTAAGTTTGTCATAGCTTTTCTTCCAAGGAGCAAGCGTCTTTTAATTTCATGGCTGCAGTCACCATCTGCAGTGATTTTGGAGCCCCCAAAAATCAAGTCTGTCACTGTTTCCATTGTTTCCCCATCTATTTACCATGCAGTGATGGGATTGGATGCCATGATCTTAAATTTTTTGAATGGTGAGTTTTAAACCAACTTTTTCACTCTCCTCTTTCACTTTCATCACGAGACTCTTTAGTTCTTCTTCGCTTTCTGCCAGAAGGGTAGTGTCATCTGGGTATCTGAGGTTATTGACATTTCTCCCTTGGCAATCTTGATTCTAGCTTGTGTTTTGTCTAGCCTGGCATTTCTCATGATACATTCTGCGTATAAGTTAAATAAGCAGAGTGACAGTATACATCCTTGACATACTCCTTTCCCAATTTGGAACTGGTCTGTTGTTACATGTCCAGGTCTAACTGCTGCTTCTCAGTAAAACTTTAATCCAGTTATCTGCTGACTGGTGGGGTTGTGCTCCCTCTCTGTTAGTTCTTTGGCCTGAGGGGCCCAGCCCTGGGCTCTATGGTAGGATTAATGGTGACCTCCTAGAGGACTTCCACGAAGGGGCCCCTTCCAGGACTGCTGTTGCCAGGGCCTCATTCCCATGGCAAGCCACTGCTGACCCAGATCTCTATAGGGGACACTCAAGCACTAGCAGGTAGGCCTGGTTCAGTCTTCTATGAGGTCACTGCTCCGTTCCCCTGGGTCTTGGCACACACAAGATTTTGTTTGTGTCCTCCAAGGGTAGAGTCTCTTGTTTTCCCCAGTTCTTTGAAAGTTCTGTAATCAAATCCCACTGGCTTTCAAAGTCAGAGTCCCTGGGGATTCCCCGTCCCTTTGCACGATCCCCAGGCTGGGAAGCCTGACATGAGGTTCACAATGGTGGGAGAACTTCTTTGATAGCACTCTTCTCCAGATTGTGAGTCATCCACCCAGCTGGTATGGGATTTTATTTTATCATGTTGGGCCCCTCCTACTATCTTGTTTCAGCTTCTTCTTTGCCCTTGGACGTAGTGTATCTTTTTTTGGTGGGTTCCAGCATCCTTTTGATGGTGGTTCAATAACTAGTTGCAATTTTGGTCCTCTCACAGAAGGAAGTGAGCACATTTCCTTCTACTCCGCCATCTTGAACTGGAAGCCCTGAACCATTTTTAAGTGTCCAATTTAGTGGCCTTAAGTACACTCATATGATTTTTTTTTTTTTTTTTGCCAAGCTACACATGCGGGATCTTAGTTCCCTGACCAGGGATTGAACCCGTGACCCCTGCAGTGGAAGCACAGAGTCTTAATCACTGGACTACCAGAGAAGTCCCTATTATATTTATTTTTAGAAGGTTTTCTTCATTAAAATAGGAATTCTGTACCCATTAAGCAGTAACTCTCTGTGCTCCCTTCTATACCCTCTGAATCTCCAGCACCTCAATTTTTTTCCTGTTCATTCCTTCTTCCTTGTTCATATTAAGCAGTTTAGGTCTCCATCCCCATCCAACTTGGTTCCACACCTAACTGTAATAGCGTAGCTGTGCCCACCTAAAAATGAGAAAGAAAAAGACTGTTCTGGGGATCCATCTTCAGCAGCTCAAAGCATATTTTGAATTCTGCTTTGAAATCCCAAACTCTTATGGGATGTGACTAAATTCTCAGGGAAGACTTCCTTTGTCACTAATGTATGTAAGCTGAAGAGGATCATAGAGAGGTATATCTTCGAGAGATGAATCATGTGTTATATATTCCCCTGAAGGGGCAGGTGTAGCTGTAATATTTTTTTTTTTTTGGTTTGCATCACAAGCCATTCAGAATCTTATTTCCCTGACTGAGGATCCAACCAGTGCCTCCAGCAGCAGGAAGCATGGGGTCTTAATAGCCGGACCACCAAGGAAGTCCCTGTATTAATTTTTACTAGCTTTGTTCACTCCACTCCAATTGCGTGTTTTATTTGTGTGTTTTATAGCTTAATGTTTCTTTTTCCCATCATGTTATATAACCTCCAAGAGGGTTTATATTGTGTCTCTTGTTTTCTACATTATACTTATACCTGGCACATAGCAGCCACCCAGTATAGAATGAATGAATGAAAATTGGTTTACAGAAATCTCCTTGGGCCAGAAATTCTGCAACATCGCCATGTAACAACTTTTGGGGGCCAGAAATTCTGCAACATCACCATGTAACAACTTTTTCTTTCTCCTGGGGAGCATAGAGAAACAATAGACTGTGTCTGATATCTCTCAAGTTTGGTAATGCCCAGGATCAAAGGTCCCTTTCACAGATGATAAGCTGCTTGTTACAGCAAAGGAAACATCATGCAGCATCTGCAAGTTTCGTGCTGCAAGGTCCCTTGTGTTCAGAAGTTCTACTGACTTGCTTTCACATTTCTGTTAAGGAATAGGAGTTTTTCCCCTCAGTGTTTTGAAAGAGGTCAGAGTTGTGATCGACTGTTACTACAGGCCTATGATTTCTGTCTCTAGGAAAAATGAGTAAAAAGGTGGGCAGAAATCCTCTTTCTGAGGCACCAGGAGGTGGCTTTGTCCACCCTAGTTATACAAGCCACATCAGCTTGAGGGCCCAAAAGTCTTTGGACCAGTAGAGACTCCACCTTCAGCTGGAGCTGGGAGCAGAGCATTTACTGTCTGGACATTATTTGCGATTGATATTTAATCAGAAGCAAAAGGGCATTAAAACCCTTTGATAGGTCTCTGGCTCACATGGTCCCTTAATATCCATGATCCAGAGAGGTCCTAAGATATGTGGTGGATAACAAAAGTTATCAGTAAGAATAACTTCCCTATGTCCATGAGTAATGAGTTAGTAAATGTAATGAAAGACAAGATCTCACTCAGGATAAAGAAAAAATTATAAAATGCCTAGATCCAATATAATTAGAAATGCATTTGTCTGTACAAAGAAAATGTATGAACTATGTTGAGATGCTATTATAAAACTGTTGGTGAGGATTCATGAGCAACAGGATTTTTATGTAGCCTTTCTATTAATTGCTTATTGTTACAAATGAGGAAATAGTAAATCTATAGTGGGGAAACTGGAGGACACCCCCTTTATCAAGTGACCGAAGTGGATATCCTTAGTAGTGGGAAAAATGGACATCCAGTGCCTCCTGATGTGCAGGAAGGACACAGTGTCACTTCTGAGCATTAGGAATGCTTACCCTGAATCTGATTAGGAGGATAAAACCATACAAACCCAAGTAGAGGAAAGTTCTGACATACAGTCTTCGAAAATATCAAGGCAAGGAGGGGGTATCAAGATGGGGAATACATGTATATCCATGGCTGATTCATGTCAATATATGACAAAAACCACTACAATATTTTCAAGTAATTAGCCTCCAACTAATTAAAAAAAAAAATCAAGGCAGTTAAAGTCTGAGGAACTGCTTCGTCTAAAAGGAGAAAAAAGAGACATGACAACTCAAGGCAATGGGTGATCACAAGTTGGATCCTGAATCTGGAAAAAATTGTTATTGTCAGGGCATTATTGGGACAGTGATGGGATCTGGAAGCCCAGGACTCTCAATGGATCCATGGGTAGAATTCATGGGATCCTGCAATTCAGATGAGGAAGAAATGCATCTTTTTCACTAATTACTAGCTAAAATTAAGTTTTAATTGGTCTTTTTTCTATGTTATCATACAAAATGTGTGAGGTGCTGCCCAGACTTTGTAGTGTCTCATGAAGTACCTGCATGTTTTTAACTGATTGCGTTTTCAGTGTTTTCTCTGTCCTCGGTGTTGGTGCATAAAGGCCTTTCTGTTGGTGGGATTCCTTATTTCCCCAACACTGCAGATATTTAAAGTGTGCAATTTGATGAGATTTGACATATGTATATATACCCATGAAACAGTCACCACAAACATGATAATGAACATATCTATCACTCCTCCCCAAAAGTGTGCTTTTTGTAATTTCCTTCCATTTAGAATGTTGGCTATAAATGACAATGCTATTAGCAGGATCTAAGACTTGGTCACCAAAAGAAATTATGGGTATTTTAGTATTATGATAGAGTTGATGCAGATACCTGAGATTATCATCTATGCATGACACTGCTGACATATTTATTTACTGAAATAATTGTTTAATACTTTAATGTATTTCAGTAGTGAGTTTTTTTTTTTTTGTAACCCTATATATCTTTAGATGCCTTTAAAAACATTTTTCTGGCCTATGAATGTTACCAGACAGCTCAAGGAATCACTGGCCCACACCAAGTTAAGTGCTCATATTCTAAAGATGAGCAGCCCCATGTGTAAGACCCTCCTGTTCTGGCCTGTGTGACTCATCCGCAGGCCAGTCCCTACCTGGCTCCTTCAAAAGCAAGCTAACCTGTGGATGTGCACAGAACTTTCCTGATGCTTTTTATTGACTCGCTCTTTTCTTAAAAATATTTATTAATTTGTCTGTGTTGAGTCTTAGTTGTGGTACTGGGACTTACTTGCCCTGTGGCATGTGGGATCTTAGTTCCCCAACCAGGGACTGAAGTCACAACTCTTGTACTGCAAGGCAGATTCTTAACCACTAGACTACCAGGGAAGTGGTGGTTCATCTTAACATGAGCAAAGTTCACCAGACATTTGGGGAAAGCCTCCAATGTAAAAGAGAAACTTTATTTAGTTTTTTGTAAATAGCAAGAAATGGCTTCAGAGAAAAACCATGTAAGAACATAAAAGAATTTTTTTTTTAAAGAAGACCTTCTAATTTTTCTTCTCAGTAATGAGATTTAGGAAGAGATCACATCCATTAAACAACACCAGGAAGAACAATTAATAAGTTCTCAATAAATTTTTATTCCTTAAATTAAAAATCAATTAGAAGATTTAGAAAATAAGGTTAAGGAACCTAAGGAAAATGATACAATAAAGGGACAGAAAAAGATAATACAGGGAATCTTGTTGCTTTGCACAAAAGAGAATCCAGATATTTGGGATTTGCTGGCTAGTTCCAGAAGTGGGAGACATGACGGGAGCTGTGGACTAGTGTGGTAGATTACCCTAACTTTTCAACCCACCATTCCCACCCTTGCAATGTGGCTTTACATCAGTTTCTGGAAGAGGTGGAGTCTATTTCCTCTACCCTTGAATTTGGGTTAATCTTGTAACTTGTTTTGATCAATAGAATGTGGCTGAAGTGATGTGCCATTTGGAGCCTAGGCCTAAAGAGCATTTTGCTCTCTCTTGGAAACCTGCCCAACCACCATAAAAAAACAAGCCTAGGCTAACCTGCTGGAGGATGAGCTACCAGGTGGAGCAGAGATGATCCATTTCAGCAGAACACATCCAAAACAGTCAGTTCCCAAAAGACTGGCAACTGACTGCAAAGTCATGAATGAGCCAAGATAAGAACTACCTAGCTAAGCCCAACCTCAAATCACCAACTCACGGAAATGTGAGCTAAATAAATAGTTGCTCGTTTAGTCTAACATTTTGGGGGTAGTTTTTTAATCAGCAAAAGCTAACTGATAAAACTGGCTCCCTCTATCTCATAGAATGTTTTCCTATATTGGGCAGAGGCTACAAAGTAAGAAACTACATTTTCCAGATTCCTTTGCAGCTAGAATTAAGAATATTAAGATCTGACAATTAGATGCCCCACCAGAGATTGGGGTTGGGGGGAAGAGGCCATTTTCTTTCTGTCACTTATGCTCACAGCAGGAGACAGAGAGGTGAGGGTCTTGAGCCAGTCTCAGTTGCCAGACTCAATCAGATTTTGAGACAGAGCTATGCGGAGCTGGAGGTGGCAGCCCTGGCCTTCTTGCTTCCGACCATGGTTATGGTGATGTGCTCTTGAACTCAGTTACTCCAGTGGCAGCCTTCTGACTCCTGCTCCTCCAGTCCCCTTCACTTATTTTGCACCAGCTAATTCCTTGCATGAAATTCCTTATTGTGAAAAAATTGAGCATGTCAAGTGTTGATGAAGAAGCAGCCTGGAGCACCAGGAACCACTGATATACTTGCTGATGGTAGTGTAAAGTGGTGCACCCACTTTGGAAAGTTGATTGGAAACTTCTAATAAAGTTAAACATACCCTACCCTATTGTCCAGCAATTTAAAAAATAATTATTTACTTTTGTTATTTATTTTTGACTGCGCTGAGTCTTCATTGCTGTGTGTGGGCTTTCTGTAATTATGATGCGCTGGGTTCTTCTTGTGACTTCTCGTTGCAGAGCTCTAGGGTACAAGGGTTCAGTAGTTGTGGCTCACAGGCTTAGTTGCCTTGCAGCATGTGGAATCTTCCTGGACCAGGGATCTAACCCATGTCCCCTGCATTGGCAGGTAGATTCTTAACCATTGGACCACTAGGGAAATTTTAACCACTGAACCACCTGTCCATCAATTTTTAAATGAGTGCATAACTCCACAAAAAGACTTACATGTGAATATTCACAGCAATTTTTTTATATATAAAGCATTTCTATTAAAAAATATTTATTTATTTGGCTGTGTCAGGTCTTAGGTGTATCATGCAGGATCTTTTGTTGTGCACAAAGTCTCCCATTCTGAGGGATTTCTGTTTTCTTCACTGAGCTCCAGATCCTGGAGGAAGGGCCCTAGGAAAGCAGATGGCAAGAGGGCCTGAATGCAAGTTGGGCACCAAGAAGTGTGACAGAGGGACTTCCCTGGTGGTTCAGTAGTTGAGAATCTGCCTTCCAGTGCAGGTGATGTGGCTTTGATTCCTGACCAGGGAACTAAGATCTCACGTGCTATGAGGCAACTAAGCCTGAGTGTCCCAACTATAGAGCCCTCACCACAACAGAAGGTTCTGCACGCTGCAAGGAAGATCCTGCATGCCAATTAAGACCTGAAGCAACCAAAAAATAATAATAAATTGATTTTAAAAAAAGGAGGGTGGCAGGAAGCTGGGTTCTTGGAGGGGTGTGTCTCCAGAGGGCCAGGGAGTATCTTCTGCATTGGGAGATGTGCATGAATTTTAGGAACTCCAATATTTAACTTCAAAGGTATGTCCTACCCATGCACTCATTTTCCTGTTTTTGCCACAACTCCAAGTAAATGTCTGTTGCCACAACTTATGTCAGTAGTTCTCAGAAAGGAAGGGCAGGATGGCAGCCTCTGAGTGGCAGGTGATGGATGAGGAACATAATGTCCTGAGCTTGATGAGACCACACTGACCATAGGGGGCTGGATATACCCGGAGGAGCTTGGCTGCAGGAGGGAACTGACCCGTGAGCTGACACAGACCAAGCCCCTGCCTTCTCCTGAGACCCTTGAGAGGTAAGGTGGATTCAAACTAGACCCTTTTATGTCCTTCCTATGTGGCTAGGTGAGGCAAGGGTGATTCCAGAACTGAGGACTCAGAGGTCTCATATTGTAGAAGAGAAAATACCAGAAGAAAAGACCCCAGAGTGTCACCAGCAGTTTTTTTTCTGGGTGGTGGCTTTATGAGTATGAATTTTGATTTTGTTCATCAAATATTTCTGGTTTTCTCCATACTAAATATGTAAGCATATATTAATTTTTTAACAAAATTGACAGTGTGAAAAAATAGTTTAAAGAAATGCAGTTTTAAAACTTATTTGAAACGAGATTGTAAAGGCAAGGATTGTATTTTGTTTTTCAGTTTGGAGAGTCCCCTGAAGGGACTTAGACATGAAAAATGTTCCTTTTTGGGGCACTCTGGAACTATCTTTGGGTTTGACTTTGCTCTCTGGTGGGAAACATGAGCTGGGTGGTTGTTGACTTATCACATGTGAGCCATAGCCCTCCTTGGATCACTGGTTTGGAAACCTGGGCCACTTTTACTGTGGAAGGGGCCTCCAAGAATGCTGTCTGGACTTGCCTTTCCCCTATTAAATGGAAAATGATCAATAAGTCCTATTCATGAAATAGGGTGGGATGCAATCAACAGTAAAATATAAATAGCCAGCTAGATGATTTTTAAATTTTATTTCACTTAAAATTTTCATTTTGAAATAATTTCAGACTTAGGAACAGTTGTAAAAATAATACAAATGTTCACATCTTATGTAACCACACAGTACAATGACCAAAACCATAAAATTAACTGTAATAGAATATTAACTAATCTAAAGGCTTCCATAAGAGTCCATTTGTCACACTGATGTACTTTTTCAGTTTCAGGGTCCGATCAAGAATCCCACATTGCTTTTAGCTGTTCAGTCTCTTTATTCTCCTTTAATCTGGAGCAGTTCCTCAGTCTTTCTGTGTCTTTCATGGCCTTCACATCTTTGGAAAGTTGTTCTGTAGATGTTCTGTACAAAAAATAATAATAAAATAAAACCTAATAGAACTCTGTGATGATATAAATACTCTCTATCTGTGCTGTCCAATATGATAGCCATTAGCCATGTGAAAATAGTATTTGAAATGTGGCTATTAGGGTTGAGGAACTGAATTTTACATTTTATTTAATTTTGATTAAAATGCATGTGTATGTATGTGTGTGTGAAAGTCACTCCATTTTGTCTGACTCTGGGACCCAAAGGACTATACAGTCCATGGAATTCTCCAGGCCAGAATACTGGAGTGGGTACCCATTCCCTTCTCCAGGGGATCTTCCCAACCCAGGGAAGGATTGAATTGGGGTCTCCTGCATTACAGGCAGATTCTTTACCAGCTGAGCCACCATTAATTTTATTTAATAGTAGCAACTGGCTACTGTAGTGTATTGGACAGCTGTTGAATGTTATTTTGGGTTTGTTTACTGTTTCCTCATAATTCACTTCAGATTATAAGTTTTAGTAAAAATACCATAGATGTGCCCCTTTGGTTCCAACAAAGGTGGCAGGAAACCACCTAGATCTGGATTTTTTGTGTGTGTGACAAAATATATGTAATGTAAAATTTACCATTTTAACCATTTTTGATTATGAAGTTCTGTAGTATTAAGAACATTTACATTTTGTGCATTCCATCATCCATTTCCAGAACTTTTTCTTCTTCCTCAGCTGAAACTCTCTACCCATTAGACACTAACTCTCCATTCTCCATTGCTTCAAGGCACTGGCAACCACCACTCTACTTTCTATTCTATGAATTTGACTAGGTTTCTCCAGAAGGCCCTCTTGTATGCAACCTTTTGGCATTCCCCAGAGGTAACCAGTGGTATGAATTCTGTTTATATAGATGAGTTTTGCATGTTTTGAACCTTATCTTACTTTGTGACTGGGAACAGACAGCATGTTCTTTTTGTACTTAGCTTGGTTAGCCATGTGCTTAGCTTGGTTAGCCATAGTGCCCATTCATCCTGTGAAGATTCATCCTGTTGTTTGTATCAATAGTTCTTGTCCTCTGTTACTTTCCACTGCTACTATACACCAGGGTTTGTCTCTCCATTCTGTCAATGGGCATTTGGCTTGTTTTCAGAGTTTGCCTATTGTGAATAAAGCCACCATGAACAGTATAATGCGTGTTTCTAGGTGGACTCATAGGTCAACCAGGAGAGGTTGCTGGGTGATAGGGTTGGCATATGTTTAAAAATTGCCAAACATTTCCCCAAATCTTTAAATCTCTCTTTAAAACAGGAAAAAATAAACTTCTATGTGGTTATTTTGAGAATATTTAATGGACCCTAAGATAAAAGAAATTCAAAGACGCTTACTCCTTGGAAGGAAAGTTATGACCAATCTAGACAGCATATTAAAAAGCAGAGACATTACTTTGCCAACAAAGGTGCGTCTAGTCAAAGCTATGGTTTTTCCAGTGGTCATGTATGGATGTGAGAGTTGGACTGTGAAGAAAGCTGAGAGCCTAAAAATTGATGCTTTTGAACTGTGATGTTGGAGAAGACTCTTGAGAGTCCCTTGGACTGCAAGGAGATCCAACCAGTCCATCCTAAAGGAGATCAGTCCTGGGTGTTCATTGGAAGGACTGATGCTGAGGCTGAAACTCCAGTACTTTGGCCACCTCATGCGAAGAGTTGACCATTGGAAAAGACCCTGATGCTGGGAGGGATTGGGGGCAGGAGGAGAAGGGGATGACAGAGGATGAGATGGCTGGATGGTATCACCGACTCCATGGACATGAGTTTGAGTAAACTCCAGGAGTTGGTGATGGACAGGGAGGCCTGGCGAGCTGCGATTCATGGGGTCGCAAAGAGTTGGACACGACTGAGCGACTGAACTGAACCTGAAGATATAAGACTTTAAGTCTGTACCTGGAACAGGGTGGGCACTCAGTAATTGTCCTTGGCCCAGCAGCGGAAGGGCGAGCACTGCCGGGAGATACCGCCCTAAATCCTTGAGCCTAGAGGCCTTTCCCACGCAGCACTCAAGGCCCACACCCTGCGCAGAGCGAGCCAACCTTGGCGCCCTTGGCCTGCATACACCTACACATCCCGATCCTGCCTTCTCAGGCCCAGAAAGGGTGTCACTTGGTTAGGCACACGAACCCTTGTGACACCCAACATTTACCGAGCACTGACTGTATGCTAGGCCCTGTGAGTCCAGGAGCGAACGACATAAAAGCCCTCAACCTTCAAATTACTCCTCGGAGGAGGGTAGATTCGCGTAGGAAGCGTTGGGACTGAGCCCGCCGCGGTTTCTACTTGGTTTCTAGCCAGACCCTAGACATCCCCCTGGAAGCTGCTCGAGAGAAAGAAGGAAAGATCATCTGTCCCTCCGATCACGCAGTAGAAAACCGCATCAGTTCCCATCCTAGGTCCAGCGCCGCCAGGCTTGCCAACGGAGGTCAAGTGTCGGCCCGCGCTGACCAGCCTCCACAGCTGGCCGCGAAGCCCCGCCCCCGCGTCTGGCCAATGGCCGCGCGGTCCCGGCCTCTCTCCTCCCTCCCAGCTAGGGAAGGTTCCCTGCAGGCGCAGCTGAAGGCAGGTCGCCGGGTCGCGGCTGCCCAAGGTAAGATCGCCGACTCAGGAGCTCGGTCCTCTGGGCTCAGGGAACACTGACGCCTTTCGGGGAGGTGGTCCGTGGCGCAGAAGCCGAGTGGGACTCGGAGTCCGCGGTGGGGCTGGGAACAGCGGGTCCTAATGCACAGCGAGGTTCGCGGCAGCGAGAGCTCCGCGTGCCGCATCCAGCACCCGGGGCTCTGGAGGTGGGTGGCGCGTGCCTCTGCCCGGGCTGGAGGGGAGGTTGGGCCGGAAGGAGATGGGCTCCGGTTACTGAGCTTCCTCCTGCCGTCCTCAGGCCCAGGGTGACCCCAGGGCGAGGCCTAACTCGGGTGCGCCAGTCTCAGCAGCAGCGCCTTTAGGGGTCGCGACCGCTGCCCTCCCCGGGTCTTGGCTGTTCTCGGCGATGAGTCGGCGATGACATCTACTCAGAACAGCCTCCTGGCCCTCAGCGGACCTGACCCTGGCCCAGGAATTCTGGATTCCGAGCCGAGGTTGTGAAGCCTCGCCCCTTCCGGGATGGGGGTGCTCTCAGAGCCTCTGGTGCCCTCCTAGCGGCGACCGTCAGGAACACTCCAGAACACTCCGCGCACAATCTTCTCTGAGACCCGGAAGGAGGTGCCAGGAAAACTTTGGAAAAAACAAAACGGACATCCTTATTTTAAGAACTCAAAAACATCTGGAAGGACCTGAGAACCGGTTCCTGTGGAGGGCAGGGCTAAAACGTCTTCAGACCTGGCCGAAAGATTTCCATTTCTCACAAGAGAAGGAACTAAATATTGCGTATTAGGCACACTCTCACTCATGACCTCTCCTCACCCAGGCAGTGCCCTTCGCCCCTCCGAGGGCTTGAAGGCAGGGGGCTGTATGAGTCTCACTTGCCACAGAGGTCTCTGTGCCCTCAAGATGTATGGTGAGACATGCAATGAGGCAGCAAGTCCTGGGTTCCAATTCTGTTAGGCCACTGGTCAGCTGGATAACTTGGCATCTCCTCTCCTCTTAGGATTATGGCAAGAATTAAATGAAAGAAATTTAGGGTGTGCCTGCCTATAGTAGACGACTGAAGTGACTTAACAGTAGCAGCTGCCTATAGTAGAGGCATGATAGCTCAGCTGGTAAAGAATCTGCCTGCAGTGCGGGAGACCTGGGTTGGGAAGATCCCCTGGAGAAGGGAAAGGCTACCCACCCCAGTATTCTGGCCTGGAGAATTCCAGTCCATGGGGTCGCAAAAAGTCGGACAGGACTGAGTGACTTTCACTTTCACTTTGCCTGTAGTAGACCTTCAGTAAGTGTGAACAAATATGAGCTTCCTTTCTTTTTGGTTGAGACTATTTCAGACATCCATACTTCCCAAACTCTATGCCTTGAGGGCTGAGGCTGGAATGCAAAAGAATGTATCACCTGACTCTCTCCTGGGGCCTCCCTGGATCCTGTGGGAGGGAAGGAGGGATCTAGTCACCACCACAGAGTTCTCTGTTCCTCTGTTGAAGGCTCAGAGGACCTCTGCCCCACCTCCCTGATCCTCTTGACTTCTGTTTTTGATTCTCGCGCCACAAGAGGTATAGCCCTTGTGGCTGGCAAAGGAAGTCATGCAGCATGCGACCATGGGGCCAGTGGGCAGCAGGTAGGCAGGACAGCTGCACCATTTCCCAAGTGGCAGGGGACTGGGAGCCTCAGCAACTTCTGGGCACTCTCTGCTTTGCAACACTGTCTCCTAGAGGTCTCACCAAGCTTGACACCCATGTTTCGACTCCAGTCTTCCCCTCTGTCTTCTACCCACTTCGCTCCCTGAAAACCCCTTTGAATATCCGATAGCATCTCAAGCTTCACTTGTTGAAAATGGAGTTCTGGAGTCTTCTCTGCACCACCGCTTCTCCCCTGGATTTTCTGGCTTGCTAAGTGACACCCTCCATCCACCCAGTGCCTAAGGAGTAATCTTTGATTCTTCCCTCTCCTTCACCTCCCATATCCACAAAATATCAGAATCCAGTCACCTGTCGCCACCTCCATGGTTATCATCCTGGCCATACCCGTCATGTATTCCCTGCTGTGACCTCCTGACTTGTCTCCCTGCTTCCAGCATGACCCCACACAGTCCGGGGTCCTTACAACCACCACAGAAGTCTTTAACATATATCAAATCCTCTCCTTTTCCTGCTTAGAACCCTCCAACGGCTCCCTCTTTGACTCCAAATAAAACACAAGGTCCTTTCCTATAATGTCCTACATTAGCAGTCCTTCCCAACCTTCTTGACCTTGATATCTGCCCCTCCCCCTCGTTTTCTAAACCTGGACAACTCCAGTCTACTTTCTATTCTTTAAACATGTCAAGCTTGTTCCCACCTTAGGACTTCTAACTTGCTGTGTCTTATGCCCAAAATACTGATCTCCTTATAGCCAAGAACCATTCAGCTCAAATGTCAATTCAAAAATGCTTCCTTCGCCACCCCAGTTCAAGAAGCATCCCCATCTTCAGGGACTGTCTCATCTGCTTTATTTTCTCTATAACCTTTATGCTATCTGAAATCGTTATTTATGTATATTTTTACTGATTTGTCTGTCCCATTCCAGTAGAATGTAAATTGGATGATGGCAGAGATCTTTTCTGTCTTATTCCTTGCAGCTCTCTCCCATGAGAAAGGCAAATAGGAAACAAGCGGGCACTTCCCAGTGCCACTTCCCACTTGGCCCAGTGGTTAAGACTCCATGCTCCCACTGTAGGGGACTCAGGTTTGATCCTAGCTGGGGAACTAAGATCCCTCATGCCGCTTGGTGCAGCAAAAGTAAATAAAATAGAATTTTTTTTTAAAAAGGGAGCAAGCAAACAAACAGATTTATAATTGAAAATTGTGGTAAGTGCTACCTAAGCAACCGGCAGCAATTGATTGTATTTGGAGTTCTTTTATGTGGTTGTTTTTTTTTTTTGCCACACCTTGTGGCATGTGAAATCTTTGTTCCCACCAGTGACCCCTGCAATGGAGGCATGGAGTCTTAACCACTGTACTGCCAGGGAAGTCCCTGGGGCATTTAAAAATTTCAGGCTTATAAGACTGAACTACTGTATTTTCAGAACAACCTCTCTGAGCCATTTTAGGGGTGAGGATAAACCTGGGAAAGGCTGATAACTTTCCTGGAGTCACACCCAGCAATGGAACTTAGCCTCATACCCTGAAAGTATGTACGTGGAAAGTTTTAATGTAATGGTGGGCCTGCAGTTATGTTCTGGGAAGAACCTGATCCCAGATCCTAAAGACCTCAGTTCTTTGCTCTTCTACAAACTAGCAAGCCCCCTTAATTCCTTGGTACTGCATTTTCTTCATGGTAAGAATAGGATAGATCCTATTATGATGTTCGGTGCCTTGTTCTTTCTCCTCCCCTATTTCTTCCCCCTCCTCCCTGTCTTCCCCTTCCCTCTCAGTATTCTCCAAAGAAGCAGCACTTCTGGGTGGTGGCCTGTTGCTATCAGCAGCTGGGGGCACATTCAGACCTGGAGATGATGAGGCAGGAGCCAGAGCTCCTCCCAAACACTGACCAACCTGAAGGGCAGACTTGGGCCCTAGGTCTTCTGAATCTGATTTTTTTTCTCCCCATCAATTTGTTTTTAAGCAAATTCATTGACGGCCTCTGATACTAAGACAGAAATAAAGTAGGACTTCCTTGGTGGTCCAGTGGTTAAGAATCTGCCTTCCAATGCAGGGCTTGTGGGTTTTATCCCTTTTCAGGGAACTAAGATCCCACATGCTGTTACTAAAACCTGACGCAGCCAAATAAGTAATAAAGTAGGATGATTAAAGAAAAAAGCAAACGTTCCAAAGAGGTGGAAAAGAAAGAATTGCCTTTTGTTCAATCCGACTCCCAACTTGGTTGCCATGTATGCTGTGTTTTCTTCCAGCCTTTATTCCTCTCAGTCCGTCCACCCTTCATGGGCCAGAGCCTTCTGCCAGTTCAGAAGCCAGACAGTGATGACGTTTGCCGAAGACAAAACTTATCATTATATCCGCCACCATCACAGCAATTTTTGCAATATTCATGTTCTGGATATTCTGCCTTACCTGTCCTGCCTCACAACAAGCGACCAGGTAAGCCAGGGCCTGACAGCCAGGCACTGACTGGGCGCAGGGTTGTGGAATTCAGAGCTTCTCCCAGGCCAGGATCAACTCCTTCCTTCTCTGTTGTCTGTATTCTGCTTCCCATTGTTGACAGTTTTCTAACCTTCAGAATGACGTGTGGCTCAGGGTGTCCTTTCCAATCCTACTGAGGTTCTTGTGTTGTTTTGGTATAGTGCTCCAAAATATAGCACTGAGATTTCTGGGCTCAGGGCCCCTTACTCGCTTTCACTGGAACATTCTCCATCTCTTGTCTTTATTCCTGCTTAGTCTCAATTCCTTTCTCCTGGTCGTGGGACCCATTCTAGCAGAGTCCCAGGGCTCAGCTTTCAGAGTTCTTGGGAGCCAGTTGGTGCTAGCCCCTTTGGCACTTGCTGTGGGCTCCTAGTGAAGTGAGCCCAGCCCCTCCCAGTTTTAGCTGTCTCCACATTGAACCCCGAGGCCCCCCTCTGCTTCCTGGATGCAGATACTGGTGGTATTTGAGTTTGTAGCTGGTACAGTTTGGCTCCTCTCTCTTGTATTTTGGTGTTTGCAGGAATACCTTATCATTTAGTTCCGCTGTAAATGTTTTCTGTGGGTTTCTGCTATCTGGTCACTTGTTTGTATGTGCTAAGCCTCAAGTTTCCTCATCAGTAGAGTAGGGATAATAAGAGCATTAAATAAGACAATTCACACAGAGCCCTGAGAAGAGAGCCTGGGACACAGTAAAGACCTATTTCATGAGTCTGGGAACTTGGGCTCAAAACTCTGGCCTTGTCCTGGGCTGTGACCCAGCTTCAGATGGCTGCCTCCATCTTGTAGCTTTCCAGGTACCTCCACTTGCAGCCGTGGGGAGGGGGTCAGGGCTACCTGACTTGGTCTGGGTGGTGGGGCTGTGTCTTTCAGGACCGGATTCGGGCCTGCTATGAGCGCTGGGGGAACCAGGGTACCCTCTGGGAACTCTTCAACAGTCTTCGGCGGAGGAACGGCTGGGTGCAGTCCTTCATCGAGGCACTGAGGGCCTGTGAGCACACTGGTCTCGCTGATGAAGTGTCCCGTGTCTACCAGAGCAACCTGCCACGTGAGCACCTGCCCTAGCCCCTCTTCTGGAACTCCTCTCTGATTCCCCTGGCCTTCGCACTCCCTCTCCCCTTACCCTATACCTGCTGTCTTCCTCTGTCACCCTCTCTCCCATCACTCCTGGGCAGTGGGCAAACCTGAGTGTAGATCCCTGCTTATTAATCTTTATCAACCCTTTGACCAAACCCCTTCATTCCCTAAACCTCAGTCTTCTCTGTAAAATGGGACTAATGGCAACATCTAGCTTGTAGGGCTGCTGTGAAAACTTCAGGATGATGGCATGTTGAGCACTTAGCGGGAGCTGGCACCTTCCACGTGCTCAGCAAATGGAGCCTCCTCTAATTTTTGTGGCTATGATGTTTGCCTCCCACACTTTTCTCACTTTTTCCTGTCTCCTCTCCCTTGGCTCACCTTCCCTCTCTCTGTTCATCTCTTCTCTCCCCGCCCCTTGACTGTCTCTCATTTCTTCCTCATGGGCTTCTTCCTTCCTTTCCCCTCATCTCTTCCCCTCCCCCTGGCTTCCCCTAGAGCCTCCTAACCACCCGCTCCCTCCAACCCCCCAGTTGCCCCGTTATCCCTCAGTCTCCCTCAATGCTCCCTGCCAAGCCAAGTACTCAGAGGGGGTCCGCTGAGGCCAGGGTCCCAGGGCTTGAGGCAGGAGGAAAACTCACACAAGACCTGTTTATATTTCAGATAGAGGCAATTCCTGACACACTGCTCAGATTCACAGCCTTAAAAATATCACCGTGTTTGCCCTTCTTTCTCCCTCCCCCCACCACTTCTTTCCTTCCTTCCTAACTCGTCTCTTCACTCGTGGAGATGAACAATTTGTGATTTCCCCAGATACAGACAGCTATGGTAGGACCAGGCATGGTTGGTGGGGGCAAAGGGAGGGGTTGAGGAAGCAGCTTTAGGTCAAGGGTCAGTTAGTGGTGAAAGCCACCCACGATGAGGAGAGAAGGCCACCGTGTCCAGAATGCCTGGGGACAGAGAATTGGTGACTGCTGATGCAGGGTGGTGAGAGGCCTCTGAGGTCCCCCCACACTCTCCCCTCCCCTGCCTCTGCCTCTCCTTGTCCTCTCCATCTCCACTCTCCCTCTAGTAGCTGCCTCCCACTTGGTGACACAGGTCTCCTCTGAGGGGTGCCTTCCACCTCAGGGTAGCTTTGGATGCTGTGGGGAAACCGATAACCATGACCTGGGAGCACCCAGGCCTCTCCTGTCCCTGAGAGTCTCCAATTCCTCCTTGACATCACTTTATCTTTATCCTTCAGGGAATCCAAACCACCCTCCAGTCCCACTGGAGCCACCATCAGTTCCTGCTGAGATTCCAAGGCCCTCCACACCTGATGTGGCCCCCAGCATCCCTGGCAACGGCTGTGCGGAGTACAAGCCAAGTTACCCTCTGCCTGTCCAGGATAGCCAGCCACCAGAGCCCCTGGGAGAGGTGCGTCCACACACCTCCTGCTTTTGTGTTCCTGTCCTCTCACTTCTGCCCACCCAGCCTTCTGGAAGCCCCCCACAGATCCTGTCTAATCTCTGCTCAGAATCCCAAGCTCTCGCATTGTGGATCTGCCCCAGACCAGCTGCCAGACTATTGACCAGGTCTTTACCACATGGCAGCCTCACCCCTCTGTCATCAGTCAGCTGTGAAGTCACAATTTTGAGGTCTTTGCAATGGTCCATGTGAGATCTCAGTTGAGCTGAGTCAAGGGATCAGGGTATGACCAGATGGGGGAGTGAGGGAGCAGCAGATGGTGGGGTAAGGGATGGATGGTTGGAGCTGTAATCATCACCAGTAAAGCCAAGTTTGGGGGAAATATGGCTGATTCTATTGGGATATGATGAATGGGCAGTGAGGTGTCCAGGAGACACCAAATCATGAACTTGAAGCCTAAGAAAGGGTCTGTGCAGTGTCTGCAGAGAGGGAGACTTTTCTTTAGGGCCAGACAGATGAATAGGGACTCCCCCATATGATGATTTTCTATGAAGTAGGTTCACAGTCACCTGTAGACAGAAGTTCTGGCAATGGCCAAAGCCGAGGTAAAGGCTTCCTTGGTTCTATGCTCTGTGGCATGGACTGTGGCCTGTAGGCGCTGTCTCAAGCATAAGTTGCCCTTTGCCAGCTTCTGGAAGAAGCGACTGCCTTATTCCTATATTCCCTCTTGCAGAATTCAGAGAAAGCCCCACAACCTTCCCATTCTGGGGCTGTCCTGGAGCCCTTGTCTGACACGGTGGCCCTCAGCACTCTGACCTCCAGTGTACATCAGGAGCGGGATACAGGACTGGGCAGTACCCACACAGCAGGTATGCACATTGCTGAGGGTGTGGATACAGGTAAAAGAAGTGAATTAGGGCCATGTTTACACTGTGCCTAAGGGACATATAAGGGATCTGCCAAGACCTAGAGGACAGTGTAAGGTGAGTAAAGGGCTGGGCCAGCTGTTGGCAGGGAGCACTGCCCCATCCCAAAGGGGTCTCCAGCTCCCAGCAAATCACTCAAACATTTCAGTCTCCAGAGGAAGTATATTCTTCATCAGCCAAGGGCCTGGACCCTCACATCAGACGTCTCAGGAGTATAATACTGTCTACTCTGATCTTTCAGGCTGGCATATTTCCTCAATTGAGTTCCATATAACATTGGTGCCCATAGCCTCCAGTGCTCATGGAACAGCCACAAGGCCCATTAGCAGTTAAAGGTTCAGAGAAGCCATCCTTAGTGTTCCATGCTCCTGTCACTTTATCCCAAGCATCCTTTTGCACGTGGCAATGACAGCTTGCTCTGGAACACCTTTTCAGGAAATACTGCTGTGGACCAGGGAGACAAAGGGCTTTGATTTCAGTATAAGTATGGACACAGGTTCCATGAGATGTTATGGTGGTAGATTTGGGGTAGGGGTGGGGTGGACATTAGAATCACTCCTGACCTTTGTCAGATGTAGGGCCTGGCATGTGTGTTTTCAGAGTTCCGTGGCAAATCCTTGTATAACTGCCTTTATGGACCATCACCACCTACTCCCTCCTGCTTCCCCCAGTTCAGGCCCTCCTCCCAGGGATGGTTTTGTCCCTGCACCTGCAAGCCCTTAGGCCTCCTAGAAGTGGGGCGCTCACTGGGCCTCTGGTGCCATATGACTGGTGTGAGCTCTTCTGCTTGAGCCATCCTGCTGCCCCTTGCCCTAGCCTATGATTGTTCCTGCTGAGAAGAAAGATGGCAGTGGGAGAAACATCCAGAATTCTACTAGTCTAAGAAGAGGTTGGAAGAGGCAGACAAGAGAAAAGAGGGTGTCCCAGGCAGGAGAAGAAAAAACAGAGAGGAAAACTAGTAATGATTTTCAGGCTCCTAAACCCTGTTAGAGGTTAGGGACTGAGGAGGGACAGGATCAAGGATTTATCTGCAACCATTAGGCCTTCAGCCCTGGAATCTGTGACTAAAGGGACTGGAGACTCCTCCATGGGTGGGAGGTTGGATGCAGTAGGAATGGTGTGAGTTGGGACAGAGAGACCCTATCCCTCTGATCCAAGGATAACGCTCCTGTGGGTTTGTGTTTCTCATTTTCTTTCACCACCTGCAGGCGTGGTCTCCAGTTCCACGTCACTCCATGGGCCTGTGTCTCCAACTGTCTCCCGTCCTACCCCCAGGGCAAGCCGCTTGCCTGGACCCTCAGTGTCAGCTCCATCTGTCAGCACCTCCTCCTCCTCCATTGGCTTGACCTCTGCAGGAGGTGCTGGTGACCAGGCTGAAGGTACCATCTGCTCCAGTGGGGCAGGGGTGCCCAACAACCCTATGACTGCCAGCACAGTACCCTCCAAGGTGCCCACCAACTCAGCATTTGGCAGCTCAGTGCCTTCCAAATTGCCCACCAGCTTGAAGTCCCCTGGTGCAGTGCCTACCAGTCTAGCACCATCCAGATTGCCCATCAACTCAGTGCGTTCTGGCATGGTGCCACCCAAAGTGCCTACTAGTGGGATACCTGACCACAGGATACCTGCAAGCACAGTGCCCAGTAAGGTGCCTACCAACACAAGGCTCAGCACCAGGAGCAGCAATAGACTCGTGAAGGTGAGTTCTTACCCTGCCTAGCAGTGATCCGAGCCTCTCTCCCCAGCCCTTCTCCAGTCTCCCTTCTGACTCCAGCCTCATCCAGGGCTACTTTTTGAGGGAATAGGGAGAACTGAGACCCAATCTCATCCAGACCTAACACCTGTTCTTTAGAATAATAATAATCAATCATTAGAGCTGTCAAGTGTGGATGCTTCAGGGAGGGTCAGGCTTGCTAGACCAATTTCACTGGTCATGGGCATTAACCCATTTAGAGCTCACAGCTCCCCTTTAAGCTCAGCAGTGTTATTTTGCAGATGAAGAAACATTCCTGTTTGCCTCAACACCTTGTTCTTCCCCACTGGGATATCTGGCTTGCCCCACCATGACCAAGGTTTTACAAACTCTAGTCCCAGCCCATCTACTCTGACCCAGTAGCCCCCAGAGTTGCCTCTGAGCCTGCTTATCTAACCCTCCTGCTGCTGTCTGCCTGGAGGGACCAAGTCCATGGCCTAACCTCTGACCCTGTGGATGCCATGGCCATCAAGCCCAAGGCAGAAAGTCAAAATAGAGTGGATCACACATGACCAAGGGCTCCCTGGGGTAGAAGTGAGCTCAGAAGCAGGCCAGTGAGTAGAGCTCTCAGCTCTGGAGAAAGTCTTACCACTGATGCTCCTGCAAGGCCTTAGTCCCCTCTTCCCCGACTGTCTTCCTGCACCATCAGTGAGTTGAATCCCCTAAAAGAAGATTGCCTTTTGGCACTGTGGGCTGGCTACTGAAGGGTTGGGGTGTCAGTTTTTGGCCTGTCCTGGGAGTGGGGCTACCCAACCTGGCTTGTCCCCTACCATCCTCAGTCCCTCTAGTTCCTCCTTTCTTCCCCAGGAGACTCCAGCATCACCAGTGCCCACAGGCGCTGCCACTGGAGGCACATCACTTTGTCCAGACAGCAGCTCTGACTGCTGGGGCTCAGAGCTGGAGCTGAGCAAGCCTAGCAGGCTGGTATCTAGGATGGACAGCCAGCCGTTCTCAGGCTGCTCCGCGGACCTCGCCATCAGCCACAGTAACTCCCTGGGAACGGGGCCTGACAATGCCCCGGAGGAGAACGAGTATGTGTCGGAAGACCCCATTAGGATCCATGAGAACCCCAGCACCTCCATCCTGGGGGACAGCCCCGGGACACACAGTACCCTGGAATTCCAGGCAGAGGATAAGTTGGAGGAAATGCCTGTGGTCAGGACCATGCCCTGGGCTCCGTGGCTCGGGATGGCCATGGCTGGGGCACTTTTAGCGCTCCTGGCTTCACTGTACCGGCGGCGCCTACCCCAGTGAAGCTCCTGGGTCTTTCTTGCCGTTCATCTTTCTCTTTCCCATGGCACATCTGCCCAAGTCACAGAGATGAGCTGTCTCGCCATCCTTGACCCTTTTTCGGGGCTGGCAGAAGCTGGGTCAGAAGGGAGGCAGGGGGCCACAGGCCTAGTCCTGGGGGGCAATATTTCTGTCCCATCTCATGCCCTTGGTGGCTGCCTCACCATCCTTGGCTTACTGGGCCCTGGGCTGCTCCTGGTGCCCCAGTCCTCACCCAGCTGGCCGTCTGGTTGTTGCCCTTAACCCGTGTGCCCTTAATCCCATCTAGGCCTTATCCCTCTTTACCCAAATGCAAGAATCAGGAGGTGCCACTGGGGACCACAGTGGGTCGGAAACCTTCCCCATCCTGCCTGGTCCCTGCAACCAATAGATGGGGTAGGGGACATTGCTCTAGCCCCCAGTGGCCCAGTAGCCCCCTGCAGAGCAACAGGGAGGCCCATCTTTAAGGACTTGGTCCCCTGTCTGTCTGATTCCCCTCCCTACCACACAAGGATGGGAGGAGATCCAGAGATTCCCATGGACCCCTGGGAAGCCTGATCAGGTGCTAGACCTGAGGAGCACCTAAAGAGCCCCTCTCCAGCCTCCTCATCCTAATCTCTGTTCTCTTCAGCTCCCTATGGGGGTTGGAGAGGGAGAACCTGCAGGATTTCAGCTCTACCTCTTTGTGGGCTGTGTGGCCTTGACAGATAATCAGACTTCTCTGATCTTGCTTACCCATGTGGACAATGAGAATTGCATCTCATCCTTCACTGAATTCTCCTGAGATTGGAGCATACAGATCTTTGTCAAGTGCCTGGTCCAAAGCAGGTGGCCTTAAATGCTCCTCTCACCTTTCCCTGCCTAGCCAGGTAGAGATGAGGGCATGAGAGGCAGAGTGCCCAGTGGGTAAGTATGCACTGTTGCAGTGTAGGGTAAGTTAGGCCCGTGTCCTGTTCTGTCTCTTACTAACTCTGTGCTCTTGGGCAAGGTGTTAATCTCTCTATGCCTCAGTTTTCTCACCTGTATAATTGGGATGAATAGTAAAATTATATAGATATACATGTCCTAGTATTGTGAGGATTAAATGAGTTTATCTATATAAACCGTAGAATGGTTCCTGGCATTTTACTTACTGAGGTTTGCATGCATGTTGGTTTTGTCAGTATTCAAATGTGGAGGGGCTGGAGCACTTGGCCACACATTTAGGAGCTGACCCAGCCCCTAGTGCCTATGCCCCTTTCATATTTGCCCCTTTGTTCCATGCATTGGGGATTGTTGGGGAGTGAGGAGGGAGACATGTCTGCTGGGGCATCTGTGCAGGGTGGGGGCCAGGGTGCCCCCCTCAGCAGCCAGGTGGATTAAAGGATATCCTTGTGAGTGCTTTCCAGGCAGCCATTGCTGGACAAGGGCCAGGCACAGGAGCCTCAGGAGTTACCTTCATTTCTGGGCCCTGCAAGGGACAGGGACTAGAGCTCTAGGGAGACATAAGAGTTAGGGGGTCACTGTGGCCCACCCCCAGGCTGTTGGTCTGCAGAGTCCTGCACCCTGCTTTGGCTACTACAGTCTTTCTTTGCACTGCCCTCAACTTCAGCAACCTAATGGCTTCTACCTCTACCTCTGAACTTACCTTCAGCCCTCTCTCCAGACCGAACCACCTGTACCTTGAAGCCAGGAATAGTCCCTAGTGAGGCTGTCTGCAACCACTCTGTGTCACCTTTACTCTTATCCAGGCTTCTGGGCTCCTTCTTCCTAGGTACTTAGGTCAGTGAACAATTCATGAACAGGTATTGGTTTTAATGTGTTACCCTCCCAAGATAGCTTTGGAAAAAAGTATCTCCAGAAAGCAGTTTGTAAACCCAAAGTAAATTGTAGGATTTCGAACAGAGTGACCACCTGTTTTGGAGAGATCCGTGGATAAGTTGTGTAGGAAACTTTCAGGGACTGCCCTGGCACTTTTCAAATGATGCTGCCCAGAAGCCCTGACTTAGCCTGCATTGTGCAGCATTCCTATTTTGGCTGCTGTCACTAAAGTGCCAACTTCAGGCAGGATTGGGATTGGCTGTTGGCAAGGAGAGGGCTTGGGGGAGTTGATGAGATGCATCAGATCTCGAGTCCTGGGTTTGGAGTGTGGTTTCAGCTGCAGGAGGTTGCATGTAGGAGGGAAACCCAGGCAGGTCACCATGGCCTGGATGATGTGAAGGGAGTGAGAAAGGACCTCTACCCCCAGACAGGGGTCTAGTCACCTATAGTTGGAGATGGGAAAGTACCCTTCACCTTAGGGTAAAAGCAGGGGTGAGGTCAGAGGGCCCTTACCTAAGGACTTAGGGCAGACTTAGCAGTAGGTATCTGCATATAAATCTCTCTCCATCTTTCTCTCTCCTGTTGAAGCATTTCCTTCAAAGCCCAAGAGTCACCACTGCTTCTCTTTCCCTGGGAAACACCTGCCAACTTTGCTTGATGACCCACTGAAGGCAGACTAATACCACATTCTCACCTTGTTTCCTTGGTTGGACATGCTCAGATTTAGTTGATTCAGGGGAATTTCTAGTCAGAGAGCAGTATGCCCTTTACTTTTTCAGGCCTTGGGTTATTCATAGTTTCTTTTATGAAATTTTTTTACTATGGAAAACTTTTAAGGACACAGAAGTATAGAAAATAGAATAATTACTTCTCCCCTCCATATGCCTGTTGTGCTATGTACTGTCGCTTCAGTCATGTCCAACTCTTGTGACCCCATGGACTGTAGCCTGCCAGGCTCCTCTGTCCATGGGATTCTCCCAGGCAAGAATACTGGAATGGATTGCTCCTCCTCCAGGGGATCTTCCCAACCCAGGGATCTAAATTGTCTCCTTCATTGAAAGGCAGGTTCTTTACTACTAGTGCCACCTGGGAAGGCCATATGCCCATTACCCAGCTTCAATAATTATGGACTCAGGACTTCCCTGGGGGGCCAGTAGTTAAAACTCCATGCTTCCGTTGCAGGGAGCATGAATTCAAACTGTGGTCGGGGAACATGCTGTGGTCATGGTGGTGGTTTAGTCACCAAGTCATGTCTGACTCTCTGCAACCCCATGAACTGTATCCTGTCAGGCTCCTCTCTCCCTGGGATTCTCCAGGCAAGAATACTGGAGTGGGTTGCCATTTCCTTCTCCATGGGATCGTCTCCACCCAGGGATCAATCCTGGGTCTCCTGCATTGCAGGTGGATTCTTTTTTTTTTTTTTTTTTCATTTATTTTTATTAGTTGGAGGCTAATTACTTTACAGTGTTGTAGTGGTTTTTGTCATACGTTGACATGAATCAGCCATGGATTTACATGTATTCCCCATCCCGATCCCTGCTCCCACCTCCCTCTCCACCCAGTTCCTCTGGGTCTTCCCAGTGCACCAGGCCCAAGCACTTGTCTCATGCATCCAGCCTGGGCTGGTGATCTGTTTCACCCTTGCAGGTGGATTCTTTACCAACTGAGTCACCAGGGAAGCCCCTACATGCCATAGGGTAAGGCCAAAAATACTTTTAAAAAATAATTATGACTCCTGTCTTGTTCATCCCTGCCTGATCCCTCATTTTTTGTACAAGTTCTTTTTGTAAGTCAGAAAGTAAAGAGTTCAGAAAGTCAAGGGAAAGACTTAGGACAGGAGGATTTTGTAGCCAAGGCCCTATTTTTAAAAATTTTTTTCCCCAAGGCATTCTCCACTTATCTTTTTAGCCTCAGTGGGTGACATCTCTTTTGAACCAGTTCAGAGTATGAGCAGCACTGGTTCGCTGTCTTAAGAGGAGAAAACCAGTTCCTTCATTGACAAGCTCCTTGAAGGTGTTTGGCTACTGCTCCTGTCCCAGAGAGGTGGGGACCAATGGGTGTGTCCAATGGCAGTTTGCCCCATTGCATTAGGGGTCTGCCCCATTGCATTAGCGGTCTGCCCCATTGCATTAGGGGTCTCCTTTAGGCTTTCACAGAGCCCTTCCACCTGGCAGAAATTCCCATCCTTGGCCAGATTCAAACTTCACAGCATGTCTTCTGATCTATAGGCGTCTCCTTGGGATGGAGTCATTCAGGCCTTAAGGTCCCTTTCTTTCTACCAGTGCACTACGGTAGTGTTCAGGATGCCTGGGCTAATCTATGCTGTGATAACTCATTATAGGTGAAAAGCACATGCTCCCTTGTGCTCCCCTTTCTTCCCTTTTTCCTACAGCCCAGGGTCATGAAGTTCACATTTGCTGCAAGGCATGGTCACTCAGCATTCCTCACTCCTGCTGCTGCTGCTGTTAATAACATCAAAAATAAAAAGGGCTACCACTTACCCCATACCTTGTTGCATGCCAGGTGCTAGGCAAAGTGCCTTGCATGTATTAACTTGTTTAGTCCTCACAATGACCCTATGAAGGGGATATAATTGTGACCCAATTTACAGCTGATCTGCAAGACTGAGAGGGAGGAAGGATCAGAGGGGACAATGCAAGGGAAAACTGGCCCCTGAGCCTGAATTGGATGTTCCCCATGCCCCTGACCCTTAGCTGATCAGGTGTCTAGAACTTGGGGCCCCATTTCAAGTGAGATTTCACACATCTCTTCCTGGCGTTCCAAGGACTGCCACCTGCAATAATAGTATAATATTCAATATATAATTTAATATAGTCCTAAGGGTTTGTGACAGTATGAATATAATCATATGTGTGTCCAGGCTTAATGGCCTGAGGCTGCATGAGGCGAGGCAGCAGGCACAAGCCTGTCCTCTGGAGGCCAGTTTGGTTTAATAGATGTTGTTAAAGGATTCCCGTGTGCCAGGTTGAAGGCCTAAATTGAGTAAGTCACTTATACCCTCCAGAGGTCAGGAGTGACTCACAAAGTATGGTGGAAACAAATAGGCTTTCATGTCATTTTTTTTTCATGTATTTACAACAAATATTTATTTTGTTCCTACTGAGTGCAGAGTATGAGGATAGGCCTTGGAGACACACAGTAATAAAGCAAAAAGCCTACCTTCAGTGCCCTCTTCTATTACTTACTGTCTTCAATTTAATTGTGAGTGGCTTAAAAGTGTGAGCAGGAGTGGGGTGGAGGGAGAGAAAAGTGTTGTTTTGATTAGTCATGTACTATTAACAGTTACAACAATGAAATCCAGGAAAGCAGTAAAACTTAGAGCCTCTAGGGACCAAGAAAAATATTAAGTATAAATTTATAGACAGCTACCAGAAAGGCTAAAATGAAAGTGTCTGACAAGATCAAGTGTTAATGAGGACCTCCCTGGTAGTCCAGTGGTTAAGAATCCACCTGCCAATGCAGGGCACATGGGTTCCATCCCCTAGTCCAGGAAGATCCCACATGCTGCAGAGCAGCTCGGCCCGTGTGCACAACAGCCCGTGCACTTAGAACCTGTGCTCCACAAGAGAAGCTACCAAGATAAGCCCGCGCACCCCAGTGAGCCCCTGCTCACAACAGCTGGAGAAAGCCTGTGCCAAGGAATGAAGACCAGCATTTAAAAAAGATCACCTGTTGATGGAAATACAGAGCAATTAAAACTCTTAAACTTTAGGAGGAATGTACGTTAGTAAAACCCTGTTGGAAAATTGGCAGTATCTACTAAAGCTAAACACATGTATAACTTATGACCCAGCAATTCTACCTTGGGTGTATCCATGACAGAAACAAGAGCTCATGTCTACCAAGATATGCGCAAGAATTTTTCTAACTGCACTGTTCATAATCGCCTCAAACTGGAACCAATCCACAAGACCTATCCATAATAGAATGTGTATATAAGTTGGGGTAAAGTCATAGAGCAGAATATTGATGCTCAGTCGCAAAGTTGGACAAGACTCTGCGACCCTATGGACTGCTGTATGCCAGGCTCCCCTGTCCTTCACCATCTCCTGGAGCTTGCTCAAACTCATATCCATTGAGTCGGTGATGCCACTCAACCATCTTATCCTCTGTTGTCCCCTTCTCCTCCTGCCTTCAGTCTTTCCCAGCATCAGGGGTCTTTTCTAATGAGTCAGTTCTTCGTATCAGGTGGCCAAAATACTGGAGCTTCAGCTTAACCCTCAGTCCTTCCAATGAATATTCAGGGTTGATTTCCTTTCCTGGTTTGATCTCCTTGCAGTCCAAGGGACTCTCAAGAGTCTTCTGCAACACCACAGTTCAAAAACATCAATTCTTCGATGCTCAGCCTTCTTTATTGTCCAACTCTCACATCCATACATAGCTACTGGAAAAACCATAGCTTTGATGATATGGACCTTTGTCAACAAAGTAATGTATCTGCTTTTTAATATACTGTCTAGGTTTGTCATAGCTTTTCTTCCAAGGAGCAAGTGTCTTTTAACAATGAGTATGAATGACAATATTGCTACACACAGCATGGGTATACCACAGACATGATACTGAGAAAAAGAAGTCAGTATATACAGAATAGAATATGTGATTCTACTCCTATAAAAAATACAGAAATAAACAAAACTGATCTATGGCATTGAAAGTTCACTTTTGTTACCTTTGATTTGGGTGTCAACTTTCATGAATACTTCGAGTTTGTGTCCAGACTCACTGTTAGAGATAATGGAGGTAAACCAAGGTCATCCAAGTGAGAATAAACAGAGGCTGTTCATTCTGAGCTTGCAAAAGCAGCTACCATCATTTGCATTTGGTAGGAAGGGAATTAAAGACAGGCAAGAACTAGGAAAACATGGTGAGTGAAAGAAAGGGAAGGCTTCAGAAGTGCTATGATTGGAGGTTTTTTGCCTGGGACACTGGAGGTTGGCAAACTAGAGGAGAGGCATTTATATGATTTGTTGAGGAGCATATTTGGCTTTCTCTGGCTGGTCCTGAATTGGAAGAGGGAAGAGGTGGTTGTAGATTGGGAAGAAGGTGGCACGCTTTAAAACCAAGACCTGATGATTCTGGGATGATTGCTGCAGAAGTGGTCTGGCTTTCCAGGCTGGTTACTGCAGAGAGTTCTATGGTCATATATGGTCTGGCCACAGTCCTTTTCTGTATTCAGTCCTCTCAGAGGGAAAGAACTGCTGGAATGGGATGGAAGTGGGCACATACACACTTTATCCAGCTCCCCATCCCTCCCTGCGGTCAGTGGTGCTGCCTGTGAGGATAAGACCAATGGCTAGAGGGCTGTGCTCCAATTCATTGCTTATCTGCGCCCACTAAAGCTGTTTTCTTTAAGGCCTAGCTTAAAGCCCAGCTCCTATTGGAAGTTTTCTTTGAATAGATCCCTCTCACTTATTTGCCTTCCTAATTATTGTGGCTTACCTCAGATTTTTCAGAGCAAATTCTCATCTTCCTGCCTGTGTTTTGAAAACTTACATGGAATATCTTCCCTTTACTTACTCAATGCTGTTTCTATAAAAACAGCAACAAAACCAAAATACCCCCTCAACCCCACAGCTTTTTATTGAAGTAAAATAGACATGCTGAAAAGGGTACTCAGAGACAGAAGGGAGGCGGTGGGGGAAGCAGCCAGAAGGGTGGTGGTGGAGAGAGAAAATGGGGGGGAGGGTGTTGAGAAATATGAAGAAGGGAAGGAGCCCTGTGTTCTAGTTTTGGGTCCTTCTGGCATCTCTTTCCTCCCTGGAAACTGTGAGGCTAGACCAGGTGATGTCAAATTCTCTCTCCTCCAGAGCTCAGTCCCATCAGCCCTTGAGTGTCCTTGGCACAGCCAGGCTGTCCTGGCTTCTTCCACTGTTGTGTCCCCCTTCCCCATCCCCAGGTGCCATTGCCATACTGTCTGAATCGCAGACTTCCTAGCAATCAGACGCTGTTTGCTATTTAATCAATTTACTTGTATTTAACATAAGAAGAAAGAAAAATCCTTTTGTTATCACATGCAGCTGAAAATGAGCTTCTTGCAGGAGGCCTGTCCAAAGGAATCAGAAAAGAGAGAAACTGTGGTAATTACTGAAAGAATGCTTTTTTTCCCTACTTGCTGTCAGGACAATGTCTTTAGAATTATGGGCACATGTTTGCAGAAATTCAGCTATTATTATCTCTATGACTTAAGATCCTTTAACATTTTCTTTATTCAAGTCCACAGTTCTGAGGATCTACCCTGGTCAGATATCTGCTTCAAGCGAGGCTTCTGCAGTGAATGTAATCAGAACTTTCAATCTGGAGGGCTTGTTCAGGACCCCACCCCTGTCTCCGTCCTGTCTTCACTTTCAAGAATCTCTCCTCAAGAGACAAGCACCTCAGTTCCCCACATGTGACCCTCACCTTCTGGCCTCAGTAGACTCCTTCCTTCCCACCCAGTGCAGACTGGGGGTGAATGGGGTCAGTCTTCCCTCAGAATTTTCACCTTCCTTACAATCTAGTGTCTTTATTTATTTATTTCTATTTAATATTAAGTCCATGCTGCTGCTGCTAAGTTGCGTCAGTCGTGTCCGAAGAGTGTATTTATTTTGGCTGTGCTGGGTCTTCGTGGCTGCACGCGGGCTTTCTTTAGTTATGAGTAGGGGGCTACTCTTGAGTTGCAGTGAGTGGGCTTCTCACTGCGGTGGCTTCTCTTGTTGCAGAGCATGGGCTCCAGGTGCTCGGGCTTCAGTAGTGCAGCCCAAGGGCTCAGTAGTTGTGTGGTGCACGGGCTTAGTCGCTCTGCAGCATGTGGCATGTGGGATCTTCCTGGACCAGCCATTAAACTTGTGTATCTGCATTGGCAGGTGGATTCTTAAACACTGGACCACCAGGAGAGTCCCATAATCCAGTCTCTTTAAATCATCTTCTAATTACACAGGTAATACATGAATATGTGCTCACAGTAAAAAATTAAAATTACAGAGAGTTCCCTGGTAGCCTCGTGGATCCCAGCTTTTCACGGCCATGGCCTGGTTTCAGTCTCTGGTTAGGGAGCTAAGATTCCACAAGCATACGGCTTGGCCAAAATATAAATAAATAAAGAATAAAAAAATAAAATTCCATAGCTAGAGAAAGACTAATACCATATGATATCACTTATATGTAGAATCTAAAATAAAATTTATATATGAAATAGTAGATGCAAACTATTACATGTAGAATGGATAAGCAACAAGGTCCTACTGTATTGCATAGGAAACTATATTCAGTATCTTGGGATAAACCATAATAGAAAAGGATATAAAAAGAATGTATATATGTGTATAAGTGAGTCACTTTGCTGTACAGAAGAAATGAACACATTGTAAATCAACTATATTTCAATTTTAAAAAGTGAGATAAAAATTTCCAAATTATACTGAGTTATATAGGCCAGAGTTTCTCAAACTTCAGTAGAGATACAGATCCTTTGGGGATCTTCTTAAAAGCAAGTGCTGACTCATTGTGTCACTGCATTTCTAAAGAAGACTTTTTTGACTTAGGACAAAAGAGCAACAATTGATAATGTCCTTCGATCCCTTGCAATTCTGTTTTCTTTTTGAGGGGATTGATAGACATCACTTCTGGCCTCTGTCTTGTACTTCTGTGCCATTTGGTAGCCCTGATTTAATCCCATCTTTGGCCTGGGGCTGGGGATGCTCTCTGAAGTCCTTTTCATAGCGGTTGGGATGCAGGGCCTTCTGGCCTGTGGCCTTCACTACAGCTCCCGGTAGTGCTCCACAAACTATTGTTACCAAACTTAATGAGTCTTTGTTGAGTTGAATTTAGCTCATGCAAGGATCAAAACAATTTGGTCATTGTTTCAGTTGGTTGAGGGCCCTCTGATTCTGGATTTTTCTCCACCTTGTGTAGGATAAGCCACCAAATCACTAATGAAGTGGAGAAGAGGGCAAAGCCAGAGCCCCCCACACAATGCTACTCAAGACCATTGATCAACTGACCTCGTCATTTATTGATTAAGCAACACTCTACTTTCCCTACTCATCTAAAAGCTAAGAGTATACATAACACAGGCACTATGGAGGTGTACTCATTAACTAATGCTGCAAGAGAAATTATTCCAAAACTTTATAGCTTAAAACAACACATTTAGTATCTCAGATTCTGTGGGTTAAGATTTCAGGTGCAGGTTTGCTGGGTCCTCTGGCTCAGGGTCTCTTACAAGGCTGCAGTCAAGGTGCTGGCCAGGGCTGCAGCTATCTCAAGGCTCAGTTTGGGGAGGATCACTTCCAAGCTTACTCATGTGGTTGTTGCAGGGTTTAGTTCCTCACTGAATTGTTGCTCTGAGGGCTGCACTTCCTTTTTGGCTGTTGACCAGAGGTGGTGCTCAGTCCCTTACCACATGGGTTGATCCATTATTATTGTTCAATCTCTCAGTCATGTCCGACTCTTTGCAACTCCCTGGACTGCAGCAAGCCAGGCTTCCCTGTCCTCAGTCATCTCCTGGAGCTTGCTCAAACTCATGTCCATTGAGTCGGTGATGCCATCAACCATCTCATCCTCTGTCATGCTCTTCTGTCTTCAGTCTTTCCCAGCATTAGGGTCTTTTCTAATGAGTCAGCTCTTTGCATCAGGAAGCCAAAGTATTAGAACTTCAGCTTCAGCATCAGTCCTTCCAATGAATATTCAGGACTGATTTCCTTGAGGATTGACTGGTTTGATCTCCTTGCAGTCCAAGGGACTCTCAAGAGTCTTCTCCAACGCCACAGTTCAAAAGCATCAATTCTTTGGCGCTCAGCTTTCTTTATGGTCCAATTCTCACATCCTTATATGACCATAGCTTTGACTCGATGGACCTTTGTCCACAAAGTAATGTCTCTGCTTTTTAATATGCTGTCTAGGTTTGCTTCCAAGAAGCAAGCATCTTTTAATTTCATGACTGCAGTCACCATCTGCAATGATTTTGGAGCCCAAGAAAATAAAGTCTGTCACTATTTCCCCATCTATTTGCCATGAAGTGATGGGACCGGATGCCATGATCTTAGTTTTCTGAATGTTGAATTTTAAGCCAGCTTTTTCACTCTTCTCTTTCACTTTCATCAAGAGGCTCTTTAGTTCCTCTTCACTTTCTGCCAGGAGGATGGTGTCATCTGCATTTCTAAGGTTATTGATATTTCTCCCAGCAATCTTGATTCCAGCTTGTGCTTCATCCAGCTCAGCATTTTGCATGATGTACTCTGCATATGTTAAATAAGCAGGGTGACAATATACAGCTTTGGTGTACTCCTTTCCCAATTTTGAACCAGTCTGTTGTTCCATGTCCAGTTCTAACTGTTGCTTCTTGACCTGCATACAGGTTTTGCAGGAAGCAGGTAAGGTGGTTCCTCCGGTATTCCCATCTCTTTAAGCATTTTCCAGTTTGTTGTTATCCATACAATCAAATGCTTTAGTGTAGTCAATGAAGCAGAAATAGATGTTTTTCTGGAATTCTCTTGCTTTCTCTGTGATCCAGTGGATGTTGGCGATTTGATCTCTGGTTCCTCTGTCTTTCTAAATGCAACTTGTACATCTGGAAGTTCTCGGTTCATGTACTTTGGAAGCCTAGCTTGGAGAGTTTTGAGCATTACTTTGCTAGCATGTGAAATGAGTACAAATATGCAGTAGTTTGATCATTCTTTGGGATTGGAGTAAAATCTGACCTTTTCCGGTCCTGTGGCCACTGCTGAGTTTTCCAAATTTGCTGGCATATGGAGTGCAGCACTTTAACAGCATTATCTTTTAGGATTTGAAGTAGCTCAGCTGGAATTCCATCACCTCCACTAGCTTTGTTTGTAGTGATGCTTCCTAAGGCCCACTTGACTTCGAACTCCAAGATATCTGGCTCTAGGTGAGTGATCATGCCATCATGTTTATCTGGGTCATGAAGATCTTTTTTGTGTTGTTCTTCTGTGTATTTTTGCCACCTCTTCTTAATATCTTCTGCTTCTGTTATGTGCTGTAGGGTGGCATGTAACATGGTAGCTTGCTTCATTAGAGCAAGCAAGATGAAGTTTAAATCTCTAAAAATAGAATCAAAATGGAAAAAAAATGGACTCAGTTATATATTGAGTTGTTGGCTGAACTACACAGAAAGAAATTATTTCAAATGGCTTTAAACCACAATTTACTTTTTCATTCCTAGTAGAAGGCATTCTGAGAACAGAAAGGACTGCATAAAAATCTTAAACAGTATTTAGTAATTACATTGTTGATAATATTGATATTTTTACTCTGAAACTATTATCTATGTATATAAAGATAAAGCAAATAAGTAGTGAATGTTGTTAAGTCCTTTGATTTTCAGGTTAAAATAAAAGAAATTAAATAAAAGCTCTGTAACCTTAAAAGTGAATGCAAATTAGTATAAATCCATGATATATTTTTCTCTTTAAAATTTTCTAGCTCTATCCATCAAGATGGCCTAGAAAAAATGAACAGCCCAGTAGCAATGCTCACTCTGAGTGTCCAAATTATAGCTTTTAAATACCATGTTCCATTGAAAGGAACAATTACTCCTTGGAGAAATGGTTGATTCAAGGTCTGGACTAAAAATTTAGAGTTGAGGTTGGAACTTCTTGTCATACCGGGAAGCAAGGAAGCTGTTTAAGACTACTAGAGTCACTTTTTTTGTTTGCTTTTTAAGTTTTTAAAATTAATTTAAAAATTTTTGGCCATGTCATATGGCATATGGGATCATAGTTCCCTGACAAAGGGTCAAACTCATGACCCCTGCAAAGGAAGTTTGGAGTCCCAACCACTGAACAACCAGGGAAGTGTCTAGAGTCATGTTTACATGACCAAGGAGTCAATCTAAAGGCAAATATGGATTGGTTTGAACTCAAAAGGGAGAGTGACTCTAATGTATTGAAATTCATCAAATACGTTTTAAAAAGGCACAAGTTCACAATAATACTTAAAATAATTCATTGGTCACCTCTAGAAAATGCTAGAAAATAAATTAATTCCAAAATACCATGTTCATGGTCAATAAAAGGAAAGAATCAATCCTGCATTTTCCATATAAGTTGTACTTCAGGATACCATAGAGTTGATAAAGGAAGTTTCTTGTTTATAAGATAATTCCAGTTAATCAAAGGCAGAAGAGACAACAGAATTAAAATATCACAATTTTGTAGCCCTTAATCAAATAACATATATCACCATTAGGCAGTATCACCAACAGGTAATAGGTAAAACCAGTAGGTAGAAAGCTGGGATGGAGAACTTTATAATGGATGGACCAGTCTGATGATCCCTGAACCAACTGACCAATCCAAAAAAGATCGTAGGGGCTTCCTCACTGATCTAGTGGCTAAGATTCCATGCTCCTAATGCAGGGGGCACGGGTTCAATCCCTGGTCAGGGAACTAGGTCCCTCATGCCCTAAATAAGACCCAGTGCAGCCCCAAAATTAAACATTTAGTATATGTACTGCTGAAGCAAGCGGTAAATAAATATATTTTAAAAAAGAGATAGTGATGCAAAGTAGTTAATGTTATGAACTAGAATTTTTCTCTTCTCCTGATGAGATGAATAGGAAGTAAATAGCTCCACCTATGTGGAATTATTTTAAAGAAAGCAAACCTAAATCTAATCAAACCTCTAGCTTTATCAGATTATAAGAAATATAGGGGAGAGAACAACAGGATAAATTACAAAAATTCAGTCATCAAAATCTTGTATGTGGAAGCTCTTTAAACAAACAACCCAGTTTCTTCAATAAATAAAATGCAAAGGAAAAATAGAGGGAAAACCTATAGGTTAAAAAAGATTAAGAGATGAAATAATCAGATGCAATATGTTGGCCTTATTTGTAAACTAATTTGAGCAAAACAATTGTTTAAACAAAGACTGACAATAATGTAAGTTTAAACACTGACTGTAGTTAATGATATTGGAAAATATTAATTTTTTGTGTTATAATGTGCTCTGTGAAAGTGTTAAAAAACAGTCTTTATCCTTTAAGAGTATCCATAAGAGTAGTTATGATGAAGGAATTCTGTGGCAATTCTAGTGGACAGGTTAGGACCTAGTGCTTTGGGGCCCAGTTTCAATCCCTAATTGGGGACCTAAGATCTCATAAGCTGCAACATGCAGCCAAAAAGAAAATAGAGTATTTATGATGAAGTGATGTGTCTTGGGTTTACTTCAAAATAATCCACGCAGGCATAGAAGGGGTGAGGGCAAAGATGAAACAAGAAAGACTATGAATTGAATATTGTTGAAGTTGCATGATAGGAAGTAAGTGTTCATGATGTTTGACTTTTGTACAGTTTTGACATTTTCCAGAATAAAATCTTAAGTGTTAATCACTCAGTCGTGTTTGACTCTTTGTGACCCCATAGACTGTAGCCCACTTGGTTACTCTGTCCATGGAATTCTTCAGGCAAGGATATTGGAGTGGGCAGCCATTCCCTTCTCTAGGAGATATTCTCAACCTAGATATCGAACCCGGGTCTTGAGCATTAGCAGGTGGACTCTTTAATGTCTGAGTACCAAGAACCCACATTTTTCTTGTGTCCTGACAGCATGACTTCCCAAATCAATTTGCTGAAACCAGAGAGCCATGTTCTCCATGTTGTTTATGGTGGAGTAAAAGGATGTGTGCTTATCTCCTGTGAGAACACCAAAATTGCAGCTAGGTGCTGAACGACTATCCACAGGAGGATGTTGGAACCCACCACAAAAAGATACACATCCGGGGGCAAAGGAGAAACCACAAGATGGTAGGAGGGGTGCAATCAGGATAAAATCAAATACCAAGCCTGCTGGCTGGGCAACTCACAAACTGAAGAACAAGGATAGCAAAGTAGTTCTCCCACGGTTGTGAGGGTTCTAGGGCCCACATCAGACTTCCCAACCTGGGGATCCAGCAAAGGGACTGGAAATCCCCAAGGAATCTGAAGCACAGCAGGATTTGATTATAGAACTTCCCCCACAGGACTGGGGGAAACCGAGATTCTTGGCAGGCACAAACAAAATCTTGTGAGCACCAGGACCCAGGGGAAAGGAGCAGTGACCCCACAAGAGAATGAGCCATACCTACCTTTGAGGATCTCCTGTGGAGGGAGAAAAAGTTGATGCTGTTAAAGTGCTGCACTCAATATGCCAGCAAATTTGGAAAACTCAGCGGTGGCCACAGGACTGGAAAAGGTCAGTTTTCATTCCAGTCCTAAAGAAAGGCAATGCCAAAGAATGTTCAAACTACTGCATATTTGTACTCATTTCACATGCTAGCAAAGTAATGCTCAAAATTCTTCAAGCCAGGCTTCAACAGTACGTGAACTGTGAACTTACAAATGTTCAAGCTGGATTTAGAAAAAGCAGAGGAACCAGAGATCAAATCGCTAACATCCACTGGATCATCGAAAAAGCAAGAGAGTTCCAGAGAAACATCTATTTCTGCTTTATTGACTATGCCAAAGACTTTGACTTTGGATTAAAACAAACTGTGGAAAGTTCTTCAAGAGATGGGAGCACCAGACCACCCTACCTGCCTCCTGAGAAATCTATATGCAGGTCAAGAAGCAACAGTTATAACTGGACATGGAACAACAGACTGGTTCAAAACTGGGAAAGGAGTACGTCAAGGCTGTATATCGTCACTCTGCTTATTTAACTTATATGCAGAGTACATCATGTGAAATGCTGGACTGGATGAAGCACAAGCTGGAATCAAGGTTGCTGGGAAAAATATCAATAACCTCAGATATGCAGATGACACCAGCCTTATGGCAGAAAGTGAAGAAGAACTAAAGAGCCTCTTGATGAAAGTGAAACAGGAGAGTGAAAAAGTTGGCTTAATACTCAACATTCAGAAAACTAAGATCATGGCATCTGGTCCCACTTCATGGCAAATAGATGGGAAAACAATGGAAACAGTGACAGATTTTATTTTGGGAGGCTCCAAAATCACTGCAGATGGTGACTGCAGCCGTGAAATTAAAAGATGCTTGCTCCTTGGAAGAAAAGCTATGACCAACCTAGACAGCATATTAAAAAAGAGCCATTACTTTGCCAACAAAGGTCCATCACTAGATGGACCAAAGCTATGGTTTTTCCAGTAGTCATGTATGGATGTTAGAGTTGGATTATAAAGAATGCTGAGCGCCAAAGAATTGATGCTTTTGAACTGTGGTGTTGTAGAAAACTCTTCAGAGTCCCTTGGACTGCAAAGAGATCCAACCAGTCCATCCTCAAAGAAATCAGTCCTGAATATTCATTGGAAGGACTCATGCTGAAGCTGAAACTCCAATATTTTGGCCACCTGATGCGAAGAACTGACTCATTGGAAAAGACCCTGATGCTGGGAAAGACTGAAGGCACAGGAGAAGAGCATGACAGAGGACGAGATGGTTGGATGGCTTCACTGCCTTGATGGACATATGAGTTTGAGCAAACACTGGGAGTTGGTGATGGACAGGGAAGCCTGGCATGCTGTAGTCCATGGGGTCACAAGGAGTCGGACATAACTTAGTGACTGAAGTGAACTGAACTGTGGAGGGAGGATCAAAAGTGGCCTGCAGGAAGGATAGGGGCTCTGGCAGCAGCAGTCCTGGGAGGCACGTGTTGGCACAAGTCCTTTTTGGAGGTCGACAGTAGCCCCACCACAGAGCCTGTAGACTCCAGGACTGGGTCTGTCTCAGGCCAAACAACTAACATGGAGGGAGCACAGCCCCACCCACTCAGCAGACAACTTGATTAGAGATTTACTGAGCATGGCTCTGCCCACCAGAGAAAGACCCAGTTTTCCCCACAGCCAGTCCCCCACCATCAGGAAGCTTGCATAATCCTCTTCTCCTCCTCCATCAGAGGGCAGACAGAAGAAGCAAGAACAATAATCCTACAGTCTCTGGAACAAAAATCACAATCACAGAACGTTAACTGAAATGATCACATGGATCACAGCCTCGTGTGACTCAATGAAGCTCTGAGCCATGCTGTGCTGGGCCAGCCAAGATGGATGGGTCATGGTGGAGAGCTCTGACAAAATGTGGTTCCACTGGGGAAGGGAATGGCAAACCATTTCAGTGTTCTTGCCTCTAGAACCCCATGAACAGTATGAAAAGACACAAAGATGACACCAGGAGATGAGTCACCCAGGCTGGTAGGTGTTCAATTTGGTACTGGGGAAGAGTGGAGAAATAGTTAGAGAATGATGTCTGGTGGTGAAAGTAAAGCCTGATGTTGTAAAGAACGATATTGCATAGGAACCTGAAATGTTAGTTCCATGAATCAAGTTAAATAGGACTTGGTCAAGCAGGCGATAGCAAGAGTAAACATCAACATTTTAGGAATCAGTGAACTGATGAACTGTGAAATGGACTGGAATGAGCAGATTTTAATTCAGATAACCATTATATCTACTGTTGTGGGAAACAATCCCTTATAATAAATGGAGTAGCCCTGATGGTTTTTTTTTTTTTTTTTTTTTTTAGTTGGAGGCTAATTACTTTACAGTATTGTAGTGGGTTTGTCATACATTGACATGAATCAGCCATGGATTTACATGTGTTCCCCATCCCGATCCCCCCTCCCACCTCCCTCTCTGCCCGATCCCTCTGGGTCTTCCCAGTGCACCAGGCCCGAGCACTTGTCTCATGCATCCAACCTGGGCTGGTGATCTGTTTCACCCTAGATAATATACATGTTTCGATGCTGTTCTCTTGAAACATCCCACCCTCTCCTTCTCCCACAGAGTCCAAAAGTCTGTTTTATACATCTGTGTCTCTTTTTCTGTTTTGCATATAGGATTATCGTTACCATCTTTCTAAATTCCATATATATGTGTTAGGATACAGTAATGGTCTTTATCTTTCTGGCTTACTTCACTCTGTATAATGGGCTCCAGTTTCATCCATCTCATTAGAACTGATTCAAATGAATTCTTTTTAATGGCTGAGTAATAGCCCTGATAGTTTAAAAAAAAAAAAAAAAAGAGCCTGAATGAAGTACTTGGGTGCAATCTCAAAAATAATAGAATGATCTTGGTTTGTTTCCAAGGCAAACTGTTCAAATTCATAGTAGTCGAAGTCTTTGCCCCAACCACTAATGGTGATGAAGCTGATGTTGAATGGTTCTATGAAGACCTACAAGACCTTCTACAACTAACACACACACATACACATCTATATATATATATCCTTTTCATCATAGGGCACTGGAATGCAAAAGTAGGAATTCAAGAGATCCTAGGAGTAACAGGCAACTTTGGCCTTGGAATACAAAATGAAGTAGGGCAAAGGCTAATAGAGTTTTGCCAAGAGAATGCACTGGTCATAGGAAACAGCCTCTTCCAACCACACAAGAGATGATTCTACACATGGATCCAGGTGGTCAACAGCAAAATTAGATTGATTTTATTCTTTGTAGCCAAAGATGGAGATACTCTGTTTAGAGTATCTCCAAGTCAGCAAAAACAAGACCTGGAGTTGACTGTGGCTCAGATCATGAGCTCCTTATTGCAAAATTCAGACTTAAATTGAAGAAAGTAGGGCAAGCCACTAGACCATTCAGGTATGACCTAAATCGAATCCCTTATGATTATACAGTGGAGGTGACAATAGACTCAAGGGATTGGATCTGGTAAACAGAGTACCTGAAGAACTATGGTGGGAGTTCATAACACAGTACAGGAGGAGGTGACCAAAACCACTGCAAAGAGAAAGAAATGCAAGAAGGCAAAGTGGCTGTCTGAGGAGGCCTTACAAATAGCCGAGCAAAGAAGAGAAGCAAAAGGCAAAGGAGAAAGGGAAAGATATACCCAACTGAATGCAGAGTTCCAGAGAATAACAAGGAGAGATAAGAAAGCCTTCTTAAGTGAATAATGCAAAGAAATAGAGGAAAACAATAGAATGGGAAAGATAGAGATCTCTTCAAGAAAATTAGAGATACCAAGGGAACATTTCATGCAAAGATGGGCTCAATAAAGGACAGAAATGGTATGGACCTAGCAGAAGCAGAAGATATTAAGAAGAGGTGGCAAGAAGAACTATGTAAATAAGGTCTTAATGACCCAGGTAACCATAATGGTGTGGTCACTCACCTAGACCTAGACATCCTGGAATGTGAAGTCAAGTGGGCCTTAGGAAGCTTTATTACAAACAAAGCTAATGGAGGTGATGAAATTCCAGCTGAACTATTTAAAATTTAAAAGATGGTGCTCTTAAAGTGCTGCACTCAATATGTCAGCAAATTTGGAAAACTCAGCAGTGGCGACAGGACTGGAAAAGGTCAGATTTCATTTCAATCCCAAAGAAGACAATGCCAAAGAATTTTTAAACTACTGTAGAATTGCTCTCATTTCACATGCTAGCAAGTTAATGCTCAAAATCCTTCAAACTAGGCTTCAACAGTCTATGAACCAAGAACTTCCAGATGTACAAGCTGGATTTAGTAAAGGCAGAGGAAACAGATCAAATTGCCAACGTCTTTTGGATCATAGAAGAAGAAAGGGAATTCCCCCCAAAAATCTACTTCTGCTTCATTAAATATGCTATAGCCTTTGACTGTGTGGATCACAACAAACTGTGGAAAGTTCTTAAAGAGGTGGGAATACCAGACTACCTTACTTGCCTCCTGAGAAAGCTGTATGCAGGTCAAGAAGCAACAGTTAGAACCAGACATAGAACAATGGACTGGTTCAAAACTGGGAAAGGAGTACGTCAAGGCTGTATATTGTCACCCTGCTTATTTAACATATGCCAAGTACATCATGCGAAATGCTGGGCTGGATGAATCACAAGCTGGAATTGAGACTGCAGGGAGAAATATCAACAACCTCAGATATGCAGATGACACTACTCTATTGTCAGAAAGTGAAGAGAAACTAAAAACCCTCTTGATAAGGGTGAAAAGAGGAGAGTGAAAAAGCTGGCTTAAAACTCACCATTCTAAAAACTAAGATCATGTCGTCAGTCCCATCACTTCATGACAAATAGATGGGGAAAAAGTCCAAATAGTGAAATTTTATATTCTTGGGCTCCAAAATCACTGCAGATGGTGATTGAAACCATGAAATTAAAAGACTCTTGCTCCTTTGAACCAGATCTGAAAGAGACACGTGCACCCCAATGTTCATCACAGCACTGTTTATAATAGCCAGGACATGGAAGCAACCTAGATGCCCATCAGCAGACGAATGGATGAGGAAGCTGTGGTACATATACACCATGGAATATTACTCAGCCATTAAAAAGAATTCATTTGAATCAGTTCTAATGAGATGGATGAAACTGGAGCCCATTATACAGAGCGAAGTAAGCCAGAAAGATAAAGACCATTACAGTATATTAACACATATATATGGAATTTAGAAAGATGGTAACGATAACCCTATATGCAAAACAGAAAAAGAGACTCAGATGTATAGAACAGACTTTTGGACTCTGTGGGAGAAGGAGAGGGTGGGATGTTTCAAGAGAACAGCATCGAAACATGTATATTATCTAGGGTGAAACAGATCACCAGCCCAGGTTGGATGCATGAGACAATTGCTCGGGCCTGGTGCACTGGGAAGACCCAGAGGGATCGGGTGGAGAGGGAGGTGGGAGGGGGGACCGGGATGGGGAACACATGTAAATCCATGGCTAATTCATTTCAATGTATGACAAAAACCACTGCAATGTTGTAAAGTAATTAGCCTCCAACTAATAAAAATAAATGGAAAAAAAATGAAAAAAAAAAAAATAAAAGACTCTTGCTCCTTTGAAGAAAAGCTATGACCAACCTAGACAGCGTATAAAAAGCAGAGACATCACTTTGCTACAAAGGTCGATAAAATCAAAGCAATAGTTTTTCCAGCAGTCATGTATGGATATGAGAGTTGCACCATAAAGAAGGCTGAGCACCGAAGAACTGATGCTTTTGAATTGTGGTGCTGAAAATGACTCTCGATAGTCCGTTGGACTGCATGAAGTTCAAACCAGTCAATCCTAAAAGAAATCAACCTTGAATATTCATTGGAAGGACTGATGCTGGAGCTGAAGCTCCAATACTTAGGCTAGCTGATGTGAGGAGCCGACTCATTCGAACAGACCCTGATACTGGGAAGGATGAGGGCAGGAGGAGAAGGGTGGACATAGATGAAACAGTTGGATAGCATCAAGTTAGTAAATGTGAATGTGAGATAGTGAAGGTCGGGGAAGCCTGGTGTGCTGCAGTTCATAGAATCGCAAAGAGATGGACATGACTTAGTGACTGAAGAACAACAACAAAATAGTAACTGTACAACAAAGGAATATTTGTTAATACTTGTTAAATAGCTGATATTTGTTAAGCACTTACTATGTTGTAGAAAAAATGCTAACTGCTCCTTGTATATTATTTAATTATCCCCCAAGCCCATTTAAAAAGTTTTTATCTTTCTATAACACAGACAATATATGTGTTTATATTTTTGGTTTTTTTTTCAGTTAAAATATTGTAGGAATCACTCCATAGCATAAAAATTTTTATAAATTCCTTTTGACGGCTGTATAGCTTTCCATTGTTTAGACCTGTCATAGTTTATTCAAATAAGATTTAGCTGGGTTAAGCATCTTAATCTAAATTGCTCAGTTGGTGCAGCCAAGATTACAAAAGTTTTTGTTGACTCTTAAATATACATTCGAAACTAATCTGTCTCAAACCTTAATGCATGTATTAATCACCTGGGGCTCTGGCTAAAAATGTACATAAAGTGGGTCTGGGAGTGAGGCCTAAGAGTATTCATTTCTTACAAACTATTAATTATGCCTAAGAAAGTCATCCTAGTATGCTGGCTATCAACACTGACTGCACGTTGGAATCACCTGGGGAGTTTTAAATATTACTGATGCCTGGGTTCCACCTCTAGAGGTGCCAGCTTTATTTGTCTGGGATATAGCCTGGCTATCTTTTTTTCCCCAAAGCTCCCCAGGTGGTTCCTGGGTGCAGCCTGAGCTACTCACTACTGCCCCAGAAGTCTGATTGTTCTGAGGGATTCTTCTGCTATCACTAACCTGCTCCTTATCAAGCTGGCTCCTGCTCAGGAGTTGATTGGCATCAGAAGAATTCTAATTGAGAGTAATCTGATGCCATATTACAGCCCTGCTCCAATCATCTTATCTGGAGTTAGTTCTGCTTTTATATTTGTGGCCCACTGTGTGCTAACCATGTATCTATTGGGCCGGGAAAGGGTATACAAAGATGATAAAGCCACAGCTCTTTCTCTCAAAAATGTTTATGAACCAGCTGTTTTTCTCCTTGAGGTAAGCCCTAGAAACAGTAAGAAGAATAGAGAGTATTGAGTTTATGAGCCCAAAGCATCACGCCCCTTTCTAATATTTTTCTAGGAGATGGAGACAGGAGTCCGATAGTGTTCAAAATACCATCTTTCTAAACTTCTGAAGCTAGTTGAAGAGTATGGTTTTAGGTCTATGGATCGTGCTCAAGCCTTGATTTTGACAGTCTTGTCCATCTGTTCACAGTGTTCTGTATACTTCAGGCCTCCCCCTCATCCCCACAGGGCTGACTTCTTACGAGGTGGCAGATAGCAGAGCAGAAAGACACACCCCACAAGCCCCTGACAGCAACAGGGGAGGGAGTTAGGGCCCAGCCAAGCCTGCCCAGTTCCTTCTTTCAAATTGATCAGTGAGATGATACATTCCTTCTTCTATGGGGAGAGAAGCATCCTTATCTTGTACCACATGGGTAGCAGCCATCTCTGGGCATGCTTAGGGCCAGCCCCAGTGCCATGGATCGTTGTGCACATGATTGGAACTTACTGGTTCTTGGAGTCTGTCAGGTTTATTTGTTAACTTCAGCTGCTCTGACTTTTGTGGTCCGCAGGAAAGGTAGGTCACTATGCATGCTTCATCCTTGAGTATTGATAGGTGTTTTGGAAGAGTTTCGTTTTTGCTTTGTTTTGTTTTACAAATCATTTGATTCCTTTGGGGTTTATAGTTAAGACCTTGTTCATTTGGAGACCTTTGATTTCAGATTCAAGATATTTTAGGCAGGGGCCAAATCTGATTTTTCTTCTGCTCAGGTAGTCAAAAATATTTATTAAGAGCACTGTACTAGGCCCTCTGGATCCAGTGACAAACCAGTGACACAGGGTCCCTGCCTCCTGGAATTTCAGTCTGGTGGAGAGCTGAGTTGGAAATGAAAAAAGAAACAAGTATGCAACAAAAAGGAGTTTTTTAAGTTATTGAAAGCTGTAATGAAGAGTAAATGAGGGAAAGTTTCTTTTTTTTTTTTTTGGCAGCATGGCTTGTGGGACCTCAGTTCCTTGACTAGGAATTTAACCTGGGCCCTTGGCAGTAAGAATGCGGTGTCCTAACCACTGGACAACTGGGAAATTTCAAAGGGAAAGTTTCTTTTCTTTTTCTTTTTTTAACTTTTTATTTCATATTGAGGTATAGCTGATTAACAAACAATGTTGTGATAGTTTCCGGTGAACAGTGAAGGGACTCAACCATACATATACATGTATCCATTCTCCCCCAAACCCTCCTCCCATCCAGGCTGCCATATAACACTGAGCAAGAGTTCCATGTGCTATACAGTAGGTCCTTGTTGGTTATCCATTTTAAATATAGTAGTGTGTACATGACCATCCCAAACTCTGTGTTTGGAGGGAAACTTTCTTATAAACATTTGCCATATGACTCAGTCCTTGGGATGAAATCACATACACACAAAAAGACTTGTACACAAATTTCATAGTAGTTTTGATTGTAATAGCCAACAATTGGAAACAACTCAAAGATGCCCACCAGGTGGTGAAAAGAGGTATTTTCTATATAATGGAGTACTACTCAGCAATAAAAATGAACTAACTACTGATACACCAACAACATGGATGCCTCTTGGAAACATTATGCTGAGAAAAAGAATTTAGCCTGAAAAGAATATATTCTGAATGATTCTATATATATGAAAGCCTGGAAAAATCAAATATAACCCGAAGAGATGGAAATCAGATCAGTGAATGCCTGGGTCCAGGGGTGGGAATGCTTGGGAAGGGGTACAAGGGAATCTTCAGGATAATGAAAAAGTTTTTGATTTTGGTGATGGTGGCTACATTTATCAAAACTCATCAACCTGTGCATTTAAAATGGGTGCACTTTATTATATAAATTATACCTCCAATATTTTGGCCACCTGACATGAAAAGCTGACTCATTTGAAAAGACCCTGATGTTGGGAAAGACTGAAGACAGGAGGAGAAGGGGACGACAGAGGATGAGATGGTTGGGTGGCATCACCAACTCAATGGACATGAGTTTGGGTATACTCCGGGAGTTGGTGATGGACAGGGAGGCCTGGCAAGCTGCGGTTCATGGGGTCGCAAAGAGTCAGACACGACTGAGCGACTGAACTGAACTGAACTGAAATTTGATCAAAATGCAATTGGAGTAGAGAGGAAGGAAGTGAAAAAAAGAAGAATGGGCAGGAAAGGGAATACCTATTTAGAGAGGGTGGTGGTGAGGGGTTCTCTGAGGGAGAACATTTAAGCTGAATGATCTGCTTAAATGTATCTGCCTGCCAATGCAGGAGACACAGGAGATGGGGGTTTTATCCGTGGTTCAGGAGGAACCTCCTCCTTTGGAGGAGGAAATGACAACCTACTCCAGTATTCTTGCCTGGAGAATCCAATGAACAGAGGAGCCTGGGGGGCTATAGTCCACGGGGTCACAAAGAGTTAGACATGACTGAGCTTCTGAGCACACCTGCATGCTATGTATGGAAAAGCTAAAGGAATAATGGATGAAGATAGTTGGGCTGGGGTGGGGGAAGGGGTTCTCCAGGCAGGAAGAAAGGCAGATACAAAGGCCTTGAGGTAGGGAAGAGAAAGTAAAACTGCTTTGGCTGTGATAGTTAATTGGATGAAGAAGATTGACCGGGAGATGTCTGGCCTACCTAAAGTAACAAAATATCTGAGAAATTTGAGTAGCACCCTCATAACCTGCAAACATTTTAACAACAAAGCATCTTCATCTATTCACTGGTGAAGTGAAGTGAAGTCGCTCAGTCATGTCCGACTCTTTGTGACCCCATGGACTGTAGCCTATCAGGCTCCTCTGTCCATGGGATTCTCCAGGCAAGAGTACTGGAGTGGGTTGCCATTTACAGGTCCCATAAAGACCTCTTGATACTTTATAAGCCACTCATTTAAGTCAATGTAAGAGGGTACTTGAGAGTAATGAAAATAGTATTTCATTAAAATAACCTTCATTAATGTAGACTGTGATCTCTTTCAGTGACTATGACCAGTAGTAGGGATTCTGAGAGGAGAGCATAATAAAGAAAGTTCTGCAGAAGACTCTATTTGCCAAAATAAGGTAGACATTTCTTCTTTTGTGCATTTCAGTCTCTTCAGCGGCCTGAAATTTAAGGTTCCTTCAGAAATGGATTCTTAGCCCTTACGGTTGTTGTTCAGTTGCTAAATCATATCTGACTCTTTTGTGACCCCATAGACTGTAGCCCACCAGGCTCCTCTGTTCATGGGATTTCCCAGGCAAGATGCCGTGTCCCTCACCAGGGGATCTTCCTAGCCCAGGGATTGAACCCTAGTCGCCTGCATTTCAGGTAGATTCTTTATCATTAAGCCACCAGGGAAGCCTCAGCCCTTAAGGTAGGAAAGTTATAATTCAGGACATTAGATCTAGGGAGAGGACAGGGTAAGTGGCCTTGACAATGAGGGCTTGGTGTCCATCATTATTATTTTAAAGCTCTGGTTTCAGGAAACAATGAAAGCTAGATTAAGAAAAAAGCGGGGGGATAGGGTGACTAGAAGTGTCTTTGAATGTTATGGAAAGAACCAAAAAACACGCATGTGTTTAGTTCAGGAAAAGATGAAAATAGGCAGGACTGGGAGAGCTGGAAAAGCATTCTGTTTTGCTTTGTGTATCTGTTTATTCTTGGGTTTATTTGCAGACCAGCTTTCTCTGTTTCCTTGCCTCCATGGGGAATATGGCATTACACTTTCAGAAGTGAGTCCTCATTTCAAAGTGGTAGGGTTATGATGTATACAAACTTGGCTGTTGGGGCCTAATCTATACATGGATAGGGGGATTTCTTGGAGAGGAGTGGATGGTTGGAAGCTAGGCAGATACCAAACTTGTTTACTACAAAGATGTTAGTATTTTAAAGAATTCCAAAGTTGCTCTATTGGCTTCCCAGGTAGTTCAGTGGTAAAGAATCTGCCTACCAATGCAGGAGACCTAAGAGACGCGGGTTTGATCCCTGGGTTGGGAGGAGGAAATGGCAACCCGTTGCAGTATTCTTGCCTGGAAAATCCCATGGTCAGAGGAACCTGGTGGCCTACAGTTCATGGGGTCGCAGAGTCGGACACGACTTAGTGACTGCGCACACAAAGTTGATATTGCCACTGTAATTATTTCGTTATCAACACATTTGTGTGTGTGTGTATTACTCTGTGACAGGCACTGTAGGTGATATGAAGATGCAAACTCTTATTTTAGTAGTCCTCATAATCTAGCTGGGATTACTATGTATACCAAGAATTTTAAGACAAGGAATTGTTGTAAATAGCATTAAGAGTGATATAACATCTCTTCACAATTAATTAAAATTTGAGATATTTCCCTTTTTATTATTTCTAGTTTTGTCTATTTGAATAAACTTTTTTATTTAGCTAATACTATGAAAGTATTAACTTTTAATTTCTTCATTTTGATCCTTCTACTATGGTTGTGCAGGATGTTAATGTTAGGAGTAGCTGAGTAGGGGTACATGGGAACTCCCTCAGTATTATTCCTGAAACTTTCCTGTAAGTTGAAAAATTGTTCAAAATAAAAGATTTTTTAAAAGCAAAAAAAAAGTGAGATATTGTAAAAGATCAGGAGGTTTACAGCTAATTGTAATCAATGAAGACTTTAAGGAGGAGGTATCATTTGGACTAAGCCATGAAAGTTGGGTTGGATTTCGATAAGCAGAAATATGGTGGGAAGGAATTTCATGTTGGATGAGCCAAGCCTTAGAGCAGAATAAAAGTAAGGTGTCTCTCTGGAGAACTGTGAAATTTACTTTGCTGCATGTTGTGTAAGCGTATGAGAAGTAATGAGGAAAAGTGGAAAAATGCCAAATGGTGGGGTTCTTTGGATATTAAGTTGTTTGGACTTTATTCTATAGACAAAGAAGCCATTGAAACCTTTTAAACAGAGGAGAGATTATAAATAGGATGATGGGGAGTCCCCTGGCGGTCCAGTGGTTAAGACTCCAAAGCAGGGGACACAGGTTTGATCCCTGATTGGGAAAATAAGATCCCACATGACATGCAGCATGTCCAAAAGATTTAAAATAACAGCACAATGGTTTAATAAGATTAACTGATCAGTAGGCTGGAAAGTAGAGAAACTAGAAGTGGAGCACACATTTAGGAGGTACCTGAAATAAATGACTGATTAGATAATGCTTCTTTGTCCAATATGATAGCCACTAGGCACTGTGGCGTTTGGCCACTTTTAGCGTCATAGGTTGAAATGATAGTATTTGGGATATATTGGATTAAATAAAATATAATATTAAAATGAATTTAACCTGTTTGTTTTTACTTTTTAAAACATGGCTACTAGAAATTTTACTTTTTTTGAGGGGTGGGGGCTGTGCGGCTTGTGGGATGTTAATTCCCCAACCAGGGATTGAACCTTACTCTCTCCACAGTGAAAGCATGTAGTCCTAACCACTGAACCACCAGGGAATTCCCTAGAAATTTTAAATTACACACATGATTTACATTTTATTTCTATTGAACACTGCTGGATTCAAAGAAAGAGGGAAATAAATCAAGTTACTCAGGGCAATGGAAATGGCACTATCATTATGAAAACTAAGGAAAGTGGGACTGTGAGGAAAAGAGGATAAACTTGTTTTCAGAAAAAAATGCTTTTACATAGATTTATTTGGGAGTGAAATAAGAAGTTGTACTTAACTTTACCTTAAATTTCTCAAACTTATTTGACCATAGATTGCTTTTCTAACAACTATTAAGTGCTAAAATGTTAGTGCTTATCTAGTGTGGGTGTGTGCTCAGTCACTAGATTGTGTCCGACTCTGTGACCCCCCATGGACTGTAGGTCACCAAGCTCCTCTGTACATGGGATTTTCTGGGCAAGAATACTGGAATGGGTTGCCATTTTCTCCTCCAGGGAATCTTTCTGACCTAGGAATCGAACCCGTATCTCTTGTGTCTCCTGTGTTGGTAGGTGGATTCTTTACCACTGCTGGGAAGCCAATCCACATCAGAGACATTCAGTCAAAGATAAGATAGGCTTTGAACTTGCAAACTAGGAGAAAATTTCAGTCCTTTCAATACCTGGGAAGGAATCAGTTCAGTTCAGTTCAGTGGCTCAGTCGTGTCCAACTCTTTGCAACCCCATGAATCGCAGCATGCCAGGCCTCCCTGTCCATCACTAACTCCTGGAGTTTACTCAAACTCATGCCCATCGAGTCGGTGATGCCATCCAGCCATCTCATCCTCTGTCGTCCCCTTCTCCTCCTGCCCCCAATCCTTCCCAGCATCAGGGTCTTTTCCAATGAGTCAACTCTCCGCATGAGGTGGCCAAAGTACTGGAGTTTCAGCCTCAGCATCAGTCCTTCCAATGGACACCCAGGACTGATCTCCTTTAGGATGGACTGGTTGGATCTCCTTGCAGTCCAAGGGACTCGCAAGAGTCTTCTCCAACACCACAGTTCAAAAGCATCAATTTTTCGGCACTCAGCTTTCTTCACCGTCCAACTCTCACATCCATACATGACAACTGGAAAAACCATAGCCTTGACCAGACGGACCTTTGTTGGCAAAGTAATGTCTCTGCTTTTTAATATGCTATCTAGGTTGGTCATAACTTTCCTTCCAAGGAGTAAGCGTCTTTTAATTTCATGGCTTCAGTCACCATCTGCAGTGATTTTGGAGCCCCAAAAAATAAAGTCTGTCACTGTTTCCACTGTCTCCCCATCTATTTCCCGTGAGGTGATGGGACCAGATGCCATGATCTTAGTTTTCTGAGTGTTGAGCTTTAAGCCAACTTTTTCCCATCTCCTCTTTCACTTTCATCAAGAGGCTATTTAGTTCCTCTTCACTTTCTGCCATAAGGGTGGTGTCATCTGCATATCTGAGGTTATTGATATTTCTCCTGGCAATCTTGATTCCAGCTTGTGCTTCTTCCAGCTCAGCGTTTCTCATGATGTACTCTGTATATAAGTTAAATAAGCAGGGTGACAATATACAGCCTTGACGTACTCCTTTTCCTATCTAGAACCAGTCTGTTGTTCCATGTCCAGTTCTAACTGTTGCTTCCTGACCTGCATACAGGTTTCTCAAGAGGGAGGTCAGGTGGTCTGGTATTCCCATCTCTTTCAGAATCTTCCACAGTTCATTGTGATCCACACAGTCGAAGGTTTTGGTATAGTCAATAAAGCAGAAATAGATGTTTTTCTGGAACTCTCTTGCTTTTTCAACGATCCAGCAGATATTGGCAATTTGATCTCTGGTTCCTCTGCCTTTTCTAAAACTAGCTTGAACATCTGGAAGTTCATGGTTCATGTACTGTTGAAGCCTGGCTTGGAGAATTTTGAGCATTACTTTACTAGCATGTGAGATGAGTGCAATTGTGCAGTAGTTTGAGCATTCTTTGGGATTGCCTTTCTTAGGGATTGGAATAAAAACTGACCTTTTCCAGTCCTGCGGCCACTGGGAAGGAGTAGAACCTTCCATATCTAGGATCTCTATCCCTCCTCAATAGTAGATTCTGGGCTGGGGTCAGGTCTTGGTAGAATGTCTAGGAGCTTAAGAACTTCATGTTCTATATATCTTCGTCCTTTGGGAAAGACTGTAGGCAAGGTTTTGCCAAACTCCCTACACTATTATACTCTGAAAAAAGTTCTTGTGCTTGAAAGAGGCCTGATCTACACTTTTTATTTCCCTGGCACTAATGAACTGTGGTGTTGGAGAAGACTCTTGCGAGTCCCTTGGACTGCAAGGAGATCCAACCAGTCCATGCTAAAGGAGATCAGTCCTGGGTGTTCATTGAAAGGACTGATGCTGAGGCTGAAATGCCAGTACTTAGGCCACCTCATGCGGAGAGTTGACTTATTGGAAAAGACCCTGATGCTGGGAGGGATTGGGGGCAGGAGGAGAAGGGGACGACAGAGGATGAGATGGCTGGATGGCATCACCGACTCGATGGGCATGAGTTTGAGTAAACTCTGGGAGTTAGTGATGGACAGGGAGGCCTGGCATGCTGTGATTCATGGGGTCGCAAAGAGTCAGACATGACTGAGCGACTGAACTGAACTGAACTGAATGGAATCCAGTGAAAGGAGAAAGAACTTGTGGCTTGACATGCTTGTGATCATACTTTTCTTTTTATTTTTCAGTGATGCTTTACTTTAGTTGCAAGAAAACTCAGTGGAAACTCAGAGAGTCTGTCCCCTGATTTTTGAAAAGTACTTAAGAGGATATGGGACTTCCCTGGTGGCTCAGACGGTAAAGCGTCTGACTACAATGCGGGAGATCCGGGTTCAATCCCTGGGTCAGGAAGATCTCCTGGAGAAGGAAATGGTAACCCACTCCAGTATTCTTGCCTGGAAAATCCCATGGACGGAGAAGCCTGGTAGGCTACAGTCCATGGGGTCGCAAAGTCGGACTCGACTGAGTGACTTCACTTTAAGAGGATGTGACTCATTAGGAACCAGAAGGCACACTGAGGGCTCCAAGATGGTTTCCAGTGATTCTTTCTCTCCTGGTATTCTTATCCTTGTGTACTACCAACTCATGTTGGGCTGGTCTGTGTAATATGTAGAATATTGTAGAAATGACAGAATAGGACTTCACAGGCTAGATCTTAAGACATTGCAACTTCTACCTTGTTTTCTCTTGGATCACTCGCTCTAGAAGCTAGCTGCCATGTTGTGGAGACACTCAAGACAATCCTATGAGTGCTCCCATGTTGTGGGAGCTGAGGCCCCCTGCCAACAGCCAGTTTTGTGAGTAAGTCATGTTGGGAGTGGATACTGAACCCTATCATGCCCTCAAATGAAAGATCCTAAACCAGAACCACGCAGCCAAGTCACTCCCGAGTTCTTGACTTACAGAAAGTGTGATAATAAGTATTGCTATTTTAAGCTACTAAATTTGAGGTTATCTTACCTAGTAATCAAATTCCCACACATGTATATATATGTGTGTGTGTATATATATATATATATATATATATATATATATATATAAAATATATAGTCTCTTGATATTTCTTGATTTTTCTGTACTGTAACTGGGTGAATTACTCATGTATTGGGCTTTCTACACAGCTCAGTTGGAAGAATGTGCCTGCAATGCAGAAGACCCCAGTTCAATCCCTGGGTCAGGAAGATCTCCTGGAGAAGGAAATGGCAACCCACTCCAGTATTCTTGTCTGGAGAATCCCATGGACAGAGGAGCCTGATGGGCTACAGTCCATGGGGTCACAAGAGTTGGACCTGGCTTAGCGACTAAACCACCAATGTGGTAGAAATATGTTTTGTTGACTCTAAATTTGCAAGTCATTACTTTAGAATTTGATTAGTTCTTCTGAAGCACTATGCTTACCATGACCCCTGTGCTTCTTATTCTGGTGTGTACATCACAATATTCACTTCTCCCCAAGGATAAATAATTGAGAGAAATGATAAAGAACTTAATAACTGAGAGAAGTGATAAAGAACTTAATAATGCTCTCCCTATAAAATAAACTAATAATCACAGAGAAAGAAAGTCTCTTACTTGCTACTTTCATTTTTTTTTTTGCAAAAAAAACAAACAAAAAACCCCTGAAGCTTAATCATGGATTTACTTTGTTCCAAGTCAAATCTTCAATTTTTTAAAAATAAGTTTTACTTAGATCTAATACACATACAGAAAAAGTGAACATCTGGATGAAATGTTACAAAGTGGACACACTCATGTAACCACCATCCAGACCAAAGAAACCAAACATTACCAGCCTTTTAGAAGCCTGTCTGGTAAATTCTACCTACTACTCTTTTCTTACCCCTCAAAGTAACAAGTATTCTGCCTTCTAAATCATTTATTTATTTTATTTTTTATTACTTTTTAACACCAAAAACATTTTGTATTGGGGTATAGCCAATTGACAATGTTGTGATAGTTTCAGGTGAACAGTGGAGAGATTCAGCCATACATATACATGTTTCCATTCTCTCCCAAATCCCCTCCCATCCAGGCTGGCACACAACATTGAGCAGAGTTCCATGTGCTATCCAATAGGACTTTTGTTAGTTATCCATTTAAAATATAGCAGTATGTTCGTGACCTTCTCAAAGCCCTTAACTATCCCTTCCTCTGCCAGGAACCGTGAGTTCATTTTCTAAGTCTGTGAGTCTCTTTCTGTTTTGTAAGTTCTTTTGTATTATTTCTTTTTAGATTCCACATACAAGGGGTGTCATATGATATTTCTCCTTCTTTGACTTACTTCACTCAGTATGACACTCTCTAGGTCCATCCATGTTGCTGTAAATGGCCTTATTTCATTCTTTTTAATGGCTTAGTATTATTGTATTATTCCATTGTATCTATATATACCACATCTTCTAAATCCATTTCTTTGTGGATGGACGTTTAGTTGTTTCCATATCTTGGCCATTGTAAATAGTGATGCAGTGAACATTGTGGGTGCATGTATCTTTTCAGGCCATGTTTTTCTCTGGATATATGCCCAGGAGTGGGGTTCCAGGGTCATATGGTAGCTGGTTTTTAAGGAACCTCCATACTGTTCTCCATAGTGGCCTTACCAATTTACATTTCCACCAACAGTGCAGGAGGGTTCCCTTCTTTCCACATCCTCTCCAGCATTTGTTGTTTGGGGATTTTTTATTTTTAATTTTTACTTTTCCTGGTTGTGCCACACAGCTTGCGGGATCTTGATTCCCTCACCAGGGACAACCCTGAGTCCCCTGCAGTGGAAGCATGGAGTCCTAACCACTGAACCACCAGGGAAGTCTCTAACGTTTTTTTATCAATGTTGAACATCACATAAGTGGAGACATATAGTATGTATTTTTTCATATATGATTTCTTTTCCCCAATTTATTTACCTTTTTTTAACTTTGGATTATAAACACCTTGCCTAATTGTCATTTGTGTCTGCTTCATCTTTTATTTTGGATAAACTTTAATGACAGCCAGAGACTTCAAGTCCACACTAGTGAGTGAAGCTGTGCCTATGTATTTAAGACGAGAAAAAGCCTCCCAGTAATTTATTGGAACGTCACAGAATCCGTGCCTTTTGGTTATCATAAGGCAGAGAGTAGTTGAATTTCTCAGGAATCCAGATTGTCAATTTTTCAAGCTGTATACCTCTGGATAAGTTGCCTCATCATTCAAACGTTCCTAGGAGGATTAAGTAACACGTAAAGACATGTAAAAAGGGAAGGGTACACATATTTCAAGTGTTGTTTTGATGTTGGGTTTGTCTTGGAAGTCTCAGGTGATGATGATTTTTGATTCTTCAGAGTGATCTATTGGAGCTCAGAGACTTGATGTAAAGTCCCTCAAGTCAAGGAAAACCATATTATTTTTTGTTGGGGGAGGCAGAAAAATATGCATTGTTGGGCACCGAGATTTAGAAGAGTAGCTATAGGTTTTCTTGGTTCTTGTAGGATCCCTATGGTGTGGCTTCCTGCAGGAGGCAGAATTTCCAGAGCTAGGAAATTGGATTTCCAGAGTTATTCCTACAGTGAGGGGAGCTAGTTTTGGGTGAACACGGTAATTCTATTCAACAAGCAAGAGAAAAGCTCATCCTTCTTGTTCAACCTGCCACTAGCTGTCTTAACAGGAAAGATGAACACAAGGGGAATTACAGGCTCTGAGGGGAAGCACTCAAGATATAATTAGTGAGCCAGGTCCCACTAAACTTGACGGAGTACCTAGGGGGAACAGCCTTGTGGATCATTCCAGGCATGGGCAACCTATGGGAGAAGAGCTGCTTGGATGGACCTTCAGTATCTCAGGTGAGTTATCTCAGGGCTGGAGGTGACCACGTTCTCGCCCCCCAAAAGGTGATGATTCAAAAAAACAAACAAACAAAAACCAAACAACTAAACAAAATCCCCAAGAACCCAGCCCCCGAGGCGACCACCAAACCCTTCTACGTCCCCCAGGGCACACCACACAGAAAGAGGATCCAGATTCCATACAAAAGCCAATCCTACTTTCTGGCTCCCACACCCTCCCTCCTTCACTACAGGAGGGTGGTGAAGGATTTACGACCCACCTAGTTCTTCCAGTTGCCATGGATACCAACCCCAGTCCTTTCATTCCTTCTGGTACTGGGAACAGTCTCCAAGGCAGGAGGAATGGAGGGCTCCTTACCCAAACCCGCCAGTGGGAGTGCTGGGGGAGGGGTGGCGGTTAAACAGAGCGCGACGGACTGGAGGTCTAGACTGCAGCGTTAGAATCAGGACAAAAGCTAAGTTCAGCCGCGGTTCAAGCCTTTCTGTTCGCCAACACCTGCGACCAGACCCTGCGGGACACTGCTGGGCTTAGGGGAGGGGCAAGCCGAGAAGACGGGACGCAGCAGCGAGGTGGGGCTCGGGGACGCGAGGCGGCTCCCGGGAGAGTTCCGGGGGCCGGAGCGCCGACCTGTGCACTAGCTCAGGAGGGTGCAGCGGCTGGAAGAAGGTGCAGGCCCCTCCACCCACTTGTCCATTGGGCGGCGGCGCCATCACTCTGCTCGGCAACACCGCTCTCCACCTCCGCCCAGCGAGGATCCCCTCCCCCGCCTTCCTCTGCTCCGCCTCGTCCTGGGAGCTTTTCATTGGGCGGAGGCGCGGTCGATTCTCCTCGAGTCAGAGAGCCGATTGGACAGGAGGCCGTCGGGCCGCCCCCAGCCAGCTTGGATTGGCTGGCTGCGCGTTGGCGCAACGGAAGAGGCGGCCTGCCGAAGGTGCTCTTTTGCTCCGACTGGCTTGCCGCGGAGGAGGCGAAGAGGGGACCAGCTCTGGGGGGCTGGCTCGGGCGGCAGCGGTGGCTGCTGCGGATGGGAGCCGGCTGGCTTGCCGCGCCCATGGAGCGCCACGCCAGGGCCGCCGCCACCTCTGCCTCGTCGGCCCGGGAATCGGTGCTCGGGGGCCCCGATGGGCGGCGGCGGGAGCCACTGCGGCGCCGGGCGAACAGCGCGTCAGCCCCTGCCGTCGGGGCCTCGGCTTCGGCCTCGCCTTCGGGGGAGGGCGTAAGGCGGGATCGGCCAGGCTCCTACAGCGGCGCTACCTCGGCCTCCCGTCAGCGCGTAGAAAGCCTCCGGAAGAAGCGGCCGCGTAAGTGCCCGGCGGGGCGCCTTAGCGCCTCGCCCTGCCCCCTTCCGGCCCGGCCGCCGTTTTTCCCGCGCGCGCGGGCGCGGAAACAGTGCCCCCGCACGGTGGTCCCAGTTGGTGCTTGAGGCTGGAGGCCTCAGGTCCCTCGAACACGCGGGCTTCGGGGTCGGCCCCGTCCGCCCCTTTTGTGCAGTGGTTCTCTCTTCTGCTTTTCAGTTGTCCCGATGGAGCGTCTTTTCTCAGGACCTTTTCTCCGGTTCTTAGCTCTTTGTCCGAGAGTCACATGATTTTTTTTCCTCGAGAAGGCTTTTTGACTCTTTCACCACCTCCCTTCCCCCCGAGTCTTTTGAATCACCAGTGTCTCTCCAAGACGTTACATCCTTTTCATCTGGAGGTTTTGGCCTCAAGGGAGATGGTTGAGTTGTTGCAAGCCTAAAACTGGATTCCGTGTTCTGTGCGCTAAGCTTTTGGCTGCTTTTCTTCCCATGAGAATTCGGGTCATCTCTCACCCAGATATCGTATCCATCTTACTGAATCTCACAATTCATTACTGTAGCATTCTGGGCTTTTTAGGAATTTTTCTTTTGAGGGAAAAAGACGTCTTCCTGAATATCGTCTTGGCGATTGCACATGCCTTTCACAAAGAATCGGTTTCCCTGTTTTATTATAACGTTTCTTTTTCTGCTTTGTGATCTAGTCCAGATTTTTTTTTCTCTTTACGTGTCTTCAGTTCAAGTCCTCTGTCAAGCAGCCATTGCAACTCTTGAAAATATCCACTGTCTTGATACTCTAATGTGAACTTCTCGGATATAATAACAGTTTACTAATCCATATAGTTATGCTGTTTTTTTCGCTTGTTGCCAGATTCCTATTTCAGGAAACCAACTTGTTTTAAATGCAGAATTTGAGAGTGAGAACGTGGCAGTATGAGTGTGAGGTCTTTACTGGATATTACCTCAGTCTTTATTGGATAGTACCTCAGCTCAACAACCCATTTGCTTTACTCTTCTATGATTTGGATGATTAAATATTAAATGCAGCTCTAGTTGGCTATGAACAGTTTGAGAGTTTTCAGTTCTTTTGTCTTTCTCTGTGTTCTTGTAAGAAAGTTGGAAAAGAGATTATTCACTCTCAGCCTATGCCATTTTTAGAGCCTGGTGTTGAGAAGCACCTGATTTTTAAGTGATGCAAAACTCCTTCATGGTTTTGAACTGCTTTAATTCCAGAGATTCAGCAAATAATCGCAGCCAGGCAGCCAGCTCTTTGTGACCATTGACTACAAAGATTCTAAGTAATATTGTAATTTGGATGTTTGCCACAAATCAGGCAATCTTTAAAAAATTTTTTCATGTACTCTTCTGAAAGCTTTAATAAACTCCTTGCGACCCTGTGGACTCTACAGTCGGTGGGATTCTCTAGGCCAGAATACTGGGGTGGGTAGCCTTTCCCTTCTCCAGGAGATCTTCCCAACCCAGGGATCGAACCCAGGTCTCTGCATTGCAGGCGGATTCTTTACCAACTGAGCCACAAGGGAAGCCCACCAACAGGTGTACCACTGAACAGTACAGAAAGACCAAATGGAAGGAAAAACAATACCTTGTCTATTTCTTTAGGTCTCGTTATCAGAAAGATGGTTTTTCATGACTTTTATAAGGACTGGTGAGTTCATTAAGGGCTTTCCCAGGTGGCTTAGTGGTAAAGAACCTGCTTGCCAATACAGGAGACGCAGGTTTGATCCCTGGGTTGGGAAGATGCCCTAGAGAAGGGAATGGCAATCCACTCCAGTATTCCTGCCAGGAGAGTTCCATGGATAGAGGAGTCTGGCAGGCTATAGTTCATGGGGACACAATTGAGCGACTTTCACTTCACTTCACACCAGTTAGCTGTATTGACTGCTGATCCCTTCAAGAGTTATACTTTGCTGTTAACTTTGAGAGAATTCAATAAAGATGAAATCTTTGTATTTTTTATTAGGAGAATTAGGTATAGGGTGGTGCCACCTTTCTTTTGTTTGGAAACCTCACTCTGATGTTATTGTACTACTTATCTAAAGATATAGGAGACTAGTTATTAGAAATTAGGAAGAGCTGTTTGGTTTATCTTAGGAATTATGAACCCTGATTATAGTCATATTCTGCCAAACATGTTCCCTAGAGCAGCGTGATTCCCTAATCTGTCCCCATCTCAGACTTAACACCACACATCGTAGTCCTTAGAGATATGGCTAGGGGTGTGTGTGTGTCTAAGAAGTTCTTTGAACATTTTAGATTAGCTGGAGTATGTTTCATAGGTCTGCGGCTAAGTCGCTTCAGTTGTGACAGACTCTGTGCAACCCCATAGATGGCAGCCCACCAGGCTCCTCCATCCCTGGGCGTCTCCAGGCAGGAACACTGGAGTGGGTTGCCATTTCCTCCAATGCATGAAAGTGAAAAGTGAAAGAGAAGTCACTCAGTCATGTCCGACTCTTAGCGACCCCATGGGCTATAGCCTACCAGGCTCCTCCATCCATGGGGTTTTCCAGGCAAGAGTACTGGAGTGGGTTGCCATTGCCTTCTCCTCATAGGTCTGAGAGAAATATAAAGATTGGTTTAAAATAATGGAAACAAAGATGCTAATGATGGTAACATAATACTTAGGTGTTTATATTAAACACTGAGCCAAATACTTTATAAGCATTTCTTTTGAGTCTTGCAATTATTCTCTGAGATGGATATTTGTGATCTCCAGTTTCCAGATGAGGAAACATTTTCCCTTGGTCCAAGGCCATATAGAGAGAGAGTAAGGGAGCTGTGTTTTGATTCTAGTTGTGGGTGTCTTACGTCAGACCCAGTGTTTCTTTGACTTTCCACATCTTGGAAGGTACAGGTGACATAATCCAGAGTAGTGGTGGAATCACTCAGAAGCTAAAAAACAAAAACTGATCTGCAGAGAGGTCCAAAAACATCTTTTAATTTTTAAAATTTTATTTTTTTAAGTTTATTTATTTTGGTTGTGCTGGGTCTTCATTGCTGCATGGGGTTTTCTCTAGTTATAGCCGGAAGGGGCTACTCTCTCATTGTAGTGCACAGGTTTCTTACTGCCATGGTTTCTCTTGTTGAGAAGCAGGGACTCTAGGGTGCCCAGGCTGCAGTGGTTTTGGCTCCTGCGTTCTATAGAGCGCAGGCTCAGTAGTTTTGGCACGCGGACTTTAGTTGCTCCAAGGCATATGGGATCTTCCCAGGTCAGGGTTCAAACTGTCTCTTGCATTGATAGGTGGATTCTTTACCACTTAGCCACCAGGGAAGCTCCAATTAAAAAATTTTTATTGAGGCATAATTACATACAGTAAAATGTACGATTTTGACAAATGTAACAAGAGAACATACATTTTAATCTGGAGCCCCAGATGTACAGCAGATGTGTAGGAGGTGTGTGAAACTCAGGGATCACAGTGCTTTTTGGCAGTGTGGGGGGATGAACTGGCTCTTGGAAGGTGATGTTTAAGCATGTGAAGCATATTTCAGTACTCCAGGGAAAGCTTCGTGACGTGCTGATTTTGAACTCGTACCAATCATTGAATGTCCTTAACCTCCATTAGTCTAGAAGATAAAGCTTTTGTTTGTAGCTTGATAGTACTAATCTAGAAAATAGTTAGCTTTTCCTTGGTATTTGGGGGAGCAGCAGTGTTGTCAGAATGAAACTGGTGCTTGGGCCCTGAGGGGCTGGCTGCCTTTTATCTGGTGTAGAGTTTCATCTTCAGTTAGGGAATTAGAAAGGCCACCACCAGGAGCTCGGGAAAAAAGTTAGATTTCTATTTCTTTGTAGCCCATTTTTGAGGGACAGAATAGGAGAGGATGCTTTAAAAAAGAAAATTAATTCATTTGGCTGCCTCTGGTCTTAATTGCGGCACGAGGATCTTCCCTTGCGGCACACGAACTGTCTAGTTGTGGCGTGGGCTCGGTAGTTGCTGTACTCTGGCTCAGTTGCTCCATGGGGTGTGGGATCTTAGTTCCGCAACCAGGGATAGAACCTGCGTCCCTTCCATTGCAAGGTGAATTCTTAACCACTGGACACCAGGGAAGTTCATTGACTGGTCACTTAAAATAGCATTGAGGGATTTCCCTGGTGGTGTAGTGCTTAAGAATCATCCTGCCAAAAAAAAAAAAAAAAAAAGAATCTCCCTGCCAGTGCAGAGAACGGGGGTTTGACCCCTGGTTCTGGGAAGATTTCCCATGCTGCAGGGCAACTAAACCTATGCGCCCTAGAGCCTGTGTTCCATCCACAGCAAGAGATGCCACCACAGTGAGAAGCAGGTGCTGCAACTAGAGAGTAGGCCCCACTTGCTGCAACTAGAGAAAGCCCCCAAGCAGCAAGGAAGACCCAGTGCAGCCAAAAATAAATACATTAAAAAAAAAAAAGGATTGAGGTTCTTTGGGCTTAAATTTATAACCTTGTGAGCTCTTTTCAGGTTCATAACTTGGGGTATGAAGTACATACTTGGGGTATGTAACTTTATCTTTAAACACTTCTTTCTCAATGTTCTTTTCTCAGTTTTTGTCAGCAAGGTAGACTAAGATTGAAAGTCCTTTATAATGGCTTAAAGTTTGCTTTCTAAAAGTGAAAGCTATCTTGCAGTTTTTGGTTGGCTCTTAGGTTTTGTTATTTATACTTCTTAAATGTAAAATTTATTGTTGAATCTGCTGGTTTTATAGTAGGTAGTATTTTATAAGTATCTGGTCCCTGAGTTAAACTATTTAGGGAATATTTTTGAGGTCTGTCTTTTAATCTGAGGCCAAAGCTTGCTGCTTAGACCAGCCTAGGGGTTTGGGTTTGCAGTGTCTTAACCATGTGTGTGGTCTGGTAAAGATGTAGTTCATAATGTTGAAAAATTGAGCACACTTTTATAAATCATATATTTCTCATTGGAAAGGATTTCAGTTGGCACCTATTATCAGAGTGCTAATGATTTGTGTATAGATTTGTGAGAGAAAGTTTAAATTCTTTCTAGGAAAGTATCCTAAGTCAAGTGCACATTGTCTAACACAGTGCCTTGGAGGAAATATATCAGAAAATACGCTGAAGGCTGAAAACAGACTCAAATATCTGTGAAAATTGAAAGTGATAAAATAGGCCTTCATTTAAGAGATGAGGAGTGTGATGGCATAGCAAAAGCTACTTTTACCATATCTTTTTCTTGCCAGAAATATGTAATTTTTGAATGAGAATTGGGAGGCTTATTCCAGTTATGTTATAGTATATGGGGCAGTCTCTGAGTCATTGAGAAGAATCTAAACCCCCTTTGACAGGCTGAATGTTTAGAAGTAACGGAATGTATGGCCTGAGAGATTATCAGAGAGCATGTTCTAATGGACCTCCCAGGTCTTTCATTGTCTTTCAGTTCTTATGGGTATGTAAATAGTTTGATAGTATTATAATGGAAAATCCAGAAACCATTGCAATCAGTGAAACCAGTGAATAAGAATATGAACTGAGCTATTATCTTTCACCCTAAGACTCCTTACTTTTTCTTACATATTGTTGGTCCTCTTTTTCTAAGGTATGTGTATTTTTTTAAACTACATTTTACTTAAAAAAAACAAATTAACCCCAAAATATGTGTTTTGTGCCCTTAGGTTTGTGTAGATACTGATTAAAAGATACTTGTTAAAGGATTTAGGAAATCTGGGCTTGAGTCCCACCTTTTCCTTTTCTTGACTGTGACCCTGGGCTCCTTCCTTTGCACTTCAGTTTTTTAACTGAAAGTGAAGTGGGTGATTACCTTGTATGGTTATTGTAAACATTAAATAAGTTCATGCAGTGAAGTGCTTGGCTATTAATAGATGGTCATTTAAAACATAATAGCCGTAAACTAATGTGCCAACTTTTTAATCTAAGGAAAGGGGAATAAGGCTTAATTTGTTTTAAGCCTTGCAATCTTCCATTGGTGTTAGATATGTTCAAACCTTCAGATTCCAGTGCTGTTGATGAGATGTATTTGTTAGTAGAGTGCTGTGTCTTTGCTGTCCTTGAGGTTGGCATCATCTTAAAGTTGATGCTTAAAGAATGGTGCTTTTAGTAGGAAAATAAGAATTGAATCTCCTTGCTTCAGTCATACCTAACATTGTTGTTTTCATGATTGGAGAAACTTTTTATTCTTCCAGTCAGGGCCAGATTTCATGATTTATGCAGTGAAAGGTTCAATTAGTCCCTCATCACTGGGAATGGAGTTTCTGTGGGTATTTTAAAAAAGAAAAAATCATGACTCCTTGCAACTGAGGTGAATGGCTACTGGGGAGTCAACCGTAGTGTTTTCTTTAGAATTGCACTGACATTGTTAGATTAATTTGGGGGAGAATTGATGTTTAATAGTATTTAAGTTTTCCTTCCTGGAACATGGTATATTTTCCTATTATTATGTCTTTCAGTACACCATTTTAATAATAGTCATACATGTTTTAGTATTTATTTCTAATTATTTTATGGTTTTTGTTATGCATGACATTTTTTTCATATTGTTTTCTTGCCGGATTTTGCTTATATAGGAAAAGCTATTGGTATGTGTATTTTTTTGGTGTGTCCAGTTACTAAAAATTTTTAAAATCTGTTGGCTTATTGATTTATCTTAATTTTTACTGTATGGAGTCTCTTGAGCTAATCATGGTTCATCTTCCTTGACTTTGTTTTTTGGTCTAAAGAAAAGCTATATCTTCTTTTCTTGGATATACTTACCAGAAATTTGTTTGTTCTAATGGCTTTCTCAAAGCTTGATTTTACTGATTAGCTCTGTTGTGGCTTTGTTCACAATGATGTTTTTCTAATTACATTTACTTCTTGCTTTCATCTTTAATAACTTTCTTCTGCTTATTTTGAGTCTGTTTTATTTTTCTAGCATTTCAAATTGTATGTGACATTCTCTCATTTGGACTTCCATATTTTGAATACATTTGATATTTAAGGATAGAAGTTTCCATTTGAGTTCCACCTTGGGTAGATATCCTATTGTTTTTGATACATTATGTTCTCATTGTCATTCACTTAAAAACACATTTTGTTTTGATTTCATCTTCAATCTCAGAATTGATAGAAGTGAGTCTGAAGATTGCCAGGTGGATAGACTTATTCCTTTATGTCTGTTGGATTCATTTCTTTTTAAGAAAATATTTATTTGGCTGTGTCGGGTCTTCATTGTGGCATGTGGGCTTAATTGCCCTGTGGCATGTGGAATCTTTGTTCCTCAACCAGGGATTGAACCGTCATCCCTGCATTGCAAGGTGGATTCTTAACTACTGGACCACCAGGGAAGTCCCCTTAGTTTCTTATTTTGAGATATTGTGGAAAGTGAGTGTGGTTTTGTTATTTGGCATTTTAGATCTGCTGATTTGTAGATTTGATAATTTCTTGTTTTTAATATTTTTTGAAGCATATGTCAGGGTCATATCAATTATACTTTTATATGCACATGACATAATTTCTTTTTGTCCCCTTACAATGCTTTTTGTTTTGAATGCTTTGTAGACTGCTAGTATTGTATTTGGTTTCTGTTAATACTTGCTTGATAGAGTGGAGTAACACTGTCCAGGCGTTTGTTTTGCTTACCTGAATTCAGCTGTGTAAATGTGACAAAGTGTGGTGCCAGTGACTCTGCAAGTGAGTTAGGGGATGGTAGACCACTGTTTGGAGGGGCACCCCTTATATTGTGAGCCCTTGATAAATGCAGTGTTGGTCTTGAAACGCAAGGTTTGACTTTTACTATATCATGTTTCCTAAATGTAAGTCAGCTGCTCTATCAGTCTCCAGTGAGGTGCTTAAGATTTTGGTTTACTCATTTTTGACTGAATGTCATTTTCATCTTAAAGCATCCAACTCCTCCTTATGGGACTCCATTGTGAGTGTTTTACTGTTTATTTACCTTCAATCTATTTGTATTATCTTATTTTAGATGTCTCTTTATATAAGCATATAGTTGAATTCTTTGTTTTTGAACTGATTTTTTTCTCCCTAGTTGTTTGAAGGTCATATGTTCATTTTCTCTTCTTCTGAAGTTGCCTGTAAATTTTTGACACATTTAAACCATCACTTCTTTATTCTTGTTTAGAAATAATCAGAATCTATATCTTCTGTTCCTCCACAAGACAGCTGCTGCTTGCTTTGACTTCCCTCTCCTTTCTCTTCCCTCTTTGACTTCTATGTTGAAATCATGCAAGTGTTTTAGTTCCATATTGCTTGTTTTCCTCAAAGTCAGCATGTATTGCTTCCTGTACTTATCATTGTTCCTTATAACTCATATCATCTTGGGTGATTTAAAACATTATATTGGAGTGTATCTACTAACTGTTTTAGAGAAGGTCTTTGAACAGTAAATGTTGAGCTCTTTGATGCATGGAGTTGTCTTTCTCTTGCACTCCCATTTGAAAGCTGATTTGATTGAATGAGTTTCAGATTATTTTCCTTATAACTTTGCCAGTGCTCTGTTTTCATCTAGTGTCTGTGTTATTGATGTGAAGTCTAATTTTACCTTTATGTGATCTATGTGTCTTTATAGGAATTCACTTTTTTCCTTTGGGAGTTTTTAGGATTTCCTGAAATTTCAATAAGATGTCACTGTAAATCTTCTCTTACTCCCCCCAGAAAATTTCTAGAACTCCTAAAACATAGATGTTGGACTTTCTGGTTCTGTGTTTTATATATTTACCTTTCTTTCACCCTCGAGGCATTTTGGGAGAATTTCTTAATTTTGTTTCCCATTTGTTTTTTTCCTGCATCTTTTTTGTTATTAAATGTATCTGTTGAACTTTATTTTGAAAATAGTTTCATTTTTCTGTTATTAAAGTGTCTTTATTGAATATAATTTACATATAATAAACTATATCCACTCTAAGTGTACAGTTCCATGCATTTTGATAGATATATACAGCCATGAATCTCCCCTCTTGCCCCCAACAATTAAGTTTTGGGTTATCACAGAGCGTTTTCTCTTACCCCTGTACAGTCCTTCCCTCTCTCCCTCCCTAAGCCAGTGATTGGCTTTCTGTCAGATGCAGAAATGGTTAGTTTGCATTTTCTAGAGTTTCATATAAATGGACTCATACATTTGTGGAGTTTCTTTCACTCAGGCTTTAAAAAAAAAAAAAAATAAGTATTTATTTATTTGGCTCTGTTGGGTCGTATTTGTGGCATGCCGGGATACTAGTTGCCACTTGCAAACTCTTAGTTGTGGCATGTGGGATCTAGTTCCCACACAGGACCAGGGATCAAACCCGGGGCCCCTGCATTGGGAGCCTGGAGTCTTAGCCACTGGACCACCAGGGATATCCCCACTTACCCTGTTTTTGAGAGTTACTTGTAACTCAGTTGGTAAAGAATCTGCCTGCAATGTGGGGGACCTGGGTTTGATCCTTGGGTTGGGAAGACCCTCTGGAGGAGAGAAAGGCTACCCACTCCAATATTCTGGCCTGGAGAATTCTATGGACTATACAAGTCCACAGAGTCGCAAAAAGTTGGACACGACTGAGCGACTTTCTTATCTATCATTATTATTACCTTAAGTGTATTGTTACCACCCCCCAGAATCCTTTTTTGGTTTTGAAAGCTTTGTATATCATGCGAAATGCTGGGTTGGATGAAGCATAAACGGGAATCAACATTGCTGGGAGAAATATCAGTAACCTCAGATATGCAGATGACACCACCCTTACAGCAAAAAGCAGAGAGGAACTAAAGAGCTTCTTGATGAAAGTGAAAGAGAAGAGTGAAAAACTTGGCTCAAAACTCAACATTCAGAAAACTAAGATCATGGCGTCTGGTTCCTTCACTTCATGGCAGATAGATGGGGAAACAAGGGAAATAATGACAGACTTTATTTTCTTGGGTTCCAAAGTCACTGCAGGTGGTGACTGCAACCATGAAATTAAAAGATGTTTGCTCCTTGGAAGAAAAGCTACGACAAACTTAGAAAGCATATTAAAAAGCAGAGACATTGCTGACAAAGGTACATCTAGTTAAAGCTATGGTTTTTCCAGTGGTCATGTATGGACGTCAGAGTTGGACCATAATGAAGTCTGAGCACCAAAGAATTGATGCTTTTGAACTGTGCTGTTGGAGAAGACTCTTGAGAGTCCCTTGGACTGCATGGAGGTCAAACCAATAAATCCTAAAAGAAATCAAACCTTGACTACTCAGTGAAAGGACTGATGCCAAATCTCTGTACTTTGGCCACCTGATGGGAAGAGTTGATTTCATTAGAAAAGACCCTGATGCTGGAAAAGATTGAAGGCAGGAGGAGAAAGGGACAACAGAGGATGAGATGATTGGATGGCATCACAGACTCAATGTTCATGTGTTTGAGCAAGCCCTGGGAGATGGTGAAGGACAGGAAAGCCTGGCATGCTGCAGTCCACGTGGTCTCGAGGAGTTGGATGTGACTGAGCGACAAAACAACCCCCCACCCCCAACTGGGAAATTAAAATTGATACCACAGACCTTATTTAGATTGAACCAATTTTACCTTAGCTCTTTGGTGAATGTATATTTAGTTCTGTATACTTTTATCACATGTGTAGATTCTTGCAGCCAAAACCATACTTGGCAATCATATCTTAATTTCTAATTTTTCTTTATGGCAGCTTATTCATTTTTAAAATTAATTTATTATTTTTTATTAAAGTATAATTGATTTATAATAGCTTATTTTTCATGGATGAAATCTCCTTTTACCTTGGCCGATATTTATGATTCTTTTAAAGCCTCCTCTTTGTTCCTGCAGCTGTTTCTTAAGATGTTAGCATCTTGTTTTTGTGGTGTTGATTTCCCTTTTGGTAATTCTGGTTTGTAAAGTGATAGTCTCTGGTTTAAGGAATGCTATTCTCCTGTCCGTGGGTGCACTGTCCGTTTACTCATCTGTCAGGATGGATTGTAGGGAGAGATGGGAAATATGGCCAGATGTAGGGGCTTCCCACTTCTGGGTACTAGTAGCTGCGTGGATGCCATACTGATTGTTGAGCTCAAGTGCATGTGCTCAGTGAAGAATTTGCCTCCTTGGAGGCCGAGGAGGGGAGTGACTGGCCTGTCCAGTTGTGCCAAATGCATTTTCCCACCATATGACTTAAATAACTGCACTGGAGCCTGCTTCTGTTTCCCCATGGCAGCGACCTTATCGACACCTTGAATGGAGCACCTCTCTGCTTCCCCCACCTTCATAGCTGCTCCCCATTCTAACAGCATTTTTCTCTTGAGAGTTATGGACAGTTACTGCCTCTATCAACTTAGTTCTGGTGATAGTGTCACTTCTTGTTTCTCAGAATTATTTTAGAAAATCAATACATCTGTCTTTAGTCATTTCTAGGATTTAAGATGGGAGGAGAAGACATGTATAGCTAATGCAGTTTTATCTTGATCCAGTCTCCTTAAGCCATTTTTTTGGGGATGGATTTTTTGGGGGATGCTGTGCCGCATGGCATGTGGGATCCTAGTTCCCTGATCGGGGCTTGAGCCCACACCCCCTGCATTGGAATCACGGGAGTCTTAACCACTGAACCTTCAGGGGAGTCTTGGAGTAGATTTTTGGAGATGGATATTTGAGTCACTGGTAGAGAATCCACCTTACCAACGTAAGAGATGCGGGACTGATTGCTAGATTAGGAAGATCCCCTGGAGAAGGAAACAGCAACCCTCTCCAGTATTCTTGCCTGGGAAATCCCATAGATGAGAAGTCTGGCGCAGGCTGCAGTCCATGGGCTCGCAAGAGAGTTGGACACAACTTAGCAACTAAACAACAAATTTGGTATTAACTTTGAAATGCCTGTTCTACTGATGGCCATTTAACCCTGATTGATTGACATTGACCGCTAGAGCTTATATGTTACACAGGGCTCGGAATTTCTTCTGCCCCTAAGTTGGGTTGGCTATCACTGTGATATTTTTCTTTTTGATCTTGGTAGTTTTTTAAAATAGATTTGCTTCCAGATCAGACAGTCATATTTCTTCTCCCCCAGATCTTTTTGTTTATATTTTGTATGGTTCTTGGGAACCTCAGGGTATGAGATGGTTAATCTAATAAGTGTGAATTTAGTTTTCAGGGGGAAAAAAGCTGTTTTGACTTTTTTTTTCCTTTCCCCATTTAGTTTTCCCTTGGTTTGGCTTGGATATTGGTGGAACCCTGGTCAAGCTGGTTTATTTTGAACCCAAAGACATCACTGCTGAAGAAGAAGAGGAAGAAGTGGAAAGTCTTAAAAGCATTCGGAAGTACCTGACCTCCAATGTGGCTTATGGGTCCACGGGTATTCGGGACGTGCACCTGGAGCTGAAGGACCTGACTCTGTGTGGACGCAAAGGCAATCTGCACTTTATACGCTTTCCCACTCATGACATGCCTGCTTTTATTCAAATGGGCAGAGATAAAAACTTCTCGAGTCTCCACACTGTCTTTTGTGCCACTGGAGGTGGAGCATACAAATTTGAGCAGGATTTTCTCACAGTATGCATTTTTTAGCTTATATACAATTTATGGTAATTTGATTGTTAAAAATAATACCAATAGCAAGTGATGGAATTGTTTCCATCTCTAATGGAATTTGAATTTTCTTGAGTCAAATTAAGATTAAATAGTGATAGGAGTTGCCATTTAGAGATTGTTGTATAGTTTATTTTTTGCCCAATTCAGATGAGTTGAGAATCAGAACCACTGAAAGCGTAGCATTTTGTTGTTATTTTAGTATGAAGAAACAATAAAATTGTAATAAGCAGAGTAAGGAACTACCAGTGAGGAGCTAATATCATTGTTTTGAACAACTAAATTGAAAAATAATTTTTAAAAATTAATGTCATTTCATGTTATAAAGTTGTTTCCAGTCTTATCTACCACAAAAGTTTTCTTAACCTCCTTAATTGTTTCTTGGCAGTTTTACTATTTAGAAATACGAGGAACTCAGGTCCGAAGCAGTGTTTTTTTCAGGCCTCCGGGCTAGTCAGAGATGGTTGACGGTGCTGTATGTGCTTAGTCGCTCAGTTGTGTCTGACTCTTTACAACCCCATGGACTGCAGCCTGCCAGGCTCCTCTGTCCTTTCGGATTCTCCTGGCAAGGATATTGGAGTGGATTGCCATGCCCTCCTTCAGGGGATCTTCGCAACCCAGGGATCGAACCCAGGTCTTCTGCATTTCAGGCGAATTCTTTACCGACTGAGCCGCTGGGGAAACACCATTCTGTATTCCCCAAATGCCCTTTGATGTATCCTGAGCTGCATGCTTGTTACCAGGAGTGTGGACACTAGGGGGAGTGCCAGTGGGCACTTGATTTTGTTTTCATTCAGTAAATGTGTGTAAGGCCTTGAGGCTAGGTCTTTTGAGGGTGGGTGTGGGAATAGATGGGAGAATTGATAAATGAATTTGCCAGGACTCTGATCTTCAGGGTGCAGTGTAGATTTAAAATATCTTCAATGACCATGGTTTTTATGCCACCAATGAAAATGTTATTGCAGAGATTCTGTCTTTGCTTATGTTCTTTTTCATCTATCTCCCCACTTGAGTGTCATTGTGTGTTTGTGACTTTGTCTTCTTTCTTTGTCCTCAATCTTCTTTCTCCCATAACTGAGTATAACCATAATATAGGATTGACATGAATTTTAAAATGAGGTTTCGCTTGAATTTTTCGTGGTTTCTTTTCTACCTGTGAGTTAATGGGGAGATAGCAGGAGGAGAGGAGGTCCCCTCCCTTTGAGGTCGTCGTAGTGGACTCTGGATTGTAACTGATAGGTAAGGGTGAAACTGATAGGCATCACCACCTCGATGGACATGACTTTGAGCACGCTCCAGGAGTTGATGGCCAGGGAAGCCTGTCGTGCTGCAGTCCATGGGGTTGCAAAGAGTCAGACACGACTGAGCGACTGAACTGACTGAAAGGAGAAAACCTACATATTTCTCTAACCTGTAAAGGTGCCTTTGGAACATATTCAAAAACCATTCAGACTGTTACCAGAGAATAAGGGCTTCCCTCATAGCTCAGTTGGTGAAGAATCTGGCTACAATGCAGGAGACCCAGGTTCAATCCCTGGGTCGGGAAGATCCCCTGGGGAAGGAAATGGTAACCCACTCCAGTATTCTTGCCTGGAGAATCTCATGGACAGAGGAGCCTGGCAGGCTACAGTCCGTGGAGTCACTAGAGTCGGACGCAACTTAGCAACTAAACCACCACCAGAGGTTGTATGGTAATCCAAGGAGAGAGGCAGGGTAGATTTTAGACCTTAGGAGTTGCCTCCTAGGCTATTGGGGTTTCTAATCTGTATGCATCAGTGCTATTCTTGAAAACTGTATGAAAATGAAATGCCTTACCAATCCTGCTTGTGCATTGGGAATGATGATTATTTAATAAACCACAGTGAAATATTTCTAATAATATGGAGTTTATCCTGTCTCTTTTTAAATATGAATCAGATTTCCTTGTATTGAGTTTTCTTGTTGGTACAACACCTGCATTATGAGTAATGTGATGAAATAACCTATGTATTAGACATAACTATGTCAGTTAGGCTGAGATTCTTTAGGAATAATGGCACAGCAGGACAGGAAAGATAAAAAGGAGGTCTTGGTGGGCATGAAGTGACAGAAAACTACTTTGATTTCAGTTAGGCCACTAGAGTAAAACAATTTAGCTTTGAAATGAAAATGACACTTGAGATTCAAATGTCAGGAAGTCAGAATTCATTGTGACAGGGAGGGCATGAGCAGATGAAATAAGGGTGGCAGTGAACATTTTCAAGGGTTTGGGTTTTATCAGAGGAGTAACCTAATATTCTTAATTAGGGATTAATTAAGGATTAAAATGAAGTTATCTGTTAACTCCCATCTCCTCTGGATCAGAATAAATTGAATATAAATGTAATCAAACAAGAGTTGAATTAAAGGGGGAGGACTTACGGGGCTAAACTTGGTTGTAAACAGAAATAGTCATTTTATGGAGTTGAGGCATCTTTGTTGCATATATTGAATAGATATGCTGGTAGCATTCGTTTGAAGGTTGGGGTAGAAGTTCATAGGTAAAAAGTGAAAGTTTATATCACCTCTCCAAAGTTACCACTGTTAAAGGTTAAAGGTTTGTGTATCTTTTTTGTTTTTCTGTGTATGACTGTGTATGACATATACATGGGCATCTAAACATGGTTTTAAAGATAGGCAGATAGAATCATATTTTATAAAATATTTCTAAGCTTATTTTTTTGACTTGCTTGGAGTTCTTCCCACTTCATCGTAATTGAGTAAAGATCCTCTTCATTCTTGGGATTTCCCTGGTGGTGTCCAGCTGTTAAGACTCCGCATTTCGACTGCGTGAAGCATGAGTTCTGTCCCTGGTTGGGGGGCTGAGATCCCACACACTGCATAGCATGCCCAAGGGAAAAATAAACACATGTGTGTAAGGATCCTCTTCATTCTTTTACTATGCAGTGTTCCATAACATGGATAATAATTTAATCATTCTTTCTGAATTATTTAAATGAAGTTAAATTGATAACACTTATTTATGTATTTATGGCCCAAGAAAGACTTATTTTATTTATACACCCGCAATACAAATAACATTGTTCCTAACTTTATAGTGGTTGTTTCATTGCTTCTTTTGTCCCTTTTATGGACAACATCCAGTAATTATTTATATATAGTCACTTAGATCATAAAGCAGACAACATTAATGTTATTTGCCTCTTTAACAGGGACTCCAGTATCTGGAATTTTTATTAAGAAGGCTTAATTTGAGTGGTGAATTCTCAACTGTGTGATCTTATAACTAGAAAATGACCCTTTTAACTTTTAAATTTTGATTGTGCTAAACTCCCTCCACCCCCCACAGGCTATCACCAGTTTAAATAGTGAAATATTTTACTTTCTTATTGGACACTTTCAGACCTTTGTTTTTTGGCCACACTGTGTGGCATGTGAGATCTTAATGCCATGACCAGGGATTGGACCTGGGCCCCCTGCATTGGAAGGTGGAATCTTAACTACTGGATACCAGGGAAGTCCCCTGGCCACTTTCAGTTCTTTAGCTGGTTGTTAATATAAATTGTGGCCTACTTTAATGCTGCTCTGTAGCCTTGAAGGTAGTCTTTGGAAGGTAGATGTTAGAGTCCTTGTTGCTCGCACCATATGTTTCTAGGTCCTTGCATCTTAGGTTTCTTAGAATCTGCTTTCTGAGGCGGCTGTGCCCTCAGCTGTGCTCCTGCCCTGTGGCCCCCATAGCAGGTATCTTGTTTTCTGCTTGGGTTTTTGGCACATTTCTTCAGCTCCTATGGTGGTTTATAGGTAGAGTGTATTGGATCTGTGGGAGTAGGAATCATGTCTTGTCAGTCCTTCCCTATATTTGTTGTCTCCAGACAGCAAAAGCAGATCTTTTCTGTAGTTCAGTTCAGTTCAGTTGCTCAGTCCTGTCTGACTCTTTGCAACTCCATGGACTGTAGCATTGCAGGCCTCCCTGTCTACCACCAACTCCTGGAGTTTACTCAAACTCGTGTCCATTGAGTTAGTGATACCATCCAACCATCCCATCCTCTGTCGTCCCCTTCTCCTCCCGCCTTCAATCTTTCCCAGCATCTGGGTTTTTTCAAATGAGTCCGTTCTTTGCATCAGGTGGCCGAAGTATTGGAGTTTCAGCTTCAGCATCAGTCCTTCCAATGAATATTCAGGACTGATTTCCTCTAGGATGGACTGGTTGGGTCTCCTTGCAGTCCAGGGGACTCTGAATAGTCTTTTCCAACACCACAGTTCAAAAGCATCAATTCTTTGGTGCTCAGCTTTCTTTATTTAGTCCAACTCTCACATCCATACATGACTACTGGAAAAACCATAGCCTTGACTAGATGGACCTTTGTTGGCAAAGTAATGTCTCTGCTTTTTAATAAGCTGTCTAGGTTGGTCATGACTTTTCTTCCAAGGAGCAAGTATCTTTTAATTCCATGGCTGCAGTCACCATCTGCAGTGATTTTGGAGCCCCCCAAAATAAAGTCTGTCACTGTTTTCATTGTGTCCCCATCTATTTGTCATGAAGTGATGGGACCGGATGCCATGATCTTAAGTTTTCTGAATGTTGAGCTTTAAGGCAACTTTTTCACTCTTCTCTTTCACTTTCATCAAGAGGCTCTTTACTTCTTCGCTTTCTGCCATAAGGGTGGTGTCATCTGCATAACTGAGGTTATTGATATCTCTCCCAGCAATCTTGATTCCATTTTGTGCCTCATCCGGCTCAGCGTTTCTCATGATATACTCTGCAAATAAGTTAAATAAGCAGGGTGACAATATATAGCCTTGACGTACTCCTTTCCGATTTGGAGCCAGTCTATTCTTGTCCAGTTCTAACTGTTGCTTCTTGACCTGCGTACAGATTTCTCAAGAGGCAGGTCAGGTTGTCTGGTATTTCCTATCTCTTTTAAGAATTTTCCACAGTTTGTTTTGATGTGTTCTGTAAAGCATGCACAAATAATACACATCAATGAGCACTTTTATGGTTTGTCTTATGTAGAGGGGATGCCTTATTAAATGGAATTTTTATTGCTGTTTGGCTTGTTAAAAAAATCTGAATGTATTTTTATTTCATTACAGATAGGTGATCTTCAGCTTTGCAAACTCGATGAACTAGATTGCTTAATAAAAGGAATTTTGTATATTGACTCAGTTGGATTCAATGGACGCTCACAGTGCTATTACTTTGAAAACCCTGCTGATTCTGAAAAATGTCAGAAGTTACCATTTGATTTGAAAAATCCATACCCTCTGCTGCTGGTGAACATTGGCTCTGGGGTTAGCATCTTAGCAGTATATTCCAAAGATAATTATAAGAGGGTCACAGGTACCAGGTAGGTCTTTTGTATAAAGGTCATTGTTTATTTTTGATATCATAATGGGTTAAAACTGAGTTTTCCGGTATTGTGTATCAGTACATCTTCAAGAACTTGTTAAAATTATGTGAAAGGTATATTTCTGTGGGATTATGCAGGCAAATATTGTTACTCTTTGAAAGTTATGATTTCATGATCTACTTCTCTTTAATCTATAATCCTGAAGTTTCATTGCCATAGTTTTACAAAATATCTCGTCAGCCTCATTGAGCCCATGGTCCCTGCCCTTAGATAGTGTATGCTGTGTATATACCATAAAGTAACCAAAGCCACTAGGTGACATTTATAAGGAGAGGGCAAGGCAAGATCTAACCTTTGAAACTGGCCTAGATTTTACATGTATACGTACATATATGTAGCTGGGGGATGTTGTGAGATCTAGAAGTTGAGGTACCGAACAGTAGAAAGATAATTGGGGGAGAGTAGTTAAAAGGGAGGATTAGGTGGCAGGTGAACATAAATACCTTTTGGTTTAAGGATTAGTGATCACTTGAAAAGCAGGAGCTGGAGATTGGGATAAACAAGTTTTGAACATGTGTGAGTTAAAGGAATAATTTTGGGAAAGAAAACATATTCATGGAGGAGTTTTAGTAGGGTAGAGGGGCTAAAGATCCCAGATGACAAGAGTCTTGGATGAGGATGATGTGGGGCTTGCACTTGGAGAGAGAAAAGAAAGAGGTGCCATCATGGCCCTGGTGGGCTGATCTGTACCTGAGACTCCTGGTATCCAGCAGGTGCCCAGCCCGCATTGGGAACGTAAGGAGGTGGGCCCTGTGTTTTGCCACTTTGTTGGCTTGTGTGAATATGTTATCCTCAAAGTGTCTATTAGACACTTTGTTTTTGTCTTTTCACAGACTTGTTTTCTACTAGTGGCATCTGCATGATGGAGATGGGGCAAGATTGGATTGTTACATGAATATGGTTTTCAGATCATAAATTTTACTTTCCTCTTCTTATTTTGAAAAGTGTTTCAATACTATGTTTGTTTTTAATCACAGTCTTGGAGGAGGAACTTTTTTTGGTCTTTGCTGTCTTCTTACTGGTTGTACCACATTTGAAGAAGCTCTGGAAATGGCATCACGTGGAGATAGCACCAAAGTGGATAAACTAGTGCGAGACATTTATGGAGGGGACTATGAGAGGTTTGGACTGCCAGGCTGGGCTGTGGCTTCAAGGTAAGGGAAGAGGGCATGTGTGCTCTAAGAAATACAGGGTGTACAAAATGGAACATTATCAGCCATAAAAAAGAACAAAATTATTTGTGGTAACATGGATGGACCTAGAGATTCTCATGCTGAGTCAAGTAAGTCAGAGAAGAACAAATACATGGTATTTCTTACATGCAGAACCGTAAAAAAAGCTACAAATGAACTTAAGTACAAAACCAAAACAGTTGCAGATGTAGAAAATAAACTTAGTGTTATGGTGGGGGGTGGGTGGTAAGAGGAGGAGGTAGGAATAAATTGAAAGATTGGGATTGACTCATACACACTACTATACATAAAATAGACAACTAGTAAGGACTTGCTGTATAGCACAGGGAACTCTGCTTAACACTCTGTAATGTCCTATATGGGAAAAGAATCTAAAAAAAGTAGATGTGTGTGTGTGTAACAGAGTGCCTTTGCACGTGAAACTAACAGTGCTGTAAATCAATTATATACACCCCAGTAAAAATTTTAAAATGACACGGGAATAAAGTATTAAGTATTGGGTGTGTTTTTTACTCTTTAAATAGCTTTGCATACTATGAAGTCACCTGTTTAAAGTGTACAATTTAGTAGTTTCTAGTATATTTATAGAATTTTGCAGTCATCTTTGTAGTGTAATTTTGGAATATTTTCATCGTCCCAGAAAGAAACCTTGCTTCCATCAGCTCTCTCTCCCCATTCCCTCCCTCCCCTCTCTTCCTGGTAAACACTAGGCTGTTTTTTGTCTCCATATGGCATCATATAACAAGTGATTTTTGTGACTGGCTTTTTCACTTAGCATAATGTTTTCAACATTCATCCTTGTTGTATCATAAATCAGTACTTTGTTCCTTTTATTGCTGAATAATATTCCATTGTATTGATATACAACATGTATATTTTGGGTTTTAACTGCCTTAACAGGTGTAAAAGGATATCTCATTTTGATTTGTATTTAACTGATGAATAATGATGTTCATTTTTTTATGTTTAATAAGTTTAATATTTTAATAAACATTTTTAATATTTAATAAGATTCGGCTTATGGGATCATCCTGGACCAGGGATGGAGCCCATGACCTCTGCATTGTCAGGGGGATTCTTATCCACTGTACCACCAGGGAAGTCTGGGTGCAAGGCTTTTAATAATAGAAAAGGCACTGTATACTTGCTTGTTTACTAATTTTAGGTACTTCGTAAATTGTGTAGATTTCATTTTCTGTGTTTGCAACATTTGCTCAGTGATAAGATCCCTTTTCTGATTGGTTGGGTTTGTGATCAAGTCATAGTTATCTATGTATCAGTTTTGCTCACCAGGCTTCCCTGGTGGCTCAGACGGTAAAGTGTCTGCCTGCAGCTTGAGAGACCTGGATTCGATCCCTGGGTCAGGAAGATCCCCTAGAGAAGGAAATGGCAACCCACTCCAGTGCTCTTGCCTGGAATATCCCATGGACAGAGGAGCCTGGCAGGCTACAGTCCATGGGGTCACAAAGAGTCAGATATGACTGAGCGACTTCTCTCTCTGCTCATCAGGTACCTTGAAGTACTTGATCTTCTAGGGAAATCGGAAACTGTTAAAGTAGTTTACTCAGGGACTCGGCTGTCTGTACTATGCTTTGCTCAGATAAAGCTGTTTACCAGATGTGAATGTGACCCTTTAGCTGAGCGGAACAACTCTACAGTTGGGAGAAGATCACTAATTGAGGCATGTTCCTGGAACTTAGCCTGGTTTCAGAAGGAGCGTGGTACTTTCAGTGGATCTGAATGTGCTTAGTTGCTCAGTTGTGTCCGACTCTTTGCGGCCCCGTGGACTGTAGCCTGCCAGGCTCCTCTGTCCATGGGGATTCTCCAGGCAAGAATACTGGAGTGGGTTGCCATGCCCTCCTCCAGGTGATGTTCCCAACCCAGGGATCGAACTTGGGTCTCCCCATTGCAGGCTGAACCTGCAGGGAGGCCCACACCTGGTGTCAAAGCTAGATTTCGTAGTACCCTCAGGGAATGCCATTTGCTCATTCAGAATGCTTGAGTTCTTGAAGTTGCATTTCTTTTTGAGCAGATGTTCTGTTATTTTGTAATAAAAGTTAGAAGATTTGAACAGTGTTGCCCTAAAAGTTACTTTTATCTTAGTAAAGTACCCTTAAGTTCTGTTATGCTGTTTTACCTTTGGTTTAGCAACCATGTATTTTTTTTCCATCACAGCTTTGGAAACATGATGAGCAAGGAGAAGCGAGAGGCTGTGAGTAAAGAGGACCTTGCCAGAGCGACTTTGATCACCATCACCAACAACATTGGCTCAATAGCAAGAATGTGTGCCCTTAATGAAGTAAGGGGACATGGATTTCTTTAGTTGCTCTGAGGAAAATACAGAACTTACTATGTGGGCCCCACCTTGTATACAGCGTCTGTCTTCTCCGAACAGTGCCTAAATGTAGTTGTAAGTGGTGGATTTTGTTTCATTGGCATAGTTAAAATGCTTCACATGTAGATTAATCTTAACAGATTTTTATTTTATTAATCAAGATAAACACTGCTACAATCTAGAAGTAGAGCAGAAAGCAGAGGAAGAAGGTAGGGAAGGTAGCCAGTTTTGCAGATAATGGGGACTGTTGGGTGGTGGTGAAGGGTGGTGATGCTGAATATAGATACCATGCTCACTGTTGAGCTCAGGAGTCCCTGGGAATGAATCCAGAGGAAGGCACTGAAGCTGGGAGAAAATGGAGTGGGCCGAGGAATGCCCACCCTGCTCCCCTCCAGCTGGCTGCAGCAGAGCTGTCTTTGTGCTTTCAGCTTCTTTACAGTGCTGCCTTGTAGCATTCAGGTCAAGCAGCATTGTACAGGGCTATGAAAGAACTAAGAATGGCCTTCCCTTGGGGATCCAGTTGGTATAACTTGTCCCTATTTATACACTTTGGTTTAAAATAAGGCTTTTAAATAGATAATTCAGGCATGTGACTTAAATCTCAGGTTACAAAAGGATTGTCTCTTTTTAGTTAAAAGATACTGTATTTTCATGAAGAAATTTAAAATTCTTTATTTGAATGTTTTAACACTTCTGTTTTCTTTGTTGCACGTTCCTTTTCTAGTGCTTATGTATTTTAAGATATTTTAGTTGATGTACATACAATTTTGTTTTTTACTTATGTATTATAAATTGCAGGGTTGTATATTTGATTTCTTTTTATATCATAGGTCATTCACATAGAACTGGTCATTTGGTTGCTTGTCAGTGATCGCTCTGTGATAAAGCATTTTTAAGCGTGAAACTATTTCCTTGGATGGTTTTATTTATTTATTTTTTTTAATGTTTATTTTTGTTTATTTGGCTGCAGTGGGTTCTTGTGGCATGTGGGATCTAGTTCCCCGACCAGGGATTGAACCCAGGCCCCCTGCACTGGGAGTTTGGTGTCTTACCACTGGACCATCAGGGAAGTCCCTGGATTTATTCTTGATAAGGGATTTATTCAGGAGTGAGATTTCTTATCTAAAGAATATCATACTTGTGGGGCTTCCTTGGTGGTCCAGTGGCTGAGACTCCACGCTCCCAATGCAGGAGGCTCAGGTTTGCTGCTTAGTCAGGGAACTAGATCCCACATGATGCAGCTGAGACCTGGAGCTGCTAAGTAAAGAGATAAAGTAAATATTTTAAAAAAGAATACCATGGTTATGAATCTTGATGGATATTGCCAAGATGTTTTGCACAAGGGCCGCACCATTTTAGATCATTCTTAGCAATGAATGAATGGATCAGTTTTACCACAACTTGACTAATATTGGGGGTTAGTTAGAATTTCTGTTAGTTGTTTTGCTGACTTTTTTTTCTTTTAGTGCCTATCTAAAATACAGTTTTATTTAAGACTGTGTTTTCCATTTACAGTGCGTATAAAGTACAGTGTTATTTCCTTTCCCTGTGCGCATATTCAGCAGTATCAAGAATGCCCAGTTGTTTACTGTAGGAGCTCAACTTAAAACCGCCTTGGAATTTGTTTGTCCTTCAATGTTTTTGTGTGAAACAATGCTAAATCCATACTAAGTTGATGTAATCAAACTTCAGTGGTGAGCCCAGGTGGAGGTGCTCAGCCACCAGGCCAGCCCCCAGGCATTCCTCCTGGCTAGCCTCCAGTGCTCTCCTATAGCTTGGTAGTGATAGACTTGCAGACTTTTTTTTCCAGCTCCATCTGCCTTTGTTTCGATTCTTCCTTCACAGTTTGTAGTATGTAAGATCTTGGGTCACTCAGACATCCAAGGAAGGAAACTGTCAACATCTAGAGTCTTTGCTAACTTTTAATGGCTCTAAAATTTTACTTTGCTCATTTAGTGAGGTTGAATTTTTGTGTGTGTGATATTTTCTCTTATAATTTGCCTGTGTGTTACTTTTCTTCTTTGAATTGGTCTTAGTTTTTTTTTTTTAACTTATCTGTGTAAAACTTTGAATTTAATTGTAGTTATGGTTTTTCATGTTAATTCAGATGCTTTTCCTAATCTTTATTCTGCTGTGACACTTTCTGGCGTGCTTTGGAGTGGGTTTAGAGTGTCTGGGGCTCAGATTTAAGTAGCCCTGGATCAAATGGAGTAAATGTAAACACTTGTTTTTGGCCAGCAGTCAGCTTACTGACAGAAGCTATGTACATGATACTCTCCTTGGGGTAGCTTTTAGGAGAGAACAGAAATTAACATGAAAACTAATCGCCTTTTTTTGATGTGCTCAGAACATTAACCAGGTGGTATTTGTTGGAAATTTCTTGAGAATTAATACGATCGCCATGCGGCTTTTGGCATATGCTTTGGATTATTGGTCCAAGGGACAGTTGAAAGCACTTTTTTCGGAACATGAGGTAAGCAGAGTTATTTCCTGTGACATGTTACCTTCATAAAGGGTGTGCTGTTCATGCTATGCTAGAATTTGAAGCAGTACTTATTATTTGTTTCTGTACTTGTATAATGTGGTTAACTTTGTTCGTATTCAAAAGCTGTTTCTTACTTGGTTTAATGTAAGGTAAATATTTGGTTAATTTTATTGTGAGCTTTAATTTTTTGATGTCAGTTTTTATCGTGTTAATATAGTTCTTGTGCCAGTTACTTTATTTAAGATGTATGTCCTGAAACCAACTCCCATCAGTAAAAAGCATTCCAGAATTAGAGCCACACTGTTGTAAGAACTTAACACATAGGCTGTGTGAAAAAGAATAATTGAATTGCTCAATCTGATATCCTATTTTGGAAAGTGTCTTTCTGATTTGAGGAACAGTAAAACCAGAGATATGAAAGGGACTTTGTCTTTCCTCCCCTTGGTTTTGGGGCAGTTGGACTCTTAAAGTGTTAAAGGGGATTGCAGATAGTGTTAGCATGAACACTTTTCAGCATTGTGTTTGCATACTTACTTTATGATATGAACCCTTTATCAAGTTTGGTTTTCCTCTCTGGCTAGCCTGTTTGCTCTTTGTCCTTGTATTTTCCATTTTCATTTAGGCCTCTGGCTCTAATGTTGATCTCTGTACTTGTGGAGCTCTGATTATTTTAGGTTCTCTGAGTCATGAAATATACTCCTGCTTGCACACTGAAGTCATTGAGATTACTGTTGTGAAAGCTTTGTATAGATTGTTTTCAAGCCTTTTTCATTTTTCATTGTTCTCATCTCACACTTCTTGGCTTGTAACAATCTCTGTCTGTTACTAGATAGGAACTTGGGTCTGGAGTGGAACTCAGTATAATGGTTAATTTTATCCCTTCTTTTCTGTAAACTAAAACCGAGATATAGAAAATCACGTAAAACAAAAGTGTGTAACTAACTGTTACGACTGCATTTCCTCTGCAGGAGGTGCTGGTTTAATTCCTTGAATGGGAACTAAGTCTGTGCATGCTGCAGGGCATGGCCAAAAAATTTAATAATAATAATAAAGTGAACACCCTTGAATTCTGTCCTCTGGCAGAATTGAGGGTTTCTGAGTGTTGCTGAATCTTGCTCAGCTGTGTCCTCCTACAGTTTCTGACTTTGTCGTAACACGTTTGTGGCTGCTTTTTTTAAGAAATTTCTTTTTAATTGAAGAATAATTGATTTACAGTATTGTGTTGGTTTCTGCCATACACGAACATGAATCAGGCATGGGTGTACGTATGTCCCCTCCTTCTTGAACCTCCCCCCCACTTCCTATCCCTCTGGGTTGTCAGAGCACCAGTTTGAGCTGAGTCATACGGCAGACTCCCACTGGCAGTTTTACATGTGGTAGTGTATATGTTTCACCGCTACTATATTTGTCCTGTTCTCCTCCCCTACTCCAACCCCCTGGCCTCAAGTCTGTTCTCTACATCTGCGTCTCTATTGCTGCCCTGCATATAGATTCATCAGTACCACCTTCTTAGTTTCTATATATATGCATTAAAACGCAATATTTGTTTTTTCTCGTTCTGACTTCAGTCTGTATAATAGGCTCTAGGTTCATCCACCTAATTAGAACCGACTCAGATGTGTTCCTTTGTATGGCTGAGTAATATTCCATTGTATATATGTACCACAGCTTCTTTATCCATTCATCTGTTGGTGAACATCTAGGTTGAGTCCATGTCCTAGCTATTGTAAATAGTGCTACAGTGAACATTGGGGCACATGTGTCTCTTTCAGTTCTGGTTTCCTTAGGGTATTTGCCTCGTAAGGGGATTTCATATGGAAATTTTATTCCTATTTTTTTAAGGAATCTCCATACTGTTCTTAATGGTGTTTGTATCAATATATATTTCCACCAACAGTGCAAGAGGGTTCCCTTTTCTCCACACCCTCTCCAGCATTTATTGTGTGTAGCCTTTTTGATGATGGCCATTCTGACTGGTATGAGGTGATAGGTATCTCATTGAAGTTTTGATTTGCATTTCTCTAATAATGAGTGATGAGCATCTTTTCATGTGTTTTTTAGCCATCTGTTTATGGGTATGGCTATGTATGTTTTCTTTAGAGAAATGTCTTTTTAGGTCTTTTCCCCACTTTTTGATTAGGTTGTTTGTTTTTCTGATATTGAGTTGTATGAGTTGCTTGCACATTTTGGAAATTAATTCCTTGTCAGTTGTTTCCTTTGCTATTATTTTCTCCCATTCTGAGGGTTGTCTTTTCACCTTGTTTGTAGTTTCCTTTGCTGTGCAAAAGCTTTTAAGTTTAATTTTTAAATTTTTGTTTAGTTTTGCTTTTATTTCCATTACGCTAGGAGATGGGTCATAGAAGATTTAATTTTTGTTTAGTTTCGTTTTTATTTCCATTACACTAGGAGATGGGTCATAGAAGATCTTGCTTTGATTTATGTCATCGAGTGTTCTGCCTATGTTTTCCTCTAAGAGTTTTATAGTTTCTGGTCTTAGGTTAAGGTCTTTAATCCATTTCGAGTTTATCTTTGTGTATGGTGTTAGGAAGTGTTCTGATTTCATACTTCTACACATAGCTGTGCAGTTTTCCCAGCACCACTTTTTGAAGAGACTGCCTTTTCTCTATTGTATATTCTTGTGGCTGCTTTTTTTTTTTTTTAAGCCAAGAAGTAGAGTGAAAGGGCAGGCCTCTCTTGTGTGGCCGCGTGTTCTTTGGAGAAGCTTTTCTTGGAAAAGCTTGAGGAATCTGAACCTTAGTTATTTATAATACTGCAGAGTCTTGTCATATGTTCTGTTCCACAGCAGGTCTTTCAGGATCTTCCCATGCTCCTTTTGCATTCACTTCTCTCTCACACTGCCTTACTGTGTGATCACATCCTTTGGAGACTGGTAGATTCTGTATCATTGTACGATTATTCTGATTGTTACTGGCAGTTTCTTTCTGCCAGTATGGGTTTTGTCTCGTTTTCTTTTAAATTTATTCATGTCTTGGTTGTTTTTGACCTCGACTGCTTACTTCAGGAGGTGGTCCAGCATGGTCTTCCTTCAGCCGCTGCTTCTCTGTCTCACGTCTCTGCCTCCCCCCCCGCCCCCAGTGCCTCTGTTCTTCACATGTTGCTCCTCTGACCTCATGCCTCTCTACGTGTTGCCTGAGGGTTCTGTGATCCTGCTGGCTGCTGCCTCGCTCCAGATCTAGACATCTGGTGGGTGTGTACCTCAGCTTTGCACATCCTGTATGGAGCCCCCTTCCTCGCTCTCCACATCTCTTGCTCCTGTGTCCTTGTTCTCAGGGGTGGTGTGACGGGATGTGGGGGAGGGACCTCAACCTCCCTGCCACCCTCCTTCTCTTCTTCAGGCCAAGTCTTGAACCCATCCCACCCTGTTCTTTGCTCTCCACCTCCAGCCCAGCAGGGCCCTCACCCTCTGTGACTTGTCCTGGCTCCTGCTCCATTGCACTTCATGTCTCATCTTCCCTTCATTCTGGAATTATCTTGAAATCCTCCAGGCCCCCATTGCTTCTCATTGCCTCATTCCCCAGGAGACGGCCCAGGTCCTGTCTCTTAACCAGAGGTAATGGCTGCTGTGGGCCTCAGAGCTTGTGGAGCCCTCGCTGAGCGCTCTGGTCTGATGTGCCAGGGTGCCCTCACCTGCCTGGGAGCTCCTCAGAACTGCTCTGCTGGCCTTGGGGTTGGCAAAATGGGCATCAGGAAATGAGTGGCAGGAATTAAGGGCCGTGTTGGCTTTAATACTAGTAATCATATTTATGGTAATATAAGTAAGTCTAAGGAGAATTGCTCTTATTTTTCTTTCTTTTTGCTTTCAGGGTTATTTTGGAGCTGTTGGAGCACTCCTTGAGCTATTGAAGATCCCCTGACTGTTACCTGGGGAGGGGTTCCTGGAACCTTCCACAATGGGATCTGTGGATGGACTCTTTTTTTTAAGACTTACTCAGTTTTATGATTGTGTACTACCTGAATCAAAGCGAGAAAGGACAAGTGTATTTTTATAAGTCATCAAGATAAATTCTTAAAAATTCAGTCTGAACTAATAACCAGTAAGGAAATATATATGCATTAAAAAAAAAAAGTGGACCATGTCGGTGAGGATTCTCTGTATTTAAGTTGCTCTTCAGTATAGCTTTGTTCAACGTGCTGTGTACTTTTGAAATTCAGCATCACTCAGTGGAGCCACTTCAGGAGAGAGCTGTTCTTTGTTCAGCTGGCTTTGGTTTTGTGTCCTGTTGAATTTGGTAAATATAAGGCAAGCAACTCTGTATTACAGTCTAATCACACTTTTGTCAGTGTGGCCTTGGAGAGCGTCATCTTTGCATTAACTTTGTGTGTATGGCCTTGTGTGAACATTGAAAAATGTTTCAAGGTTCTGCAGACTTATCGGGTAGGTGAATTCTTAATTCTGTGCCTGTAACTTTTAACAAGCTACTTTTGGAAGGGCAGTTCCAGGTTCCACTAGATCCGGGGAAGGTCTGTTTGGGATGACAGGATTTCTCCCCTGGGCAGGATTTCCTTGGGTATTGGATGGATTATGGATGTGACAGAAGTGAGTAAGCTAGTAGAAAAAGCATATCTGGAAGGGCCAGACAGAAAAAACAGAAAGGGCTGCTAGTATTGACGTCTTTTCAGGGAATGGGGGGAATCTGGTTATTGCAGGCCAGTAGAAAGGGGAGAATGGAGCTGTCCATCAATTAGCCATGGAGAACGGGGCGGGGCTTCTGCTCCTCCCCTTGTGCTTGCCTGAAAGTGCCTGGGAGTTTGCCTCAGTTGGATATAGTGGAGGGGCTGTATGTGGGAGGCTCAAAAGGCTGTTTGAGGAGAGGCGGATTTTTAGATAAGAGTCTTGGTGGAGGTTGACTTTGAATTTTTTGTTTCTGCTGTGCAAAATGATTTAAAAACCTCCTTGGAGAGAGAACAACATTTGTATCTCATTTTGGTATTACTTGGTGCCTGCTTCCCTGGTGAAGGCAATGAAGGTTTTATGTAAAGCAGCCTTTGAAACAGAAGGAAACCCCAAGGCTCTCTGGCCTCCCTGTGCCCCTTGGCTTCAGGCCAGGAGACTGGCCTGGGAGGGACCACATATGGTAGGTGATATTCCAAGGGACAGAGGGGCACAGGAGAGTGGGCTTGGACCACCGAGGGAGGAGGGAGTTTGACCCCGCAGTCCCCTCCCTCTTGGCTGTTGTCAAGAGTCATGGCCCGCCCACCTGCCCGGAGGGCACAGCCTGCGTGGGGTCAGTGCAGGGCCATTTCCCAAGGGTGGCCACCCTTGCACACGTCCTGGGCACGTGTCGGTTGTGGTGCTGCTGGCTGGTGCAGGCTGTAAGCTGGAGGGACACTGGGGGATGGGAGTTGCAGCCCAGGGCCATGTGATCAGCTTCCTCTGCTGCTGCTGCCCCTCCTGGGCCTCAGCCTGAGTCACCTCCAGTCCTGTCCTTCTGCCTTCGGCCCACTCCAACCATGTGCTTGTAGCCCCAACTTACCCCACGACCACCAGAGTCAGTGCCACCACCCTCTCACTGGTACCATAGTCATGCTTTTCAAGCCCCTTGTACCCCAGACCCTCTTTCCTGCTTCCACTGGGCAGAGGAAGGGAGCCTGAGTAAGCCTGGTTGCTGCCTATGGACACCCAGGTTGGCCTCTTAGGCCTCATGGGGTCCTGCCTTTTCTCCTTGCACTTACTACTGTGTTCGTGAGGCTGTGCCAGTGCTTTTTGTGGGTCGTGTCACGCAGCCCTTGTCATCCCCACCATTTAACAGAAGAAGGAACCTGCCCAAAGTCACACAATTAGGATCCAGCAGAGCCCCCTTTCCTCTTATGCCTTGCAGTTGCCTTCCACCTCCATGGATTCACCACTTCCTGCTCTTGAGAAACTGCTTCTGTGGCTACACTTTGTGCTTCTGATTAGCCCATCCTTTTACTACAGTGAATCTCATTGCTAAATCTGATGGACATTTCATGTTCTCATCTTCTTTAGTTCTATCATTGCAGACCACACTTGCTTTTCCTTCTACCTTCTAGGCCACTTTGTCTCTGTCAGTTTATTCTCCACTGAAGACAGATTGCCAGCTCTCAGGCTCAACCCTGGATCTACTTAAGCAGACATCACTCATTTTGATTTCCAGGGTAGCATGTCTGGTCCAGTCCTTGCCTCTAAGCTTGTCTCAAGGCAGTGACTGCCTTTTTCCTCTGCCCCCTTTTCTGTATCTCCAGGTCATCTTTACACAGAAATGTCTCCATCCTTTCCCCTGAACCTCTGCCAGCATCCTCTCCTAGTTACTGCTACTTCACTTAACTCCAGTTTGTAAGATGCGTGGAAGCTTAACCTTCACCACAGGCACCTCCCTGATCTAAACCACTGCCCTGTCTCATCAGCAGTTACCCCTTCCAGTCTGCCAGCCTGGGTAGCCTGAGGGTCTCACCCCACACTCCCCTACTAGAGGCAGTGGGGGTGGTAGTGGCTGTAATAATGGTGTAGGTGTGAAAGGAAGGTGGCCAGCCTAAGATGGGAGCAGTGTATGGTCAGGTAGAGAGAGGTGCTTTAGTGGGTTTAGAGATGTGGAGATTGGAAGTGGGGGAAGGAGGTTCTGTGAGGGTACTTAGGCTTGCTGGGGGGACTTGATCTTGGGCTGCCTGAATTTTGATGCCAGATAGGCCGCTGGATATTTAGGTTGGAGACAATAGACCTGACAGTGATGTGCATGTAGGTGGGAATTTAGTGAATCCCAAGGTAGAGTGAGAATAACAAGAGATGGACAGAGAAGGACAGGGCTGCGAAGAACATTGAAGAGGGGACTAGTGCAGGGGGCCTGTTGCTCAGGAGACTGGAGGGGAGAGGAACCCTCCAGGCACCCGCGCTAGGAGGAGGTTTCAGAGTTGGCACAGATTTGGTTGCAGGTCATGGAAGGCCGTGAGGGGAGCAGTTTCCCTGAATCTGTGGAGCCAAAGCTGAGCTGTGCAGAGGTCCTAGTGAGTGAGGGTTGGTGAGTAGAAACAGTAGCTGCCACAGGATGGCTTTGGACTGAGATTTTGTTTCTCCTCCAGCAGAATAGTTGGTATCTCCAGGCCTGGGATATAGCTAGAGGAGTGAGGTGTGGGCTGGTTCCACCACTGCAACCCTCCTGGGTACTGGCGTCCACATTTGGGAGACTGCTTGACTGTGTCCCCCCACATCTCCGGAGCTGAGGCCAGGGGTGGCAGGGAGCCCTTGACCTCTCTCTGCCTTCTCCTTTGCTGTGGCCTGGTGCTCTACTGCTCAGCCCTGACTGGCACCCCACACCACAAGGAGACAGGCTGGCTCCTCTGTCAGTCACCTGTTGCTGGTGATCAATTCCCATTTGTTCAGAAGCACTTACCTTGACTTTTCAGCTCTTGCCACATGGGCTTAAATGGGATGTGGGTGACCAAGGGTATGTATGTGCTCAGCACAAAGTATTTTTAAAATCTGCTTTTTATTTACATTTAAGTCAATTACATGCATGTTTTATCTTTTAAACGAGTAATTAGCAAAATGCATTAAGATTTTAAAATAGCAATTAAATATACAAAAATATATAGCTTATAAAAAAACTGCAAATGTTTAAAAATATTCTGCTGCAGAATTCATAGTGTACAAACATGTCTATGAAACCTGAGGCTCAGCGTTTCATAAACTTTTTTTTTGAAGGAGTTATACAATATCTAGTGAATAAACCCCAGTGGGCTTAAAACTACAAGACTAATATCCCCTCTTTCTGGCAAAGATCTGTCAAGAGACCAAGAGAGGACAGTTCAGGAACACTTTCTTGGAAGACAGCTATCATCAGGAAAGAAACACTAGCCCCGTCTTATTCTTCTGTTCTAGGCCTTAGATGGAAGGATGGATGGAGGGATGGTGTGCACCTGGCCCGAGATGCAGATTTTCCAGGCTTGTACTAGCTCAGGGAACTGCAGGGCTATACTTCATCGAAGTATAGCCAAGGCCCTTGACACTGGTAGGTATGTGTCTCTGGAGCAGGGAGCCCCTGACTCTATAGCCACAGAACTGAGTTCTGGGTTGATAAGCCACATGTGCTGATGCTTGGTCTAAAAGTGGAATAAAACTCTGCATCTTGCAACAACAGTTCAGGCTCTAAAGCTGAACTGAAACAATAACAGATTTACTGAATAAGCCCCTCTATTTTCCTCCTCATGTTCCAATCAAATGGAAGCACATTCTGTGGCACACAGGAGCCTTCATTAATCTTATATACTAAAGGAATGTGACCCAGCATTTTCCAGTTATCAACTGCAGATTTCATCAGAATTCAGACACATTCATCTCCTTTGCTCAGATTCCTAAATACTAATAATGAAAGAGGTTCATCGATAGAAGGTGGTTTCACACATAGTTCCTTTCCAAATTTCTGGTCACAGGCTTAAGTTACACTTTTAATCCAGGGAATCCCTGGGCTGCTGCTGTGGGTGGCAGGATACTGGGGAGGTGGGTAAAGAATAAGAGGCACAGGTCCCTGCCCCTCCCCCCAAGGGCTGCCTGGAGGAAGTCGCTTTAACTCTGATCTCCTGCAGAGGGAAGAATGAACTTTTTAGAAAAACTGTTGGTGGGGTAATTTCTCGTTGACTGGAAAAAAATGTTGGGTGAGAAGATTCTGTGGGAACATTTGCTTTTTAGTGTGTGCATAGAGTGGGGAGGGAAAGGGAATAGGTTCACGAAACTTGAACATGGACATTCAGCCATGAGGCAGCTGACCACCTATTTGCTTAGCAACATTTGAGACATCTGCCCCACAAAAAGAATTGCTCAGCCTTCTGCTTCTCCAACTCCTGCCTCAGAAACATAGGTTTGCCTAAGAAACTGTGACAGTTGTAGCCAGATGTCACTGCTGGGCTGTCGGTCCTCACTGGAAACTGGGTTGGGGGCTGGGGTGCACCTGCAGCCTGTGCTGCTGCTCTGAGTGTCCTGCCACAGGCTGGGGACTTCCCCGGTGGTCCAGTTGCTAAGACCTCGCTCGCCCAGTGCAGGGGGCCCGGGTTCAATTCCTGGTCCGGGAACTAGATCCTACATCCCACATTGGGGAAGGAGAAAAAGGAGGGAAAAAAAAAAAAAGCTTGTGCTCTCTGTTATTTAGGCATCTGTGGTTAGGGTCAGGGAGGGACTGTAGTTCGATTTGTATAGGAAACGGAGATTTCATCATGCTGCAATCAGTGGAAAATATGCCTTATTCAAAAGGAATGTGATTCCAAAAATATCCCCCAATTCTGGGCTCACCTTTTACAGATATTCTGACTTCTGGGATGGGTCTTCCCACATGACTAGGAATTGTCCTTGAGTAGTACTTGTCTGGTATTACAGAAGTGGAAAAAGAAAAAAATTACACACATAGAGTTGATTCTTGAACAAGATGGATTTGAACTGAGGTCTACTTACACATGGATTTTTTTTCAATAAATACATTCTACACGGTCCAAGGTTGGTTGAATCCACAGACGCAGAACCACAGATGTGGATAGCTGACTGTCAAGTTACATGCAGGCTGTACAGGGTTTCAGCACCCCTAACCTGTGTTGTTAAAAGAGTCAGCTGTGTGTGTGTATATATACACACACACACACACACACATACACACACACATACCTACATGTACGCGTGTGTGTACTTGGTTGTATATGCATGAACGAACTCTGGAAGTTCACAGGGAACCAACTAATAGTGTGTACTCAAGGGGTGGGAAACTTGGCTTACTGGAGTCCAGGAATGCAAGGACAACTTAACTTTATGATTTGTGAACCACGTGAAGGGATTACCTATTCAAAGAATTTAGAAGGAATATTCAGCACTGAGTGAAACCACATTGAGGAGCACAGTGGGCAAAGGTAAATGGAAGTGACTGAGGCAGATGAGGGGAAAGGGGAGGGAGCCAGGTGAACTGGGGCTCAGCGGAGAGCCCCTAAATCTCAGGAGGCTCTCAGCTGTGGTGGTTTCTATCAGAACAACAGGGGAGTCCCATGTGGCCAGCATGATGATGTCACCTAGTAGCACCAGCACCTATGACCCCCCCAGGCCTGCCTGCTGGGCTCCAGACATGGTAGTCAATCCCCATAAGGGCTGGTGGGGGCACCCTTAGTACACATTCCTGGGCGAGCAGCTAAGGAAACGGGCTTTGAGAGGCTAGGAGAAAGGCACATGGCTAGTGAGTGGCAAGGGGGTGACTGAAAAAACCTGAGCAGCTTTTTGTCCAGAGTTCTGGGGATGTCTCCCTGTGTGCATTTCATAATTCCCAGAAAACCTCTCACAAACAGTTACTATAGTTGTTAACGTAACTTAGAGTGGAATCAGGCCATGAAGATGATAGGCTTTGGAACAGGGATGTGGAAAGAAAGGATCTTTGTTAAGAACAGGGCATTTAGCCATGGTGGGAGGTCCTCAGTATCCCTCAGCCCTGAACTCCCCATGGGCCACTTGCTCCTATCTGACCATTACTTTCTTGGCCTGACCAAATCTCTGTACCTAGTCAGCCAGGAATCGGGTCAGGCTGGTTTTGCTTCCTGTTCCTGCAGCCAGCTGAACTCAGCTGTACCACTAGTAACAACTAGATAATGATTGACCTACCTGTGGAGTCAAGTTGAGGCTAAGTTCTCCTCTAGCCCATGGTATACAAGCCACACCCAACTCTGGGCTGCTTGACATGTTAAGACCAAGTTAAAAAACCATGTCACCTGCCAGCGGCCCAAAAGCGGACCAGAGTCCTCACACAGGTTAATAAAAGGTGAATAACTCATGGAAATAGATCTGGACAGGGCAGCCTCACTGTCTCACTGTGAGGTGTGAGCCTGATCAAAGAGTATTAATGAATCTTTAACTTCCTTAATAATGGGGATTTAACCTTGTCCCTCACACAAAACTGATTTTAATCAATTAAAGGAAGATGTAAGTTAAACCTTGGCCACTCCGTTAGAGCAGTGCAGCCCAGTTAAGTCCTGGAGGAGGACCTAGATGTGGGGCGCAAACACTTGTGTTAAGAGGCATAAGAACTCATGAGTGACACTGACCAGGTGACACTGGCCATGTTCCAGTAGGACACTAAGCCAGGAAAGAGAAGATGACTACTAGCAGAGTGAACACAACCACTTCAGTGTCAAGCCCCACCTTAGTGGGAGAGCTGAGTTTTTAAAAGCCCTCCATATTCACAAATGCTGAGATTACTACAGATACAGGGACTTCATGAGTCTGTTTCCTTGGTACTGACACCCTGAAATCCTATGAAAGCTGTGAGATGAAAATAATATGCAAGCACAGAACACAAGAATTCCTCCTCTGAAGGGAAAAATTCTTTTTCCTATTGGAACTCCATAAGGAAGATGTGACATTTGTCCCAAGGCTGTTACATGAAAATGGTGAGTGTTGGCTGTTGGTGAGGCAATTCCAGAAGCAAGCCTACCTCTGACATTGGTCACTGAAAACATTTTACTGTAAACTGAGTGCTTTCCAGCATTCAACTCTATTGTGCTACAAACAGTGAATGCAGAAATGGTGAAAGTAGGAGTGTACAAATAGTTCTTTTCATGGGTTCCAGACAGGCTAATAAGGCTTTCATATAAAAATATTCCACACTTCCCTTGCCCTGTTTAAAGAAGCAGTCCAGTTGGCATACCACAAATAGGTCACATAGGGTACAGCCAATTCTGACCAATGGATTTGTAATTTTCCAAACTGGATTCTGCCCAGCACTTTCCTAGGGTAATGGGAATTTTCCTCCTCATCTGATCCCAGCCATCTGAGCCAAGGACAGGTTCCCTCTCCCATTCTAAGACAGTAGAGGCTAGATTCCAAAAATATTCCTGGAGACATTCCATGAACAGAGTACAGTTTCCTCCCCCCTCGCTCCATGTCATACACGCTGTATTTCCAATGAGAAACTGCCCCTATTCACACCTGGTGGGGTGGAGCAGAGGCAACACTGTTGAGGAGTCCACCTCTATGATGGAAGGAGGTGGAGAGCAGGGCTGTGGAAAAGAACTTTATGTCTGACCCAGTGCTGCTTCACATAGTGAACTTATAAAGTAGTCATGAATCCTGCTAGACTCAGTCATTTCTAGAAAAGTAAGACAGAAAGAACCAAAGAGCAGCATGCGTTTTTCTCCTATAACGACAGTTATCGTTAAGTCTGAATACTGAGGCACACTACAATGATGAATAGCCCTGCAGGAGCTTCCTGAAAACTATTTATAATTGCAAGTGCATCCCTGGCTTCAGAATTCCATAGGGATCTTATCTGGGATGCTTTAAATAGTTAAAATGTCAACGACAGGCATTTTCTCTTGAAGAAGAAACAGATAGGGAAGGGAAGGGAGGGAAGAGAACAGAGGGCAGGACAAGGAGAGGCAAGGGGTTAGCATCCTCAGCTCAGCAAGGCCAGAAGGACTGGCCATTATCAGAGAGATGCGCCTTTTCAGAGCCATGTGAAGGGCTCACAGCAGCTTCCTATGGGGGCAGTGGGCCAAGACTAGCAGCTACACTGGAGCCACATTGTATATGTGGGGATGTGGGCAGCACCCTGGGGCCCTTGGGTCATACAGGGACAGCATGGGCTCAGAGACCCATCCCCTGCTGGGGCTCCTGATGGTGGCTTGGCTGTGCCTCATTGGTGAGTAGGAGGGGAAATACGAGGAAATGGCTTTTGACCAGACCTTTCCAAGCACATCTGTTTTTAGCTCAGATGATTTGATAAGCAAATGTTGTGAACTTGAGGAAGAATCAGTGGTGGCAGGTACTGCTGCTTTGTTGTAACCAAGCCCCCGGGTTGCCAAGATGGCCTTATCAAAGGACATAATGTGAATAGCCTTGTTGGCACTGCCTCCAGCATTGCAACCGGTTGTGCTTGGGCTGAGGTAACCGCTGTTTTCACTTGGCTTAGAGGCTGCTGGGAGGGTTTGCTGCTACAAAGGTGTGCAGGGTCTGCAGAGAAGCTCGTGTCCCCAGGGTGTGTGTGGGGGGAGGGTAGGGGCTTTAAAGACCTGCCTTCAGTTCCCCTCTGGAACACTTGCGTTTGTCTTCCCTTCTGGTTGATAAAGATTCACCTTGGCGTGGAGATGAGTGTCTGGGAGACAGAATGTAATGGAGTTAGCAAGAGATCCTCATGAGGTTTCTTGAACCAGATCGCGGGCTCATCCGTTCCTCTTGGCACGGGGTAGTGTCAGAGCACTTTGGTTGTCACAAGACCCAGAAGTCTGGGTTCCCAGCCTGGCTGGCCCGAGAGTTCTTCAGGAGACAAAGGAAGCAGCAGCTGGCGCCCTAGGTAGAGCAGTCAACGCAGAGACCACTTGTGTTCCTTCCAGCTCTGCTCCTCCCAGATCCTGCAACAGTTTGGTCCTTGTGGTGAGCTATACAATGTTCTCTGCCCCAGGGAGGGGCCCCTGTAGGGGTCCACGGTCCTGCTTACTGTGCAACTGGGCCAGCTGCAGAACTGGCATGTTGCACAGTGGACATACTTTGCGAACTTCCAGCCATTTAATAAGGCACCTACAGAATGAGACACCACAAGAGGCAAGACGTCAGTCCCGTGTTTGTGGCACCACCTGCCCACACACCTCACATGCTGAACATTTTGGAAACCCAGATCTGGGGAGTAGAGTGAACAGCCAGGTCTTGAAGAGTTCTACCACTGGGTGGAGAATGCATTTCATTCTCTGGAGGACCCAGAGACTCCAGTTTTCCAAGAAGCTACAGTCAGCATATATCCTCAGTCATCCATGACTTCTTAAAGAAGGAAGTACACTGAGGAGGATGGTGGGAAGGAGGAGGAATAAAGTTTTCTAGTATACATACAAAACATAAAATTGTAAGAGAGGGAGGAATATTAAACATGTCTGTAGGAAGGGGGAAGAGATGGTCCTACACTACTACTTACACTGACATTTATTTTGATTTAAAATAATTATGGTTTTGATTAAAATAAACTTTTAGGAAAGGAAATTCTTATTGAAAAGTTCCAGTAAAATAGCTTTTTATAGCCTGGGTCTCCAAGGAGGTATGGGCTTGTCTGACTCTTGCCTTAAGTCCTGCCTTGGTAGTCACATTGCCATTACCCTGGTCCCTCCTAATGTCTGTGTCTGTCTGTCTGTTTGTCTCTCTCTCTCACTTACACACACACACACACACACACATAAATACAAACGCCACTCAGTAAGGTGCTTTCAGCCTTCTCCATCATAAACCAGTCATGAGTCATCAAGCTTGTCCGGTGCTGCCCCAAGCCCATGGGTGAGCTGGTCAATGTGCCTCAAGCTCAGGTCCTCTTAAATAGTGCCATGCTAATACTCACTTTCTGTGGAAGGCATGCTTACATGGACAGATCCCCAACTCATCTCGAGGCTTGAAGTCTTCTAGACACACTGCACAGAGCTGAAAGACAGATTTGCAGATGAGGCAAAGTATCTTCTAAAGTCACTCCCCAGGCCAATGTAAAGTGCAGGCCCCTGAAACCCAGCCATTTGAAGGGACTTCCAGTATCCCACAAGTATTTTGAATGAAAGAAACAGGATCAAATGGGCAAGGCCTTCTGAAGAAGAGTCTCCTGCTCTTCCTGCACATATCTCAAAATTTGAGGGCAGATGAGAGAAGACGGGAAGCAAGGGGCAGGTTCCTTCAGTCCATCGGAAGAGTCTGACTTAGGTTTCTTTGTATCAGATAGACTGAACATAACTTAATTTTTTGTGCTGTGCCAAGGAGCTGACTTTCTGTAGGAAATGCTCTGCCTACCCAGCAGTAGAGCCCCTGAAAGGACTGCTCGGATCCTGAGGGTGCTGGGGCTCTCCTTTTTCTGCTCTTCATAATGTGGAATCTGTAAACCATAGCACAGCCTTCAGTAATATGCCTCTTGTAGTTCCTGGGGTCCCTTACTCTGACACTGTCCTGTCAGTGTCTGTCTTTGTCATATAAAAAGTGATTGAAGAGTCACTGAATTTAAACTTAGCAAAATGTGCAGATGGGGCCAGGACTGCTCTGATAGGTGGCTAGCCTCAACTGCTTGGAAAGAAGCCTTATTCAAACCAGATGATGGGTTCCAACCACTACTTCTTGAGCACTTAACAGTGCCAAGGGACACCAAATATCGTCCCACTTACTCAATTTACAGATGGGGAAACTCAGAGCAGTAACCATGTTGCCTAGAGGCAATGCAGTTGGTGAGTGGCCAGGCCTGGCTGAGGATCCAGGTCTGTAAACATTTTCATCTGCCCAAAGCTTGAACTCCTCCCTGCTTGCTTCCCTGTCCATCTCCAGGGATCCTGGTTAAACCATCACCATTTCTTGTCCAGACTGCTGACCAGCCTCCCTGTCACCCATTTCTTAACCTATAATATATAATCCAATATTCGTAGGTTTTGTGACAGGACATGTGGCTCTTTGTGCCCTGTGGGTAGTGCTATGAATGTTGGTCTTCCATCACCCTTCTCCACAGAACTCTCAGGGCCTTGCGTATGTAGCAGATAAGATCTTCACAGGAGGAGGAGAATGGATAAGTGTCTTCTCAGACTTGGATTACTGCTGACACAGCACAAGAGCAGGGAGGAAAGCAGGACAGATGGCTGGCCTTGGTTTGGACACCCAAGCTGTGTGACTTCTGCCATCATGATGCCTCTCAAGCTCTGTTCCTTCATCTGCAGGGTAAGGATATTATGTGCCTCTCCTTCCCTCCACCTGAGACTGTCATCATGTCATCAGGTTGGGGGCAGGCCTGAGGAGGTAGGAAGGCATTCTACCAGTTTTTATTCATATTTAAATTTAGTGACGGGAACACTATTTTCAAGCCCATTTTTGCTTTCTGGAGGAAGGTTAAGAACAAGCTGTGGGTAAAGATGAGAAACTAGGAGTTTTGGTCTTGGGATGATCTTTTGGGCTTCAGCTTCCCATCTGTAAAGGGGGAATGATGTTCCCACCTCCTACACTATGTGAACAGGTCCTCTGGCCTTAACATCCAGCTTTCCTCCTGGCATAACCTTCTGAAAAAAAACAACAAACACTGTGAGGACTGCTGGCTCTGCCCTGTAGAGATTCAGTGCTGATCCTACCAAAGGGCAAGATGTTGGATGAGTCATTCATTTTTATTTGGTTATTTTCCCAGAATCCAAAATTAGATTTGTAGCCTTTTCAAATGGAGTTACTATTAATGGCTATTATGTTCTTTTAAAAATATTCTAAAACCATAGTCACTTGAAAAAAAAGAACAAGATAAACTCTGACATGTTAAGTGCTAAAGGTGACCAAAAGCCAAGGGCAGTCATGATGAGAAAAGCTTAGATCTGACTACTTAGCAGTTCCCTCAAGGGTCAAACTAATTTTACAAATTTATAGATTGTACTTTGCAAATGAGCTTTATTCTGCAGTATTTCAATGAGACTGTTTTTCTCACTCCTTCTTTTAAAATGGAGATATAATTCATACACCATAATATCCACCCTGTAAAGCATACAATTCAGTGCATGCTAAGTCAGTTCAGTTGTGTCTGACTCTTTGCAACCCCATGGACGGTAGCCCATAAGGCTCCTCTGTCCATGGGCTTCTCCAGGCAAGATACTGGAGTGGGTTGCCAATTCCTCTTTAGGGGATCTTCCTGACACAGGGATTGAACCTGGGTCTCCTGCATTGCAGGCAGATTCTTTACTGTCTGTGCCACCAGGGAAGCAATTCAGTAGTTTTTTTTTTTTTTTTTAATATATTCACAGAGTTGTGCAACCATCACCACTATCTAATTTGTACGTCAGCAGATTTGGAAAACTCAGCAGTGGCCACAGGACTGGAAAAGGTCAGTTTTCATTCCAATCCCAAAGAAGGGCAATGCCAAAGAATGTTCAAATTACTGTACAACTGTGCTCATTTTACATGCTAGCTGGTGGCTCAGATGGTAAAGAATCTTCCTGCATTGCAGGAGACCTGGGTCGGGAAGATTCCCTGGAGAAGGAAATGGCTACCTGCTCCAGTACTCTTGCCTGGAGAACTCCATGGATGGAGGAACCTGGGACTACAGTTCATGGAGTCACAAAGAGTCGGACACAACTGAGTGACTAACACACTATACATGCTAGCAATGTTATGCTCAAAATCCTTCAAGCTAGGCTTCAGCAGTACATGAACTAAAAAATTCCAGATTTATAAGCTGGCTTTAGAAAAGGCAGAGGAACCACAGATCAAATTGCCAACATTTGCTGGATCACAGAGAAAGCAAGGGAATTCCAGAAAAAAATCTACTCCTGCTTCATTGAGTATTCTAAAGCCTTTGACTGTGCAGATCACAACAAACTGTGGAAATTTCTTAAAGAGATGGGAATACCAGACCACCATACCTGCCTCCTGAGAAACCTGTATGCAGGTCAAGAAGCAACAGTTAGAACTGGACATGGAACAGCAGATTGTTTCAAAATTGGGAAAAGAATACATCAAGGCTGTGTATTGTCACCTTGCTTATTTAACTTATATGCAGAGAACATCATGTGAAATGCTGGGTTGGATGACTCATAAGCCGGAGTCAAGATTACCAGGAGAAAAATCAACCACCTCAGATATACAGATAATGATGCCGCTCCAAAGGCAGAAAGCAAAGAGGAACTAAAGAGCCTCTTGATGAGGGTGAAAGAGGAGAGTGAAAAAGCAGGCTTAAAGCTCAACCTTCAAAAAATAAGATCATGTCATCTGGTCCCATCACTTCATGGCAAATAGAAGGGAAAAAGTGTAAACAGTAAGAGGCTTTATTTTTGGGGGCTCCAAAGTCACTGCACATGGTGACTGTAGCTATGAAATTAAAAGATGCTTGCTCCTTGGAAGGAAAGCTGTAACAAACCTAGACAGCATATTAAAAAGCAGAGACATCACTTTGCTGACAAAAGTCCATCTAGTCAAAGCTATGGTTTTTCCAGTAGTCATGTACAAATATGAGAGTTGGACTGCAGAGAAAGTTGAGCACCAAAGAATTGATGCTTTCAAATTGTGGTGCTGGAGAAGACTTGAGATTCCCTTGGACTGCAAGGAGATCAAACCAGTCAGTCCTCAAGGAAATCAACCCTGAATATTCATCAGAAGGACTGATACTGAAGCTGAAACTCCAATACTTTTGGCCACCTGATGTGAACAGCCAACTCACTGCAAAAGACCCTGGTGCTGGGAAGGATTGAGAGCATGAGGAGAAGGAGGCAACAGAGAATGAGATGGTTGGATAGCATCACCAACTTCATGGACATGAGTTTGTGCAAACTCCAGGAGATAGTGAAGGACAGAGAAGCCTGGTGTGCTGCATGCAGTTCATGGGGTTGCAAAGAGGTGAACATTGCTTAGCAACTGAACAACAACAAATAAGCAGTCACTATCCATTCTGCCTTTTCCCCTGGTAACCACTAATTAATTTCCTGGCTTAATGTATTTGTTTATTCTGGTCATTTCAAAATGGACTGGAATCACGAAATGGCATCATACAACATGTGGTCTGTTGTGTTTGTCTCCTTTCACTTAGAATGACACCTTCATGGCTCATCCATATTGCAGCGTGAATCAACACCTCATTTTAATGGCAAAATGGTATTCTGTTATGTTGAATATACCACCTTTGTTTATCCAGTCATCTGTTGATGGCAACTTGGGTTGTTTCTACCTTTTGGCTATTGTGAATAATGTTGCTCGAAACATCAGTGTACAAGCATCTGTTAAAACTCCAATTCTCTTGGAGTTTTCAGTTAGGAGTAGAATTGCTGGGTCATACGGTAACTCTGTTTAAGTTCTTGAGGAACTATTAAACTGTTTTCCAAAGTGGCCAAACCATTTCACATTCCCATCAGCAGTGTATGAGGGCCCCAATCCCTCTATATCTTCAGGTTATTATATCTTGTTGATTATATACAGTCTAGATGGTATGAAGAGATACTTTATGTTTGAACTGGATTGCCCTAATGACTAACGATGTGTTTATTGACCATTCGTACACCTTCTTTGGAGAAATGTCTTTTCAAATTCTTTGCCAGTTTTTTTAGTTGGGTAATTTTTCTCTTTGAGTTGTATGAGTTTTTTATATATTCTAGACACGAATCCTTTATCAGATAGCCAACTGATTTTGACAAGGGTGCAAAAGTGTTTCTATGGTAGAAGGATGGCCTTTCAGCAGATGGTGTTGGAGCAACTGGACATCCAGAGGCACCAGAAGTATGATAGGATCCCTAAAGCAACCAAAAAAAAATTGGTAAACTGGACTTCATCAAATTTAAAAACTTTTTTTCTATGAAAGATCCTATTAGGATAAAAATACTGGGATAAAGTGTTTGTAAATCTTTTAAAATTTTAATTAATGAGTTAATGAATGGCTGTGCTGGGTTTTTGTTGCTGCACGTAGGCTTTTCCTAGGTATGGCAAGTGGGAGCTACTCTTTGTTGTGATGCATAGGCTTCTCATTGTGCTGGCTTCTTATGCTGCGAAGCACAGGCTTTACGTGTGTGGGCTTCAGAAGTTGCAGCACACGGGCCCTAGAAAGCATTGGCTCCTGTAGTTGTGGTGCATGGGCTTAGTTGCCCTGCAGCATGTGGAATCGTCCTGGAACCAGGGATTGAACCCACGTCCTCTGCATTGGCAGGTGGATTCTTTTTTTAAAAAATATTAAACATTTTTTTTAATCAGAGGATAATTGCTTTACAATGTTGTGCTGGCTTGTGCCATTCATCAACATGAATTAGCCATAGGTATACATATATACCCTCCCTCTTGAACCTCAGTAGCAGGTAGATTCTTAACCACTGAACCACCAAGAAAGTCCCAGATCTTTTTATTTTGTAGGCTTTTTATTATTGAGTTGGAAAAGTTTTTTATAAATGCTGAATACCAAACTTTCAGATAAAGATTTGCAAATATTTCCTTCCTGTGATTTGTCTCTACTTTCTTGATAATATTCTTTGAAGCACACAAGTTTTAAGTTTTGATGAAGTTCAGTTTATCTAGGTTTTTCTTTGGCTGCTTGTGCTTTAGGTGTGTACCTAAGAAACTACTGTCTAATCAAAAGCCATGAAGATATATATTTATGTTTACTACTAAGAGTTTGGTTATTTTAGTTGTTACATTTAGGTCTTTGATTCATTTTTGAGTTATTTTGTGTATGGTGTGAAGCAGGGCTCCAATTTCATTCTTTTTCTTCTTTTGCAAGAACTTTTATAGTTAAAATCCCCAATATGACTTCTAAGTTATTATTTTAAAAACTTTTATTTGACTATAGTAAGAATAATATAATTAAATCAATGTAATCCAGTCAACATCCTTTGACTTATTTTCATTTCCAAGGAAAGAAAAATACTCTGCACATGAGTAAATATTAGCAAGTTGAGCACAAAGTTATATATGATGACCAATTTCATTCTTTTGTGTGTGGTTATTTAGTTATCCCAGGACCATTTGTTCTCCCCACTTTATCTTTTTCAAATTATGGGAGTAAGGCAACACATTTACAGGAGACTTGGAAAATACAAAGTTACATATAGTTCTACTATATATTATAATTACTTTTTAAGTAGATAAATTAAGATTTTAATTGGAGTTTCAATATCAAACACTCAAAAATTAACAGAATGACAAGACAGAAAAGTAGAAGGATGTAGTAGACCTGAAAAGCCTTATGAACCAATTCAACATGATTAAAATTTATACAGTTTTCACACAACAGCAGGATACAAATTCTATTCCAGTTCCCGTACACTATAAACTAGGAGACACTGGAACATATCCAGAGACATAACAAGGTGCAAAAGTTTCATGGTCTAAAGGTATTGAAATCATACAGTCTGTTCTCTTATCACTGTAGAATTATGTTAGAAATCAAAATCAAAAGATACTCAAAAATAACCCACATATTTTCAAGTGCAAGGTGACATTTACCAAGAGAGACCTTTGACTTAGCCACTTAAAGCTTCAATAAAGTTAAAAGACTAAAAAAAAACAGAGGGTGATTGCAGAGAAGAAAACATTTAAATGAGAAATTAGTATCAAAATGAGAAATTAATATTAAAAATACTTTAAACAAAATCCCATGTTATTTGGAAATTAAATGTCTACTTTTAAATGATGGGTGTTTTTAAGAAGCCGTAACAAGGAAAATTAGAAAAATATTTGTAGTAGAATAAAAATGAAAAGAATTTATCAGAATTTGTTGCATGAAGCTGAAGCTGCTCAGTGCAACTAAATACAATGTGGAATTTTAAATAAGGTATGAAAACAGATAATGGACACTAGCATAAAATTTGGTGAAATTTGAACAAAATCTGTAGTTATTACTGTATCACATGTTAATTTCTTGTGTTTTTTTTTTTAAACATAGTATTTTTTTTATATTCTCAGAATTGGATTAGAAGTTTCAACCCTCATTCACATTAAAAAAAAAAATCACTAAGATAATAAGCTTTCTAGACTTTTAGCAGTAATACTGAGATGCTAAAGTGGAACTATATCAAAGTTTTAAGTGAATATAAATTAGAAATCTAGCATTCTACTCATACTTAGTCAAACAAGTGAAACCAAAATGTCATAAAATTTTTAGCTAGGCAAAAATAGGATCCCAAGTTTCTTAAAATGTATATATTATATATATATAATTATGTATATATATAATTATATATATATAATATATTGTATATATTGTATATATATTATATACATTATATAATGTATATAATGTATTAATGTATTAATGTATATAATGTATATAATGTATATAATGTATTATATATTATATTATATATATTGTATATATATAATTATGTATATATATATATACACACAAAAGCCTTCTTACTATACTAGATATTGAGAAAGAACAGAGGAGAAATTGGAAAACATAAACTAAATGAAATGGCAATACTGAATATGAAATAGAAAAAGGAAACAAACTAGATAAAAGTAAAAGATCATTATATAATCCAGTTCTTTTTAAAGATAGCTGTTAATTGGAGTCACATCCAGAGCTTTGGAGGAAAAAAAACAATACCTGGGTATTTGTATTTGTCAAAAAATTCCAAGTAATGTGCATCTGGATTTTAAAAAGTGATTACAGGTTTTTCTACTACATGGTAATTTTGGTGATATACGGTTCTATTATTTTTTTTTGACCGTCATGATTTAATGGTATTAAGTGAATAACAGTTACATAATCACAACAGTAAGAGATGTTTATTAGTTTTCACAATCAATATCCAGACAAAAATAAAAGATAATTACAATTGCAAGCCATAATGGAAACATGACTAACCTAACAATATAAAATAATTACATACAATTTAGGGGATTAAGTAGAGTGATGTAGTAACTGGAAATGCTTATGACATGCGTATGTTTTCATCCATCAAGCCAGTCTGTGTCCTTTGGTTGGCACGTTTAATCCATTTACAGTTAAGGTCATTATTAATATGTATGATCCTATTACCATTTTCTTAATTGTTTTGTTTTTTGTAGGTCTTTTGCTTTTCTTGTGTTTCTTGCCTAGAGAGGTTGCTTTAGCATTAGTTAAAAAGCTGGTTTGGTGGTGCTGAATTCTCTTAACTTTTGCTTGTCTGTTAAGCTTCTGATTTTTCCATCAAATCTGAATGAGTCTTCTTGGTTGTAGGTTCTTCCCTTTCATCACTTTAAATACATTGTGCCATTCCCTTCTGGCATAGAGTTTCTGTTGAGAAGTCAGCTGATAACCTTATGTGAGTTCTCTTGTATGCTATTTGTTGTTTTTCCCTTGTCGCTGTTAACATTTTGTCAGTTTGATTACTGTGTCTCAGTATGTTCCTCCTTGGCTTTATCCTGCCTGGGACTCTCTGTGCTTCCTGCCCTTGGTTGACTATTTCCTTTTCCATGTTAGGGAAGTGTTCAGCTATTAGCTCTTCAAATATTTTCTCGAGTCTTCTCTGTCTTCTGGGACTTCTATAATGCTAACATTGGTGCATTTAATGTCCCAGAGGTCTCTTAGGCTGTCTTCATTTTTTTTTTTTTCCTATGTTCTGCTTTGTGGCAGTGATTTCCACCATTCAGTCTTCCAGGTCACTTATCCATTCTTCTCCCAGTTATTCTTCTGTTGATCCTTCCAGTGCATTGTTCATCTCTGTTTGTTTATTCTCTAGTTCTTGTAGGTCTTTGGTAAACATTTCTTGCATCTTTTCTATTCTTTTTCTGAGACTGTGGATCGTCTTCACTATCATTCTGAATTCTTTTTCTAGAAGATTGCCTATCTCCATTTCACTTAGTTGTTTTTCTGGGCTTTTATCTTGTCCCTTCATCTGGGACATAACCTCTGCCTTTTCATTTTGATTAACTTTCTATGATGTGGTTTTCGTTGTGGTGGCTGTGGGATTGTAGTTTTTGCTTATTCTGTCTGTCCTCTGGTGGATGAGGTTAAGAGGCTTGTATAGGCTTCCTTATGGGAGGGACTAGAGGTGGGAAAAACTGGGTCTTGCTCTGGTGGGCAAGGCTGTGCTCAGTAAAACTTTAATCTGATTGTCTGCTGATGGGTGAGGCTGCACTCCTCCCTGGCAGTTTTTGGACTGAGGTGACCCAGCCCTGGAGTCTATAAGCTCGGGTTAATGGTGAACTCCAAGAGGGCTCAAGTGCCAAGGGGCACCTCCTTGGACTGCTGCTGCCAGTGCCCCCATCACTGCAGTGAGCCACGGCCAACCCACGCCTCCACAGGAGACCCTCCAGCACTAAGCAGGTAGTCTTCTGAGGTGACTGTTCCGTTCCCCTGGGTCTTGGCACACACAAGATTTTATTTGTACCCTCCAAGAGTGGAGTCTCTGTTTCCCCCAGTTCTGTGGAAGTTCTGTAGTCAAATTCCCCTGGCCTTCAAAGTCAGTTTCTGTGGGGATTCCTAGTTCCTTTGCCAGAAACCCAGGCTGGGAAGCCTGACATGGGTCTCAGAACCTTCATAACAGTAGGAGAACTTTGGTATTACTGTTCTCCAGTTTGTGAGTCACTCACGAGTATGGGATTTGATTTTATGGTGACTGCAGCTCTCCTTACCATCTTGTTGCAGCTTCTCCTTTGTCTTTGGACATGGGGTATCTATTTTTGGTGGATTTCTGCATCCTCCGGTAGATGGTTGTTCAACAGCTAATTGTGATTCTGGTGCTCTTGCAGGAGGAGATGAGCACATGTCCTCCTGCTCCACCACCTTGAACCAATCTACAGCACCATCTGTTGAATAGACTGTTCTTTTCCTATTGAATGTCTTGGCACCCTTGTTGAAAATCAACTGACCATAAATATATCGGTTTATTTCTGAACTCTCAATTCTATTCCATTGATTTTTATGTCTATCTATCTGCTTGTATCACACTGTCTTAAATACTGTAGCTTTGTGGTAAGTTCTGATATTGGGAAGTGTGAATCCTCCAGTTCTCTTCATTTTTGAGATTGTATTTGGCCATTTGGGACTGTTACATTTCCATGTGAATTTTAAGTTCTGCTTGTTAATTTCTACAAAAAAAGGGCAGCTGTGATTTTGATAGGAGTTGTACTGATTTTGTAAATATTTTGGGGGAATGCTTCTCTATTTAACAATAGTAAGGACTTCCCTGGTGGTCCAGTGGTTAAGAATCTACCTGCCAATGCAGGGGACACAGGTTTGATCCCTGGTCTGGGAAGACTCCACATACCACAGGGCAACTAAGCCTGTGTACCACAATTTGAGTGCTCTAGAGCCCGTGCTCTGCCACAAGGGAATCCATTGCAATTAGATGCCTGTGCACTGTAACCAGAGAGTAGCCACAGTCAGAGAAAACCTGCAGACATCCAGTGCAGAAACAAACAAACAAACCCCAAATAGTAAGTCTTCCAAATCATGAATACAGGATGTCTTTCCATTCATTTAAGTCTTCTTTAATGTCTTTCAATGATGTTTCATAGTTTTCAGTGTACAAGTCTGAGCATCTTTCTTTTGTCAAATTTATTCCCAGGAATCTTACCCTTTTTGATGCCATTGTAATTGGAACTGTTTTCTTAATTTCATTTTCAGATTGTTCATTGCCACTACAAAGCTGATTTTGTATACTGATCTTTATTCTGAAAAATTTCTGAACTCATTTATATCTTGATTTTTGGTGGATTCTTTTGGGGTTTCTGTGGCTACAAAATCATATCTACAAATACAGTTTTACTTCTTAATTTCCAATCTGGATGCCTTTTACTACTTTTTCCTGTTCAACTGCTCTGGCTTGACCCCTCCAGTACAATGTTGAATAAAAGCGATTAGAGTAGGCATCCTTGTCTAATTTCCTCTTAGGAAGAAAAGCTTCCAGTCTTTCAATAAGTATGATGTTAGTTGTGAGTTTTTCATAGAAGCCTTGATCAAGCTGCAGAAGTTCCCTTCTGCTCCTAGTTTACTGAGTATTTTTATCATTAAAGAACGTTGGGGAAAAAAAAAAAAGAATGTTGAATTTTGTCAAATGCTTTTTCTGCATCTATTCAGGTGGTCATGTGTTCTCCCTACCCCTTTATTTTATCAGTTGGATGTAGTACATTGACTGATTTTCCTTTGTTGAACCAACTCTGTATTCCTGGGACAAATTCCATTTATTTATGGTATATAATCCTTTTTATATGCTGATTTTGGTTTGCTAGTGTTTGTTGAAGATTTTTACAAATATATTCATAAGTGATATTGATTTGGAGTTTTTTCTTTTTTATGATATCACTGACTGGTCCGGATATCAAGATGATACTGACCTTACAGAATGAGACAGGAAATCACTCTTCATTTTTTGAACTCAAAGAATAGATCCTATCAGCCCTGTCAGAAACTGGGCTAGGACATATGTTTACTGATTGGTCATTGCATAGATACTTGAGTCCATTTGTTTTACATGATAAAAGGCAGAAAGGTCCTTAACACATTATTGACTAGAGATATATTAATTCATCTTTTGTTACCTGAACATTATTGATCAGAGATGTATTACTACATTTTTTGAGAGTGATACAATTAACATTACCATGTGAAGTTGTTACAGTTTAAAATTGATCAAGGGTTCATTATACAACTTATGATTGTCATGATCATTCACATTTTGCTCTGTTGGGTTTTTCTTCCAACTTTGTGTATGTTATAAATGCTAGTTTATTACTGTAAAATTTTAAAAAATGAGACACTGAAATTTTGAATTAAGAATTCAAATTAAGAATTTTTTGGTAAATTTTATGCAGATACTTTCTCTGTTGTCTGTGCAACATATATACTAGTGTATCAGAAGATGATTTTTCAGAATACACTTCTAATTCAGATATGAATATTAGGCCAACAAAAATGACAAAAGACCTTAGTGATTGATTCTGATATGGAATGTGAAAATGAAGCTCGTGGTGCTGGAGAAGACTTTACAGGTGTGTCAGGTGTAACTAGTGAATGTAATAACCTGCAAAGTGTTAGTGAGACAACAGAACTGATTTTTGGCCAGCCAAAATAAAAATCACCAGCCACAGGCATTAGTTTCGGCAAAAATCCGCTAGTCAATAGCGAGTTAACTGACAGCTCTTCAGAGAATAGAAGGGAGCTGGCATTTCAGAGTGATTTTGCAGCTTGGGGAACAGCAGAAGCTTCAAGTTTGTGGGTGCAATAGGGGCATCATAATGTGAAGGCTCCAGACTAAAAAACATAAAGGGCCACCTTTTTTTCTCCACATTCAGAAGTTGGAGGATATGTCCATTCTCCTCAACTTTTTTAAACCTCAACTGCTATAAAAGCAAAACAAGGAATAACACTTACCTTACTTAACCTAACTTTTTTTATAGTGTGAGTTCCCTTGCTCCTGAGATAAATTATATGAAGAAACAGACATCTTGGTAATCTTGCCACCTGGAATACATGATTCCGGTTTTTTTTTTTTAAATGTTGACATTATACCCATAAATAAAACAAACTTCAAGGGAAAATGTCTTTTAGGGACCATAGCACACTGGGAAGAAGACTAATTTTCTAGTACTCACAGAGTACATGATCCCTAAAATGCCCAAGAAGGAAGGATTTGACATTTTCCAAGAGGCTGACACAATCTGTAAATTTACCTCAAATGCGAGCTAGGGAATGGAGGGTCACATGGAGAAGACAATGTCATACAATGATAATGACCCACAGCTTATGTAATTTAGCCAAAATGATTTTCTTTTAAATAGACAATCATTCTTTGATGGTGGTGGTGGACAATAATTATTACACTTTTCCTTGAATAGTTACAAGGATAATCATATATCTGCAAAGGCAGCATTCCAATTCAGAGGTGTCAGTTAATGTCATAATCTTTGAAAGCTATGAAAGCAACCTAAACATGGCTGTGCTGCTCAGGAGAGATCTGACTTTCTTGTTCCAAACTGGAGTACAACGGGCAGTCCCTTCCATGGCCTTCATGTATTCGTGTGCTCAGCCCGTTACTGTCCTAGCCTCACTGGCTTATGACTTTTCTCTCCTGTCAGAACAGCACTCTTTGAGGGAAGGGAGGGACTATACTCTGCTCACTCAGTTTCTAGGGTCCTGAATATTGTCAGTTCCCTATACATGCTTTGGGTTTGTTTTTTTTTTTAATAATTTTTTACAATGTAAACTTGGGACAAACCTCAGTTGGGTTCTAAGTATTTATAATTTAAAAATAAATTTCAGTAATGTGATTTATAGATTGATCAGTAATCTCAGAAAGATGAGTGGGTTTTAAATCTCCTCCCACATAAGAAAGGGATGTGGCAAAACTTGTAGCAACAGAGTCACCTCCTCACTGGACCAAAGGGAAAGGAGTGGGCTTGTGGGGAAGTGAGAAGGAAAAGATGCTTTTTAAAAATTTTTATTTCATTTATTTTTGGCTGTGCTGGACCTTTGTTGCTGCCCAGGGGCTTTCTCTAGTTGCAGTGAGTGGGGGCTACTCTAGTTGTGGTGTGCAGACTTCTCATTGTGGTGGCTTCTCTGCGGTGGTGTAGAGCATGGGCTCTAGGCGCTCTAGCTTCAGCAGTTGTGGCACTTGGGCTCAGTAGTGGTGCTGCATGGGCTGAGTTGCCCTGTGGCATGTGGGATCTTCCTGGACCAGGGATCAAACTGTGTCCCCTGCACTGACAGCAGATTCTTTTTTTTTGTTTTAATTAAAAAAAAAATTTGTTTTATTATTTGGCTGCACCAGGTCTTTTTTTTTGCACCAGGTCTTAATTGTGACCTGTGGGATCTAGTTCCCTCAAGAGGGACTGAACTCCCTGCATTGGGAGCATGGAGTCTTAGCCACTGGACCACCACGAAGTCCCTAAAATTTTTTTAATGTTAATTTTTAAAATTGAAATATAGTTGATTTGCAGTGTTTCAGGCGTACAGCAAAGTGATTCAGTTTTTAATATATATGTGTATGTATATGTATATAGATACTAAAGGTGGCGCTAGTGGTAAAGAACTCGTCTGGCAGGCAGATTCTTAACCACTGGACCATCAGGGAAGTCCGGAAAAGATGTTTTTAACTTCATTTTACACAAGGGGCGACTTCATGAGGTTACCTTCCTAGAGTCTCTTCCTGTGGAAACGAGGGTAGAGCAAGGCCATAGCATGTTTGCCGCATGACTCCTTTTTCACTCTCTGCCTGACCCAGTTTTCCTGATCCTTGTGCAGCTAGGATCCCCAGCTGCTGAGATGCAGGAAGGAGTAGGTTCTCCTTTCCTTTCTGCAATATCACCCTAACAGTAAAGGGGATGGACCCAAATGTGCTCAAATTTGGAAGCTACATGGATGTCTGTTATCACTGTGTTGTACTCTGTAGATATAGGCCTACGGTTCTGATTGGCCCACATGGCCACAGAAGGTGGACGAGGCCTTCTCTGGGAGAGTGGCAGGATAGAGTACAATACAGACAAAATATTTGAAGAAATAATAGCTAAAAAGCTTGGTGAAAGACAAATCTACATATTTATGAAGCTGAGTAAACTCCAAACAGGAAAAATCCAAAGAAATCCATACTGAAACAAATCATAATCTAAATGCTGAAAACAAACAGCAAAGAAAAAAATGGAAAGTAGCCAGAGAAAAATGACACATTATTGACAGGAGACCAATGATTTGAATGACTACGTTTTTCTCATCAGACACCACAGAGGTCAGAAGGAAGTGGCACAACATTTTAAAAGCACTGAAGGAAAAGAAATGTCAACTTAGGGATAAAGGTGAAATAAAGACATTCTCAGCTGAAAGCAAAGTAACAGAATTAATAGCCAGCAGATCTGCTCTAAAAGAATTGCTGAACAAGATTCATCAGATAGAAGGAAAATTACATAAGAAGGAAACTTGGAACAATGTGCTATTTTTCCCCTCCAGAATTCTTTAAAATATATCTAATGGTTGAAAGTAAAAAATACAACACCGTCTGATGGGATTTTCAATGTATATAGATGCTATATACTTACTATATATAGGGGTAAAAGTAAAGGGATCTATATGGTGGGAAGGTTTCTACATTCCAACTGAAGTGCTAAAAAATTGATTCTAGGTATTTATTTTGTAATCCCTAAGCAACCACTAAAAAATTATACAAAAAGATAAAATCATAATATGATTTTATGAATGTTTAAATGACCCAAAAGAAGGTAGGAAAGGGAAACAAAGGAATAAAAAAGAGGAGAAAAAGCAGATGATAAATAATAAAAGAGTTGACCCAAGTCCAGACATAGCAATAATTACATTAAACATAAATAGTCTAAGCACATCAATTAAAAGACAGATTGGCAGGGTGGATTAAAAAACATAACTATATATGTTTATAAAAACACTACTTCAAATATAAATACATAATGCGTTTACAGATTAGAAGACTCAAATTGTAAAGATGCCAATTTCCCCCTAACTGATTTACATATTTAATGCAAGTAATAATAAAAAAGCAGGATTGTTTGTGTCTCTCTGTGTGTAGTTATAGACAAGTTGCTGCTACAATTTACATGAAAGAGCAAAGGAACTAGACAAGCTAAAACAGTTTTGGAAAAAAAAAATGAAGTTGGAGGAATCATACACCTGATTTTAAGACTTGTTATAAAGGTACAGTAATCAAAACTGTGGTATTGGTGAAGGGAAACAAGCACAAAAATCGACAGAACAGAATCCAGAAATAGACGCAACCACTCAACGATAACCAGAGCTGGGGATACTGCGGTGAACAAATCAAAGACTGAAGGTAAATGACAAGGCTCTTGGGCTTTTCTTAAAACAAAACTCACATCTGGCAATAGCTGGCCTATATTCCCCTGGAGCTGAGTGCTGACAATTTCTTCAACACAAGACATTGCATGCCCCAGTGTGTCACAGCTTCCAGGGCACCTTTCTGTTTCTCTTGATACCAAGATTCCATTAGATGCAATTTATTATCCCACTTACATGACTGTCCTATTGTTTTCTCTCAGAAATCTGTTTCTCTGGATCTATGTCTCTATTAAAAGATGGAGGAAGAAAAGGTAAACAAGGAAGACTATGGGTTTTAAAAGAAGGTATTTTTTCTTTACAGAAGGGCAATATATTCTCATGATTTTAATATGTACACATCATCTCCTTACTTCCACATGTTGAGTGTTGCTTGACTCCTAGACTGGTAGAACAATGTAAACAAAAAGTGATATAAATAACTATAGCTGTAGAGTGGTCTAAGAAGTTGGAGGGGTGGGTGGTGTTTGGGTAGCTGAGTCTGCAAGGTCCCAGGAAGGCTCCATTAGGGGAGCGAAAGCCAAGAAGAAGCAATTGTACAATAGTGGACCCCTCAAGAGCCTCTCACTGTTACTTCAGATAACACATGGCACCCTTCTGTATACTCTTGTGTAACTCTCATTTATAGTCTTCCGTAATAGATGGTTGTCTTTTTTTTTTTTGGTTAATGTCTTAAAAGCAGAGATTAGTTATGTTTCTTTGTGTCCCCATGGTTTATTACAATGTCTGATATGTTTTATGTATTCAGTAACTTTTAAAATTACAGTTGACACTGGAACATAACGCAGGGGGCTATGGGTGCTGACCCTTCATGCAGCTGAAAAATCCATGTATAATTTCTAGTCAGCCCTCTGTATCCACGGTTCCTTTGTATCTTTAGTTCCTCTGTATCCACAGATTCAAACAACACGAAGTTTGACAAAAAATAGTTTCAACACAAAGAAATGCATCCAAAAAGAACCAAATGAACTGTGAAAAATATATGATTGGCCTCTGAAAACAGCTGTACAGCCAGGTTAGGTTTTCTTAGTTACAGTGAAACTGGAATTGATAGGTGCAGCTGGGATAACAATTCTGATACAAAATGATGCACCACAATGTACTTATTCAGGATAAAGATTCTAAACTAATAGGTCAAGCCAATAAGGAAGACTTCTATTTCTGACAAACATGGTTATTCAATATCATTAATGTGTGTTAGAATTTGATCTTTTCAATTATGGTCATCAAAATGACCCCAAACAGAAGAGGATCACTTTCTATTACTGTTTTGGGAAAAAATTTTAAATCAAATAGTAACTGATGCTTGAGTTTAATCCATGATTAAGTCTGAAATGCTGTACGGATTCTTTACCAGCTGAGCTACCAGGGAAGCCCAAAGCGCGTGTTGCCTCCCCGATGGGGAATCCTGGTCTCCCGCATGACAGGCTGGGTACTCACCACTATACAATGAGGATGGTGTACCATATCAACTCTTTGATAAAATATATGCAGAAAGAGCAAAGAAGCTGTGTGTGTGTGTGTGTGTGTGTGTGTGAGTTGCTCAGTTGTGTCCAACTCTTTGCAACCCCATGGACTGTAGCCTGCCAGGCTCCTCTGTCCATGGAATTCTCCAGGCAAGAATACTGGGGTGGGTTGCCATTCCCTTCTCCAGGTGATCTTCCTGACCCAGGAATTGAACCCAGGTCTCTTGCATTGGAGGCAGATTCCTTTTTACTGTGTGAGCCACCAGGGAAGCCCAAACAAGCAGCAGATGACTTCAAAGTGTTCAACAATAACATAAATTACTGTTTTTATTATTACTCAAATACTTTTACAAATTAACTCTCTTTGAAGAGATTGGCAACGTAGCTTCACCACATTAGGTTATATAAAACATAGATATTATAATGTGAAGCTTTTCAAGTCCTTAAACACCAATTAAAAAACTCAGTAGGGGTGGAAGAGATAGGGCTCTAAAAATAAAAATTCTGAACATTCATACTCAGAGGTAACAGGAATAAAATAAAAAAGAATTATTGTAGATTATTTTTTTAAGGTATACAGCAGGACACTCACACACTTATGTATTTAATTTAGAAAGCATAACAACATAGTGAATATCCCAACCCCACAACCTCATCACTAGGTAACTGCAAGAGTTCTTATCTCTCCTTGTATGTTCTTCCCCATTCCATCTTTTTCTCTCACCTCCCCAAATCCCCACTGCAATGAAGCAATCACTGCCTCTTTTGTGGCATTGGTAAGAAAAAACTCTGGGAACATTTTTAAGAGTGAAATTAATGCAAATTCATCTTAAGTAGAAGAACTTGTTTAGATCTGTCTCCTACTCATATAGTGTGGATAGCAAGCAGCATCCCTGCTGCTATGAAATCTTATGTTGGCAACAACCCTGTTAAAAATGAGTTATTTTACTCTCTTATAAGTCTTTGCAAAATGGATTTTTATGTGACCTCATCCTCAAATATTCTATTAAGCTGATCAAAATAAGCCTAATTTTTTTTTTCAGCTTCTGAAAATAAAGACGTTTAAGCATACCAGAGCATACCATTTCTATTAGAATATACTTAGTGGTGGTGTGTGTGCTCAGTTGTGTCTGACTCTTTGCAACTCCATGGACTGTAGCCCACCAGGCTCCTCAGTCCATGGAATTTTCCAAGTAAGAATACTGGAGTGGGTTGCTATTTCCTACTCCAGGTGATTTTCTGGACCTAGGGATCGAACATGAGTCTTCCATGTCTCCTGTATTAGCAGGTGGATTCTTTACCACTGAGCCACCTGGGAAGCCCCCAGATATACTCAAGAACAGATTAAAATACTTATAGGCAACTCACCTCATGCAAATTCAGTTCTTTTACTTTTTCTTTTAATATAACCTGTAAGACAAAAAAGTATGCTTTTATGCCCGTTTTTATCTGTAATTTAAAATATGTCTCATTTTACTCACAAATATTTTTCTTTTATATTCTTGTGTATATAGCTCATATCACCTCATATTCAGTATTGGGGAGAATCTCTTTTACAGTTTGAGACAGAACATTTCAGCAATATTCTTTTAACTTGAGCACTGGTGCAATATTCTTCTGAAAAGCAATTTTAAAATCTCTTTGAGAACAGATTAAATTTTGGGAGACAACATTAATACATGCCAATCTGGAGTAATTGCTAATATGGGCAGGAGGGAGTAAATGAGATTGCTTGCCTCATGATTTGGTAAAACACAGTTTTGACTCATGGGACTGACTGGTAATTTGTAAAAGAATGAAAGGTAAGGTCAACCTTAATTTTTGAAGCTTTGCTTATTATTATACATTACTATCCTCAGAAAACTTTAGCTCTATCCAGAGTTATATAAATGGGCTTGAAATTCATCCAGGTGCTGTTCCTAACCTAACTTTATGGAGACTGCATGCATGCATGCTCAATTGTGTCCGACTCTTTGCCACCCCATGGGCAGCAGCCCAACAGGTTCCTCTGTCCATGGGATTCTCCCCTGAGAATACTGGAGTGAGTTGCCATTTCCTCCTCCAGGGCATCTTCCCAACCCAGGGATCAAACCCATGTCTCCTGCACTGGCAGGTAGATTCTTTACCACTGAGTCACCTGGGAAGCCCAAAGGAAACCATAAACAAAATGAAAAGATAACCTACAGACTGGGAGAAAATATGTGTCACAATTGACTGAAACAGTCACAAATGATGTGACTGAAGAGGGCTTAATTTCCAAGTTATACAAACAACTCTTACAACTCAGTAACAAAAAACAACCCAATTGAAAAATGGGCAGAAAACCTAAATAAACATTTCTCCAAAGAAGACATACAGATGGCCAACAGTCACATGAAAAGATGCTCAATACTAATTATCAGAGAAATACAAATCAAAACTACAAGGAGTGCCACCTCACACCAGTCAGAATGGCCAGCATTAAGAAATCTACAAGTAACAAATGCTGGAGAGGGTGTGGAAAAAAAGGGAATTCTCCTGTGCTGTTGGTGGGAACTTAAGTTGGTACAGCCACTAACTATGGAAAACAGTATAAAGGTTTCTCAAAAAACAATTTGAGACAAAACTGAGACAAACAGATTCATTCCATTAGAAAACTAAGACATTTATCTCTGTAAATGAATCTCACAGTACCCACGGAGAAGAGTGAGGTCACCTATGAATATCAGTGTGGACATCTAAGGAACTCACCAATGAGCTCAGATTTCAAAGCAACACAGACAAAAGATGGGCAAAAAGATACGTAATTCTAAAATGATGACATGGTTCTGTAACATCAGTATCAGCAAGATTAAAGACCCAAATAAACTGAAGTTTGTGCCCCTGCTACTTTCTGCCTCCCAACTACTGAGGATGACAAAAATAATTTCAAAAGAAAATTAAGGAACACCTAGGCCCACTGTTTGGTGTCAGTGGTAAAATATTAATGGACGACACATGGAAGAAAAAAAAAATTTTACGGGCCTTCAAGAAAAGTTAAATTTATTACCTTAAAGAACAAATCAGCAAAGGAACAGAACTAAGGGCAAGGAATTAACAATGACAGAAGTATCTGGACTTCTCAGTGGTATGATGTGAACTAATATTTAACGTAAAAGGGGAAGAGATGAGATCAGTATAATAACTGGTTACCTCCAAGGAACTAGTATGTTTTTTAACAAGGAGGAAGGTAAAAAATTCATTTACTGGACCTCTGACCTCCATTAGAATAACAGTAACTTTAGGATTTTAAGCTACAGCATGTTCGCCAGAGTTCCCTGTTAAATTGTATTATTTTATCATTTGAACTTTCTATAACTTCAAGTAATACTTAAGAATACGTAAAGTGAAGTGTATTGTACTGCAAACTGACAAGCAAAATACTAAAATGAACACAAGCAAATCCAGTCTCAGTTCAAAATATGCGTGGAAATCTGAGCCCTCATTATTTGGTGAAAAACATGATCAAAGCCGGTCTTAAGTAAATCTCTCTCACCTGTTTGTAGGCATAAAATTCTTTGTGTGCTTGATGTCTTAGCCTAAAAGACAGAAATGAGCAATGCAATGTTGAGATTTCCATATAAGACTTTGAAAAAAATTTTAAACTTCCTATTTTTGGTATCAATTTGTATAACTTATAGTTTAAAATCTAGAAGCTTTATTCTAGAATACACTCAAATGACATACCCACTACTATGTTATGAGAAAGTGACCAGTGAATTAGAGAACATTATCCAAACATACAAGATTAAGTGAAATCTCATTAAAACAAAATCTCAAATATTTTAATGAAGCCTCAATTCTTTTTCTATTTATAATATTTAATATATCACATTTTTCTTAATTAAAAATTGAAGTATAATATACATCTAACAATGAACAAAAGCCTCAAGAATACAAATATTAAAAAAATAACTATACACACTAATATAACTATCACCCAGATCAGTACATAGAACATTTCTAGCATCCCTGAAATGACTCTTCCCAATCAATATTCACCCCTAAAACTCCTAATTTTTATCATTGTAGATTAACTATGATTGTTTTTGAACTTCACATAAATGGATCATTTGGTGTATACTCTTCTGTGTTGACTTCTGTCAATCAACAATTACTTGAGAAATACATCCATGTTGCTGCAGTAATTGTTATTTTTGACTGACACAGTGTTCCATTTTATGAATAAATATGAAACTATCCATTTCACTGTTGACAAATATTTAGTTTTCTTTCAGTTTGGGGCTGTTACAAATAAAGCTGCTATACAAATTCTTCTGTGTGTGTTTTAGTGGACACATAGATTCATTTCTGTTGAGTATATACCTAGGAGTAGAACTGCTGCTCCAAAGTGCTTGTACAAATTTTACTCCTATGGGTAGGTAGTATACATGAAAGTTCTAGTTGTTCCACGTCTTTGCCACAGTTTGGTAAGGTCAGTTTAAAACTTTTTGGCCAATCTGGTGAGTGTTCAGTGGTATCTCATTTTGGTTTTCTTTTTCTTTTTTTGATGTGGACTTTTAAAGAAAAGGTCTTAATTTAATTTGTTAGAATACTGCTTCTGTTTTATGTTTTGGTTTTTTGGCTACAAGGCATGTGGTATCTTAAGTGCTTGACCAGGGACTGAACTCACATCCCCTACATTAGAAGGTGAAGTCCTAACCACTGGCCTGCCAGAGAAATACCCTCTCATTTTGGTTTTAATTTTGCATTTCCCAAATGATGTTTAGTACCCTTTCATATGCCTATTGCCTGATTGGATACTTCTTTTTGAGGCAGGGCAGTGAAGCAGAAAAGGATAGCTTTATTGTTTTGTCAGGCAAAGGGAGACAGGACAGGTTTCTGCCTCGAAAAACTATGTGTCTCAACCCCAGAGAACTTGAGGCTTTTTATAAGGGCTCAAAGGTGGGATCTGACAAGATTAGGGTGTGAGCAGGGCTTGTACTCCTTTAATCTCAAGAATCCTGCAATGCAGGAGACCTGGGTTTGATTCCTGGGTCGGGAAGATCTGTTGGAGAAGGGATAGGCTACCCACTCTAGTATTCTTGGGCTTCCCTGGTGGCTCAGCTGGTAAAGAATCACCTGTAATGTGGGAGACCTGAGTTCTATCCCTGGGTTGGGAAGATCCCCTGGAGAAGGGAACGGCTACCCACTCCAGTATTCTGGCATGGAGAATTCCGTGGACAGAATAGTCCATGGAGTCACAGAGTCAGACATGAGAGACTTTCGCTTAATCTCATCTCAGGTGACAGGTCTCCTAATCTTGATGGGCTTCTCTGGTCCCTTTAATCTTGCCTCACTGGTTTCTTGGCTGCTGCCCCTCCTTTGATTAGCAACTGTTTTAATCCCCCCTTTGGAACTCAGGGAAGGTCATGGGAGACTGAAGTCTTGCCTACAAGAAATGGGAGACAGGGAGGGGACATATGTATACTTATGGCTGATTCATGTTGATGTTTGACAGACAACAAAATTCTGTAAAGCAGTTATCCTTCAACCAAAAAATAAATAAATTAAAAAAAGAAATGGGAGACAGAAAGGCCTCCATTCTTGGGAGCCCCATAGGGCCCTGCCTGGTTTCAAGATCACACCTGGTCTCTGGATATAATGAAGCTCTGCTTCTTGACTGCAGAAAGACTTTAAAGTCTCATTGCAGAAAGACTTCAGTGAGAGACAAAGTAAGAAGTGGGTTTATTTAGAAAGAAACACACTCCACAGACAGTGTGGGCCATCCCAGAAGGTGAGAGCTGCCTGGATATATTCTTTTATGAAATGCCTATTCAAGTATTTTGTCCATTTAAGAAAATGAATTGACTGTCTTTTCCTTATTGATTTGTAGAAGTTCTTTAAATATTTTAGATGCAAGGCCTCTGTTGGGTACTGCAATTATTTTCTCCTACTCTATGGCTTTTTTCATTTTTTTAATGTTATCTTTTGATGAACAACAGCTTTTAAATTAAGCCCAGTTGGGTTTCCCAGGTGGCTCAGTGGTAAAGAATCTGTCTGCTAATGGAGGACACTCAGGTTCGATTCCTGAGTCAGGAAGATCACCTGGAGGAGGAAATAGCAACCCACTCCAGTATTATTGCCTGGATAATTCCATGGACAGAGGAGCCTGGCAGGCTACAGTCCATGTGGTCACAAACAGTTGGACAATGACTGAGCACACATGCGCCACTTTATCAACTCTTCCCTGTTTATCAACTCTTTCCAATAACGTCAGTTCTTTTTGTGTGCAGTTAAAGAAATCTTTGTCAACCTCCAGATCATGAAGATAATCTTGTGTGTGTACTGTGAAAATAATTTATTTTACCTATCACATTTAGGTTTATGATCCATCTGAAATTTGTATGTATGACATGAAGTAGAGGTCAAGATTTGTTTTACCCACAGGCAGATTTTCATTCGATTCATTTATTGAAAAGATTCTTCCCCACTGTGTTGCAATGATATATCTGCTGTAAGTCAGATCAGTATGTGGTTCTGTTTCTAGAGTTTCTGTTCTGTCCCATTGGTTTATTTGCCTATTCTTGTGTACTACATTGAACAGAGCCCCCTCAAAATTAATATCAAACTTCTACTTCAGAATGTAACCTTAATTGGAAATATAATTTTTGCAGACTATGTATTAGTTAAAATGAGGTCATATTATGATGAGGGTGGGCCATAAATCCAATATGACTGTTGTTCTTAGAAGAAGATGTGAGGACATACAGAGACACAGGGAAGAAAGCCAGGTGAAGACAAAGGCAGAAACTGAAGTGATGTACCTACCAGTCAAAAAACACAAAGGATTGCTGATAACCACCAGGAACTAAGAGGTAAGGAAAGATCCTCCCCAGATAGCCTTCAGAGGTAGCATGGCCCTGCCAACACCTTAATTTTGAACTCCTAGCCTTTAGAACTGTGAGAGATTAATAAATTTCTGTTGTTTTAAGCCATTTAGCTTGTGGTTCTTTGTTACAGCAACCCTGGGAAACTAATGCACCTTGTGTCAATACCATGCCAGTTTTTTTCTTTTTTTAAAAATAATCTTGGACTGAGAGGATAGCTTCAAAAAATATCAGAGTTCACATATACTTCTCTCCCTAGTTTTCCAATATTCACATCTTACACAACCGTAGTACAATGATCCAAAGCAGGAAATTAACACTGATATTTTGATATTAATACTCATATAGTATTAACCAAACAGATTTTATTTGAATTTCACCAGTTTTTTCACTAATATTTTTTTCCTATCTTATGATCCAATTCAGGATCCCAGTTTGCCTCTAGTTACATCTCCTTAGCTTTTACTAATCTGTGACAGTTCCTTAGTTTTTCCTTGTTTTTCAGGATTCTGATGTATCAAATATGATCACTTGGTTATGGCAGTGTCTACTGGGTCTCCCCACTGTAAAATTATTATTTTCCCCTTTGCAACTGATTGATACCAGTTGCAAATATCAATATGAGTTGGGGGAGAGGTATTGAAATTATGAAAATTTATTTTTTTCTCAAGCTTTCGCCCACTGATTTTACCATCAAGGCATCCTGCTTGCAACAATTCTGTACTGTTTGCCTAGTGGTGGTTTCATAGTTTCCCAATTCCTTGTACATTAACTGGGATTATTCTGTAAGGAAAAGATGCCCCTTCTCCCTCATTTGTTTATGTAAGCATGGACTCATGGATATTTGTGTTAATTTAATATGATCATTATTTTATTGTTCAGAATAGATTTAAGCTTTTAGGCCCTCCTTCAGATTGACTTGTGGCCTTTCAACATGCCCTCATCCTTTTCCATGCATTTTCTAGCTCACTGGCACCAAAACATGTTACAAGCTCATATTTTACTTTCCATGCTCAGTTGTGGAGTTAATGACTTCTCTCAAAGAGCCTTGATTCCTTTTACTACAGAATATCTGGGTGCTGGGTGAACAGCACTCTGTTTTCAGTACTGGACCTTTGTAACAAATTTTGGGGTCTGGTAGAGAAATATCAATAACCTTAGATATGCAGATGACACCACCCTAATGGCAGAAAGTAAAGAGGAACCAAAAAGCCTCTTGATGAAAGTGAAAGAGGAGAGTGAAAAAGTTGGCTTAAAGCTTAACATTCAGAAAACTAAGATCATGGCAACTGGTCCCATCACCTCATGGGAAATAGATGGGGAGACAGTGGAAATAGTGTCAGACTTTATTTTTTTGGGCTCCAAAATCACTGCAGATGGTGACTGCAGCCATGAGATTAAAAGACACTTACTCCTTAGAAGGAGAGTTATGAGCAACTTAGATAGCATATTAAAAAGCAGAGACATTACTTTGCCAACAAAGGTCCGTCTGGTCAAGGCTATGGTTTTTCCAGTGGTCGTGTATGCATGTGAGAGTTGGATGGTGAAGAAAACTAAGCGCCAAAAAAATCGATGCTTTTGGACTGTGGTATTGGAGAAGACTCTTGAGAGTCCCTTGGACTGCAAGGAGATCCAACCAGTCCATCCTAAAGGAGATCAGTCCTGGGTGTTCAATGGAAGGACTAATGCTGAAGCTGAAACTCCAGTACTTTGGCCACCTCATGTGAAGAGTTGACTCATTGGAAAAGACCCTGATGCTGGGATGGATTGGGGGCAGGAGGAGAAGGGGATGACAGAGGATGAGATGGCTGGGTGGCATCACTGACTCGACGGGCATGAGTTTGAGTAAACTCTGGGAGTTGGTGATGGACAGGGAAGCCCATTGTGCTGCAGTCCATGGTGTCGCAAAGAGTTGGACACGACTGAGCGACTGAACTGAGTGTAAGTCCTCAAGCTTTGTTCTTAACTATTTTGGTTATTTTTGGGCCTTTGCATTTTCATATAAATTTCATGAGCTCATCAATTTCCACAAAAAACCTGTTGGGATTTTGACTGAGATTGTGTTTAATTTTTAGATTAATTAGGGAGAAGAACTGACATCTTTGTAAGATTGAATTTCCAACCTATGAATATGGCATACTCTATTTATTAGGTCTTCCTTCTCTGTACAAATTTCTATGTATAACACTTACATATCCTTCACTAAATTTATTCCTAGGTATCTGATAATTTTTGATTTACTGTAAATGGTATTTAAAATTTTTAAAATTCTAATTCTTTGTTGCTACTATATAGAAAAAAATTCAATTTTTGTACATTGATCCTGTATCTAGTGACTTGCAAAGTTCACTTATTAATTCTAAACAGCTTATCTGCAGAAGTTTTTGGATTTAAAAATATACAATTATTTTGTCTGCAAATAGTAAAAGCTTAACCTTCACAGATTTTGTTCTTTATTCTTTATTTTACTTTTTTTCCCCCTGCACTGGCTAGGACCTTGAGTACAATATTAAATAAAAGTGGTGACAGTGAATGTCCTTATCAGTAGTTACTATTAAATACAATGTTTTCTCTAGATTTTTTTGTAGATATCTTTATTCAAGTAAACAAAGTTCCCTGTATCCTAGTTTTAGATTTAAAAAAAAGTCATGAATATGTATTGCTGCTGCTGCTGCTGCTAAGTCACTTCTGTCGTGTCCGACTCTGTGCGACCCTATAGATGTCAACCCACCAGGCTCCCCTGTCCCTGGGATTCTCCAGGCAAGAATACTGGAGTGGGTTGCCATTTCCTTCTCCAATGCATGAAAGTGAAAAATGAAAGTGAAGTCACTCAGTCATGTCCGACTCTTGGACAGCCCACCAGGTTCCCCCATCCATGGGATTTTCCAGGCAAGAGTATTGGAGTGGGGTGCCATTGCCTTCTCTGAGTATGTATTAATTTTTGTCAAGTGCTTTTTTTTCCCATCATACTTTTCCTTTTTACTGTTAATGTGGTACACTGTATTGACAGATTTTCAGATGTTAAAACAACCTTCATTCCTGGAACAAAACTCCATTTGGTTGTGATGTACCACCTGTTTGCACACCCCTGAATTTGATTTACTAATATTTTGTTCATGACAGAGATTAGTCTATAATTTTCATTCTTATAATGTCCTTGTCAGGCTTTGGAATCAAAATTATCTGGCCTCATTATTTGAGTTAAGAAATATTTCTTCCACTTCTCTTCTCTGGAAAAGTCATATAAGAGTAGTATTTTTTCCTTAAATATTTGGAGAAATTCACTGGTGAAGCTACCTGGCTTGCAGTTTCTTTGTGGGAATGCTTTTCTTATTAGATATATAGTTATTAGTACTTTCTATTTCTTCTTGACTCAGTTAAAAATACTATCATTTTTTTACTTGTATTCATATAACACACAATTAACCATCTTAAAGTGTATAATCCAGTAGTACTTATTATAGTCACAACATTGTGAAACCACTAGTTCGCTTTAATTTCAAAACTTTTTTGGGCTTCCCTGGTGGTCCAGTAGTTAAGAATATGCTTTGCAATGCAAGGGACACCAGTTCAATCCCTGGTTCAGGAAGAGTCAGGCTATGGAGGAACTAAGCCAGAAAGCTGCAACAACTGAGCTCACACACTGCAACCACTGAAGCCTGTGTGTCTAGAGCCTGTGCTCCACAATAAGAGAAGCCACTATAATGAGAAGCCAGCACACTGCAATGAAGAGTAGCCCCGATGTGCCAAAACTAGAGAAAGCCCGAGTGCAGCAACAAAGACCCATCATAGCCAAAAATAAAATAAATAAATAAATCTTTAAAACACACACACACACACATTTATTCATCAAAAATATGTGGTACTTATTAAGTAGTTGGTCCCCATCCCACCTTCCCTGCTTTCTGTCTCTATGGATTTGTCTATTATAGATACATTACATAAAATAAATCATACAACATATGACCTTTCTGTATCTGGCTTTTCATTTAGCATGTTTTCAAGCCTCTTTCTAGTTGTAGCAAGCATCAGTACACTGCTACTTTTTTATGGCTGAATAATATTTCACTGTATGTATATGCCACAATTTGATTACCCATTTATCTGCTGATGAGCATTTGGGTTGTTTACACCTTTTGGCTCTCATGAATAATGCTATAAACATAGTATACAAACTTCCTTGTGGACATACTTCTTCATTTGTCTTGGGTATATACCTAGGAGTGAAATTTCTGGGTCTTATGGTAATTCTATGTTTAACTTTCAAAGAGTTGATGAACTCTTTTTCACAGTGACTATAGCATTTTATTTTCCCACCAGCAATGTATGAGGGTTCCGATTTCTCCATATCCTTATCAACACTTGTAATTTTCCATATTTTTGACTATAGCATCCTACCTGTTGTGAATTTTGTTGTGGTTTTAACTTACATTTCCTTAATGACCAATGCTGTTGAACATCTTTTCATGTGCTTGTTGACCATCTATGTATCTTCTTTAGAGAAACGGCTATTTAATCCCTTTACCTATTTTTTTTAAAATATTTATTTAGGCTGTGCTGGGTTGTGGTGGCTTCTCTTGTTGGGGAGCATGGGCTCTAGGCCACACAGGTTTCAGTAGTTGTGGTGTTTGGGCTCAGTATTTGTGGTGCATGGGCTTTAGTTGCCCTGTAGCATGTGGGATCTTCTTGGACCAGGGGTTGAACTGGTGTTCCTTGCATTGCAAGGTGGATTCTTAACCACTGGATTATCAGGGGAATTCCTTTTACTTATCTGAGCTGCCTTTCTTGCTTCTACTTGAGCTTAGTCTCCGGCATTGCCGTGCAGACTGACTCATGTAGAAGCAAGAAAGGAAACCTTACACCACCAGACAATTTTTGGAGGTCTTGTGAGATTAAGCAAGACCAATAAAAAAAAAAAAATATATATATAAATTCAGTTGTCTTCTTGTTGTTAAGAAAAATCTTATTTTTCTTTATTTTCTAAAATTAAGGAGAATATAATATGTTAAAAAAATTTTTATAATGCATTTTGAAAGCCTAAGTAGGTAATATTCTTCCTTAAACTGTTTTACCAAAAATTAAGGTTAGACATCAGAATAAGTCTTCCTCATGTCTGACACCACAGTAGATTTTTGATAGAACAATCACCATTAAATATACATAACAATAGTACTATGCTACACTAAATGTAAAATAACACCAGTAATACAGTCATTACCCCTGGGAACCTCAATCAAAAGCAGTCACCAAGGTTCAGTTCAGTAGCTCAGTCGTGTCTGACTCTTTGCGACACCATGGACTGCAGCACAATGGGCTTCCCTGTCCATCACCAACTCCTGGAGCTACTCAAACTCATGTCCATCAAGTCAGTGATGCCATCCAACCATCTCATCCTCTGTCATCCCATTCTCCTCCTGCCTTCAATCCTTCCCAGCATCAGGGTCTTTTCAAATGAGTCAGTTCTGTCCCATCAGGTGGCCAAAGTATTGGAGTTTCAGCTTCAGCATGAGTCCTTCCAATGAATATTCAGGACAGATTTCCTTTAGGATGGACTGGCTGGATCTCCTTGCAGTCCAAGGGACTCTCAATACCACAGGTCAAAAGCATCAATTCTCCAGCACTCAGCCTTCTTTACAGTCCAACTCTTAAATCCATACATGACTTCTGGAAAAACCATAGCTTTGACTAGATGGACCTTTGTTGGCAAAGTAATGTCTCTGCTTTTTAATATGCTGTCTAGGTTGGTCATAATTTTTCTTCCAAGGAGCAAGTATCTTCTAATTTCATGGCTGCAGTCACCATCTGTAGTGATTTTCAAGCCCCCAAAATAAAGTCTGTCACTATTTCCATTGCTTCCCCATCTATTTACCATGAAGTGATGGAACCAGATGCCATGATCTTAGTTTTTTGAATGCTGAGCTTTAAGCCAACTTTTTCACTCTCCTTTTCCACTTTCATCAAGAGGCTCTTTAGTTCTTCTTCACTTTCTGCTATAAGGGTAGTGTCATCTGCATATCTGAAGTTATTGATATTTCTCCCAGCAATCTTGATTCCAGCATATGCTTCATCCAGCCCAGCATTTCTCATGATGTACTCTGCATATAAGTTAAATAAGCAGGGTGACAATATACAGCCTTGACGAACTCCTTTCCCTATTTGGAACCAGTCTGTTGTTCCATGTCCAGTTCTAAATGTTGCTTCTTGACTTTCATACAGATTCTCAGGAGGCAGGTCAGGTGGTCTGGTATTCCCATCTCTTTCAGAATTTTCCAGTTTGTTGTGATCCAAAGGCTTTGGCATAGTTATTTGGTCTATAGCCATTATCTTCATTACCCCCATCATAGTTTGGCCTCAGGTTAAACAAGAGGGAGGGGACACAGCCCTACCCATCAATAGAAAATTGGATTAAAGACTTACTGAGCATGGCCCTGCCCATAAGAACAAGACCCAGTTTCCCCTTCAGTCAGTTTCTTTCATCAGGAAGCTTCCATAACCCTCTTATCCTTCTCCATCAGAGGGCAGACAGAATGAAAATCACAGTCACAGAAAACTAACCAGTCTGATCACATGGACCACAGCCTTGTCTAACTCAATGAAACTATGAGCCATGCCGTGTTTGGCCGCCCAAGATGGATGGGTCATGGTGGCGAGTTCTGACAAAACATGGTCACCAAGGTGAGGAAGTCTAAAAGGCTGACTATTAATTCAGGGTCCATTCAGCTGACATTAGGACTCAGGACAGGCGTGGGTGTGCATTTGTAATAAACATAAAAGGTAAATATTTAGGGAAGAAATAACAGGATCCATTAGAAGCCTCCACTGTAGGGATGCTAGAATGTTTTGTCAAATCTAAGACACCATTGCCAGTCTGAGGTCATGAAGATTTACCCTTGCTTTCTCCCAAGAGCTTTATTTTTTTAATTAATTAATTTAAAAATTTTGGCTGTGCTGGGTGTTACCAAAACAGCTTGGTAATTCATTGCAGTGTGTGGGTTTTCTCTAGTTGCTGTGGAAGGGCTTCTTGTTGCAGTTTGCAGGCTTTTCAAGTTGTTGCATGTGGGCATCTCTTATTGTGAAGCATGGGCTCGAGAGCACGTGGGCTCAGTAGTTGTAGCACATGGGCTCAGCAGTTGCAGGACACAGGCTCTCTAGTTGCAATACTAGGGTTTAGTTGCCCCTTGGCCTGAGGGATCTTAGTTACCTGACTAGGGATCAAACCAGTGAACATTGCGTTGGAAGGCAGATTCTTAGCCACTGGACCACCAGGGAAGTCCCACTCACAAGAATTTGATAGTTTTAGCTCATACTTAGGTTGCTGATCTAATTTTTTGAGTTAATTTTTATATAGGAAATGAGACAAGGGTTCAAATGTATTCTTTTGCATGTATTATTCAGTTGGTCCACCATTTGTTGAAGATGATTTGTTGAAGACACTATTCTTTTACCACTGAAGGGGCCTGGCACCCTTATCAAAAATCAACTGGCCATACCATACTACCCAAAGCAATCTACAGATTTAATGTGATCTTTATCAAATTACCCATCACACTTAAAATGGGCAGAAGATCTAAATAGACATTCTCCAAAGAAGACACACAGATGGCCAAAAAGCACATGAAAAGATGTTCAACATCACTAACTATCAGAGAAATGCAAATCAAAACTCACACCTGTCAGAATGGCCATCATCAAAAAGTCTGCAAACAATACATGCTAGAGAGGGTATGGAGAAAAGGGAACCCTCCTACACTGTTGGTTCAATATAAATTGGTGCAGCCACTATGGAGAACAGTATGGAGATTTATTGAAAAACTAAAAATAGAGCTACCATGTGACCCAGCAATCCCACTTCTGGGATACACCCAGACTAAACTATAATTTGAAAAGATACATGCATTCCTGTGTTCAAAGTAGCACTATTTACAAAAGCCAAGACATGGAAACAACCTCAGTGTCCATCAGCAGATGAATGGATAAAGATGTGACACATATATACAATGGAATATTTCTCAGCCATTAAAAAAGAATGAAATAGCAGCACTGTTTATAATAGCCAGGACATGGAAGCAACCTAGATGTCCATCGGCAGATGAATGGATAAGAAAGCTGTGGTACATATACACAATGGAATATTACTCAGCCATTAAAACGAATACATTTGAATCAGTTCTAATGAGGTGGATGAAACTGGAGCCTATTATACGAGTGAAGTAAGTCAGAACAAAAAACACCAATACAGTATACTAATGCATATATATGGAATCTAGAAAGATGGTAATGATGACCCTATATGCGAGACAGCAACAGAGACACAGATGTATAGAACAGTCTCTTGGACTCTGTGGGAGAAGGCAAGGGTGGGATTATTTGAGAGATTAGCATTGAAACATGTATATTATCATATGTGAAACAGATCACCAGTCCAGGTTTGATGCATGAGACTGGTGATGCTCAGGACTGGTGCACTGGGATGACCCTGAGGGATGGGATGGGGAGGGAATTGGGAGGGGGGTTCAGGATGGGGAACATATGTACACCCATGGCTGATTCATGTCAATGTATGGCAAAATCCACTATAATATTGTAAAGTAATTAGCCTCCAATTAAATAAATTTAAAAAAAGAATGAAATAATGCCATTTGGATGAACCCAGATTATCATACAAAGTATGATAGTAAATCAGATAGCAGTTAGCAGATGCCAACTATTATACATAGTATAGGTGGTGGAGTGGTAAAGAATCCACCTGTCAATGCAGTAGGCACAAGAGACACAGGTTTGATCCTTGGATTGGGAAGATTCCCTGGAGTAGGAAATGGCAACCCATTCCAGTATGCTTGCCTGAAAAAGTCCATGGACAGACGAGCCTGGCAGGCTACAGTTCACAGGGTCGCATAGAGTCAGACACAGCTGAGAAACTGAGCACAACAACAACAACATGGATAAACAACAGGGTCCTACTGTGTAGCACAGGGAACTATATTCACTATCCTATGATAAACCATAATGGAAAAAAATGTATATATTGGGACTTTTCTGGTGGTTCAGTGGCTAAGACTCTATGCTCCCAATGCAGGGGTCCCAGGTTCAATCCCTGGTCAGGGAACTAGATCTTGCATGCTGTAATGAAGATCAAAGAACCTACATGCTGCAACTAAGACCTGGCACAGTCAAATAAATAAATATTAAAAAAATATATGTATAACTGAGTCATTTTGCTGTACAACAGAAATTAATACAACATTTTAAATCAACTATACTTCAATTAAAAAAAAACCTATATGGAGAGCCACAACCCCCCCCCCCGAAAAAACAAACCCCAAACATCAATTCATCATTGATGTTTGGGTTTACTTCAGGACTCTCAATTCTATTTTACTGATTTGTATGTTCATTCTTATGCTGGTACCACATTTGATTACTGTAGCTTAAAGTAGTTTTGAAATTGGGAAGTATGAGTCTTCCTGCCTTTTTTCTTTTTCAATATATATTTATATGTTTTGGCTATTTTGGGCCCCCTGTAGTTATAAATGAACTGTTATTTTTCAGTTGCTCAATTTTGTCCAACTCTTTGCACCCCATGGACTGCAGCACAGCAGGTTTCCTTGTCCTTTTCTGTCTCCCGGAGTTTGCTCAAACTCACGTCCATTGAGACAGTGATGCCATCCAACTATCTTATCCTGTCATCCCCTTCTCCTCAGGCCCTCAATCTTTCCCAACATCAGGGTCTTTTCCAATAGTTGACTCTCTGCATTATGTGGCCAAATACTGGAGCTTCAACTTCAGCATCAGTCCTTCCAATTCAGGATTGATTTCCTTTAAGATTGACTGGTTTGATCTCCTTGCAGTCCAAGGGACTCTCAAAGAGTCTTCTCCAGCACCACAATTCGAAAGCATCAATTCTTCGGTGCTCAGCCTTCTTTACAGTTCAACTCTCACATCCATACATGACTACTGGAAAAACCACAGCTTCGACTATACAAACCTTTGTTGGCAGACTGATGCAAATTGATGGCTCTGCTTTTGAATATGCGATCTAGGTTTGCCAGAGCTTTCCCTCCAAGGAGCAAACGTCTTTTTTTTTTTTTTAGTTCTACCAGTTTATTGCTACTAACCCATCTCCCTCCACCCTTGTGCACACATGCTCAGTCATGTAACCCCATGGACTGCAGCCCATCAGGCTCCTCTGTCCATGGACTTTTCCAGGCAAGAATACTGGAGTGGGTTGCCATTTCCTTCTCCAAGGAGCAAATATCTTAATTTCACGACTGCAGTCACCATCTGCAATGATTTTGGAGCCTGAGAAAATAAAGTCTGTCACTGCTTCCACTGTTTCCCCATCTATTTGCCATGAAATGATGGAACCGGATGCCATGATCTTAGTTTCTTGAATGCTGAGCTTTAAGCCAACTTTTTCACTCTCCTTTTCCACTTTCATCAAGAGGCTCTTTAGTTCTTCACTTTCTGCTATAAGGGTGGTGTCATCTGCATATCTGAGGTTATTGATATTTCTTCTAGCAATCTTGATTCCAGCATATCATCCAGCTTCATCCAGCCCAGCATTTCTCATGATGTACTCTCCATATAAGTTAAAATTAAACAAACACGGTGACAATATACAGCTATGATGTACTCTTTTCCCAATTTTGAACCAGTCCATTGTTCCATGTCTGGTTCTAACTGTTGCTTCTTGATCTGCATACAGGTTTCTCAGCAGGCAGATAAGGTGGTCTGGTATTTGTTCACAGTAAAGTTTCCTAAAGCCCCCTTAACTTCACACTCCAGAATGTCTGGTTCTAGGTGAGTGATCACATGATTGTGGTTATCTGGGTCATTAAGACCTCTGAGGATCAGTTTTTCCATTTCTGTATCAAAGGTTATTAGAATTTTGTGTCTTTGCACTGAACTGTTGATTGCTTTGAGGAATACTGTCATATTAATAATATTAAGTCTTTCAGTTCCTGAAATCTTTCCATTAATTTAGGTTTTCTTTATTTCTGCAATATTTTATAGTTCTCAGTGTATAAGTCTTTCACCTCCTTGGTTAAACTTATTTCCTAGGATTTTAATTCTTTTGGATACTACTGTAAATGTTTCATCTATTTCCTTTTCAGATTGTCCCTTGCTGGTGAACAGAAATATAACTGATTTTTTTGGTCTTACTTCTATAGTCTCAAAGTTTGCTTGTCTGTTAGTCCTAGTTTTTTTTTTGTGTGTGTATATATTCTATGGAATTGTCTATATATAGAATCAGGTCATCTTCAAAAAGAGACAGTTTTACTTCTTTCTTTCTGATTGAATACCCTCTATTTCTTTGTCTTGTCTAAATCTTCCGGCTAGAACTTTTAGTACAATGTTGAATGGTAATGGTGAAAGTGAGCCTCTTTTTTTTTTTAATGACTATCAATGCTTTTATTTTTTTTCACTGTTTCTGTTAAGAAATCAGATCCTTTTTTTAAAAAAATACACAATGACATACATTATGTCATTATGCTGTGCTTAGTCACTCAGTTGTGTCTGACTCTCTGCAACCCCATGGACTATAGCCTGCCAGGCTCCTCTGTCCATGGGGATTCTCCAGGCAAGAATACTGGAGTGGGTTGCCATGCCCTTCTCCAGGGGATCCTCCCAGGGATTGAACCCAGGTCTCTGGCATTGCAGGCATTTTCATAAAGAATCTGAGCTACCAGGGAAACTCAATGGAGTGAACTAGCCAACCATGAATGAGATGGAAGAAAGAGAAGGAATGCTCCTGAGAAACTGTAATAACTACTTCACCAAACGGTTATTCAACAAGGTCTGAGATGCTTCCCAAATGAGAACTACTCAGTTAACAGTGACTCAATTTGTCAAGGAACGAGTATGATCACTACTACAAATCTATTAAGATCCAATCTTGTTAGTTTTAAGCTAAACATAACATTTGCCTGATTGCAAATACTATCCCCAAAGCACTATCAGTCCTCCATCACACTCTGGGTGTGCTCAGTTGTGTGCAACTCTGTGATCCCATGGACTGTAGCCCACCAGGTTCTTCTGTCTGTGGAATTTTCCAGACAAGAATACTGGAGTGGGTTGCTATTTACTACTCCAATAATACTCTTATTAGGATGGAAATAATCAGAAAAAGCTGAATAATAAAAAAAAAAAGAGAGAGAGAGAAAGCTGATTTACTCTGTCACAGAAAAACAAAGTAACCAAGGAGTCATAGCAATTACATGCATACATATATATGTATAACAATCACTGTGCTGTACACCTGAAACTAACATGACACTGTTAACCAACTATATCCAATATAAAATAAAAAATTAAAAAAAAAATTTTAATAAATAAATAAAACATACATGCTTTTACTGGATATGCTAGAAGTACTCCATATGGATAACAAAATGAAGATGTCCTAGACCATGCAAATGAAATCCACAATTATAGTAACATATAAAATAGTCTCATTGACCTACACATTCTTTTGCTTCACCTGTTCATCCCTCCCTCTCCCCTAGCTCTTGGCATCAAGTGATCTTTTTACTGTCTCCATAGAGTTGCCTTTTCCAGTATGTCATATAGTTAGAATCATATAGTATGTAGCCTTTTCAAATTGGCTTCTTTCACTTAGAAATATGTGTTTAAGATCCTTCTATGTCTTTTCAATGCTAGATATAACTCATTTACTTTCAGTGCTGAATAACACTCTATTATCTAGATCACTACAATTCATTCATTCAATGAAAGATATCTTGGTTGCTTCTAAGTTTTGGTAATTATGGGTACAGCTTCTTTCTACAAACATCAGTGTGCTGGTTTTTGTGAGGATATAAGTTTTTAAATATTTTAGATATGCCATGTAGCAAAATCCTCTTTTTACAGAAATTCATTTCTCTCTGTGTGTGTATATGTGTGCATGCATGCATGTGTGTAATGTTTTCTCTTAGTCATGGATTGCCAGCCATTTTACAAGAAAACACTCCCCTCCAAAAGCCCATTTTTCTGTGGTTTGTTGAACTTCTTTATTATTATTATTTTTTTAAATTTTATTTATTTATTTTTGGCTGTTCTGGGTTTTTGTTGTTGCGTGGGCTTTTCTCTAGCTGTGAGCAGGGGCTACTCTCAAACTGCAGTGCATGGGCTTCTTACTGCAGTGGCTTCTATTGCTGTGGAGCATGGGCTCTAGAGTGTGCAGGCTTCAGCAGTTGCAATTCCCAGGCTCTAGAGCACAGGCTCAACAGTGTGGCTCATGGGCTCAGTTGCTCCATGTGGGACCTTCCTGGACAAGGCTGGACTATGTATCACTGAGCCACCAGAGAAGCCTTAACTAATATTTTAGGTTGCATTATTTTGTCTTGCATTTGCTATGGCAGATGCATTTAACAGAAATATCTTTTTGCTATTCCAGGAAACATTCTAGTAATAACAAATTGTGACTTATTTAGCCATTCCCTTCTCTAGAGGATCTTCTCGACCCAGGGATTGAAACTGGGTCTCCTGCATTGCAGGCAGATTTTTTACCATCTGAGCCACCAGGGAAGCTTGAAAGGAGATAAGAATGGGAATATTTTGTTTTTCTTAAGTATTGGGTTGGCCAAATAGTTCGTTTGTTTTTTTCTGTAGCAACTTATGGGCAAACCTGAATTGAACTTTTTGGCCAACCTAACAGCTTGCCATCTGTTACTAAAAGAAAAGTAAAGTAGGTTCTCGTCTTCATTAAAAAATTCCAGGCTCAAAAATGTTTTAATATTGTAAATCAACTGTACTTCAATAGAAAAGTTTTAGAATATCCTCAGTGTACAAATCTGTCCTTTGAGTGTGATTATGAAATTCTGAAGTGGTTATTTTGGAAACGAAGTCTGAAAAATATGATTTATTTTTATTTTTTTAAGTGGTTAAGAGCACATGCTCTAAGGTCAGACACAACTAGCTTTGGGTCCCAAGTCTAACCAATTTTCATCTGTGTGACTATAGGGAAATTATTTAACTTCTGAAAAATAAAGATAATAAGGTTACCTTGTTTAATTGCAGTGCACACACAGCACAGGGTCTGGCACACAGTAAGTACCTAATAAATATTGATTCCTAAAGTGTATCAAAGTGGTAAAGAATCTGTCTGCCAAGCAGGAGATGAGGGTTCAATCCCTGGGCTGGGAAGACCCTTTGGAGAAAGAAATGGCAATCCAATCCAGTATTCTTGCCTGGGAAATCCCATGGACAGAGGAGTCTTGCAGGCTACTGTCCAGGGGGTCTCAAAGAGTCAAACATGGCTTAGTGACTAATAAAAATTCATAAATATTATATCTATAAATATAGTATTAAAGAGAATGGGCTAGTTGTGGAGGATTTGTGAGAATGAATGAATCATGGACCCACCTTAATTTTAGAACACTTGTTGATTACCATAGGTTTAAAACACATAGGGCAGAAAGCTGAATTATTGACTGCTTAACATATATTAAAGCAACATAAAATGAAAATTGATTACCTAATCAAGTAGCAACAGAAGAGTAAACTAAGGATGAAGACAAATATAGCAGTGCCGAAAACCACAATATATATGTTGAGTGGCAGGTTCTGGAATCCAATATTAGGCATCCTGAAGTTGTAATGTGGGAAATCCGAGCTCATGGATGAACTGTGGGGAAACAAAAGAATGAGAAAAAATTAGGTTATAAAAAACACTAAAAACCATGATTACATTATTTTGTATAATACATGTATAGATAGAAGAAAAATTTTTAATAAGGCTTGATCCCATTTAAAACAAATATGATAGACGAGGGTTAATATCCTTGCTATTAATTCATTCATCACACCACAAATACTTATTTAGTACTTACTATGTATCTGGCACTATTCCAGAAACTTGTGATCCTACCTAAAACACTTTACAAAAAGGTATTCACAGAGAGGTACTTCACTGAAATAAAGGCAATAATCAATAAAATCAATAATCAAAAAATCAATAAATACATGAAAATGTTCACCTCAAAGAAGTGGAAAGGGAAATAAAAGAAGTTTAAAGATTTTTAAAAACTCTTGAGCTTTTAAAGTAATAATATTTATAATGCTAAAATACTGGAAATAACTTACCATCTCACAAGAAGATAATGATTAAATAATTATATAGAGTCATATGTTATAATATTATTTGGCCATGAAAACCTGTTTTCATTAACTTTTAAATTTTAATAAAGATATGCAGGAAAAATTAAGCAATATATAATATATATAAATTGTATACAAAATATGATCCCAATTTGGTGAATTATATATGTAAATACACATGTATATATAGGTGTGGACATGTGTGGCAGAAAAAAGCCTTAAAGCCAACATAGCAAAATTTTTTTTTAATTTGTTTTTTTCTCTTAATATTTATATTTTATTGATATTGAAGTATAGTTGACTTACAATGTTTCAAATGCACAGCAAGGTGAATATACACATACATTATTTTTGAAACTATTTTCAAGATAGTTTGAAAATAATTTCAAAATAGATCTTGAAACTATTACAAGATATGACTACACTTCCCTGTGCTATACAGTGAATCTCTGTTGCTTGTTGCATATCTTTTTTTAAAAATTTGAAATCTAGCACTCTATTCATACTTAGTCAAACAGGTGGAATCAAAATGTTATACATTTTTTAGTTAGGCAAAAATTCATAAGTTTTCTAAAATATATGTATTATGCATATTATTTATATATAGTATGCAAAAGCTTTTATACTACATTTGATAAAGGCTTGAGAAAGAACAACAACATAAAAGAGATGGAGAAATTGAAAAACATAAACTAAATGAAATGGGAGCACTGAATATGACATAGAAAAAGTAAAACAAACTAGATAAAAGTAAAAGATCATCATATAATTCAGTTGTTTTTAAACATGGATGCTCATTAGAAACATATCTGGAGCTCTGGTGGAAAAAAAAGCAATACTTCGGCACTTGCATTTTTCAAAAAATTCCTAGATAATTCAGATATGCATCTGGATTTTAAAAAGTGATTGCAGGTATTTCTATTACATGGTAATTTTGGTGATATAGAGTTCTGTAATTTTTTTGTTGACCAATCATGATACAATGGTATTAAGTGAATAATAGTTACATAATCACAATAGTAAAAGATGTTTATTAGTTTTCACAATCAATATCCAGAAAAAAAAGATAATTATAATTGTAAGCCATAATGGGAACATGATTAACCTAATATAAAATAATTACATACAACTTGGGGGGTTAAGCAAAATGATGTGCTAAGTGGAAGTGCATACACGAACATGTTTTCATCCACCCAGCCAGTCTATGTCTTTTGATTGGTGCATTTAATCCATTTATATTTAAGGTAATTATTGATATATATGATCCTATTCAGCTCAGTTCAGTTTAGTTCAGTGGCTCAGTCATGTCCAACTCTTTGCAACTCTGTGAATCACTGCACGCCAGGCCTCCCTGTCCATCACCAGCTCCCGGAGTCCACTCAAACTCATGTCCATCGAGTGAGTGATGCCATGCAGCCATCTCATCCTCTGTCATCCCCTTCTCCTCCTGCTCCCAATCCCTCCCAGCATCAGGGTCTTTCCCAATGAGTCAACTCTTCACATGAGGTGGCCAAAGTGTTAGAGTTTCAGCTTCAGCATCAGTCCTTCCAATGAACACCCAGGACTGATCTCCTTTAGGATGGACTGGTTGGATCTCCTTGCAGTACAAGGGACTCTCAAGAGTCTTTTCCAACACCACAGTACAAAAGCATCGATTTTTTGGCGCTTAGTTTTCTTCACAGTCCAACTCTCACATCCATACATGACTACTGGAAAAGCCATAGCCTTGACTAGATGGACCTTTGTTGGCAAAGTAATGTCTCTGCTTTTTAATATGCTATCTAGGTTGGTCATAACTTTCCTTCCAAGGAGTAAGCGTCTTTTAATTTCATGGCTGCAATGATCCTATTACCATTTTCTTAACTGTTTTGGGTTTATTTTCTGTAGGTCTTTTCCTTATCTTGTGTTTCCTGCTTAGAGAAATTCCTTTAGCATTTGTTGTAAAGCTGGTTTGGTGGTGCTGGATTCTCTTAACTTTGGCTTGTCTGGAAAACTTTTGATTTCTTCATCAAACCTGAAGGAGAATCTTGCTGGGTAAAGTATTCCTGGTTATAGGTTCTTCCCTTTTATCACTTTAAATATATCGTGCCATTCCCTTCTGGCTTGTAGAGTTTCAGTTGAGAAATCAGCTGATAGCCTGATGGGAATTCTCTTGTTGCTTTTAATATTTTATCTGTTTTAAATTTTTGTCAGTTTGATTACCATGTGTCTTGGTGTGTTCCTCCTTTGGTTTATACTGCCTGGACTCCCTGTGCTGCCTGAACTTAGTTGACAATTTCCTTTTCCATTTTAGGGAAGTTTTCAGCTATTATCTCTTCAAATATTTTCTCAGGTCCTTTCTTTCTCCTCCTTCTGGTACCCTACAGTGTGAATGTTGGGGCATTTAATGTTGCCCCAGAGGTCTCCTAGGCTATCTTCATTTCTTTTCATTCTTTTTTCTATATTCTGTTCTGCAGCAGTGATTTCTACCATTCTGTCCTCCTGGTCACTTATCTGCACTTCTGCCTCAGCTATTCTGCTATTGATTCTTTCCACTGTATTATTCATCTTTGTTCTTTAGTTTTTCTAGGTCTTTGGTAAACATTTCTTGCATCTTCTTAATTATTTTTCTGAGATCTTGGATCATCTTCATTATCATTATTCTGAATTCTTTTTCTGGAAGTTGCCTACCTCCATTTAATTGTTTTTCTGGGGTTTTATCTTATCCCTTCTTCTGGGACATAACTTTCTGCTTTTTCATCCTGATTAACTTTCTGTAATATGATTTTTGTTTAAGCCACTGTGGGACTGTGGTTCTTGCTTCTTCTGTCTGCCCTCTGATGGAGGAGACTGAGAGACTTGTGTAAGCTTCCTGATGGGAGGGACTGGAGGTGGGAAAAATTGAGTCCTGCTCTGGTGGGCAGGGCCTCCCTCAGTAAAACTTGAATCCAGTTATCTGCTGACGGGTGGGGCTGCATTCCTCCCTTGGTAGTTGTCTGGCCTGAGGTGACCCAGCCCTTGGGTCTGCAGGCTCTAGGGTAGGGTTTACGGTGACCTCCAAGAGGGCTTACACCGAGGGGGACCTTCCCGCCCCACTGCTGCTAGTGCCCCTGTTCTTGTGGTGAGCCCCTGCTGACCCATGCCTCCTCAGGAGACTCTCCAACACTAGCAGGTAGTTTTGGTTCTGTCTCCTGTGGGGTCACTGCTCCTTTCCTCTGGGTCTTGGTGTGGGCAAGATTTTGTTTGTGCCTTCCAAGACTGGAGTCTCTGTTCCCCTCAGTTCTGTGGAAGTCCTATAATCAAATCCCACTGGCCTTCAAGGTCAGATTCCCTGGGGATTCCCAGTTCCTGTGCTGGATCCTCAGGTTGGGAAGCCTGAGGTGGAGTTTGGAACTGCTACAACAGTGGGAGAACTTCTTTGGTATTATTGTTCTCTAGTTTGTGGGGCACCCACCCGGTGGGTATGGGGTTTGATTTTATTGTGATTGTGCCCCACCTACCATCTCACTGCAGCTTCTTCGTCTCTGGATGTGGGGTATCTTTTTTGGTGGGTTCCAGTGTCCTCCTGTCAATGGCTGTTCAACAGCTAGTTGTGATTTTGGGGCTCTTGCAGGATGAGATGAGCGCACATCTTTCTACTTTGCCATCTTCAACTGGAAGCTCCAACATATCAAAATGTTAATAATGGCTTGTGGCTTATTAGTCATTTTGATTTTCTTCTTCTTTTTTTTTTTTAAACACTTTATTAAATCAGATTATGGGCAACTCCCTGATGGTCCAGTGGTAAGGACTTTGTGCTTCCATTGCAGGAGGCATAGGTTTGATCCCTGGTCAGGGAACTAAGATCTTGCAAGCTGTGTGGAGTGGCGGGGAAAAAAAAAAAATCTCCCGTATTTTACAGATAAGGAGTTTTGGTGACATAGACATGACTGACCAAGTATGTATGGGAGTCAAGAACTCTCCAACTCCAAAGCCAGTGCCCTCAGCCTATATGCTCTAGTCTTTATAATCAGAAAACAGCAAATAATGTTTAAGCACTAAAAGGGGACTATTTCTGCTGATTAGTTTAATAATACTTACTGATCACTATACAGTTAAAATTCCATGAATGAAGGTTGCCCCCTTCTTTACGGGATAAGCTATAGTGATAAAGTGGCTCATTATACCTTCATGTTAGAATTTTCCTTGTCATTTTGATTCATTAGCAACTGCCAGGCTTGATTATCAAGACCCATAATGGTAACTGGATTACAACTATGACTACTGCCAAAATCAAAACAAAATAAAACCCCATCAAACAAAATGATTCTACTTTTATTAATCAAAGGCACATTACAAATGTGTTTGCAAATCTTTAGTGTCCTTGTTGGTTCCGGGAAGAGTATATTTATATGATAGACAACATTGAGATACTTGACTGGTTGTATCAGAAACCTCAGTGTTATTATCAATTTAATTTCCAACTTCTAATAACTTATACCAGGAAGTCAACAGCTGCAAAGCACTATTTCATCTCATGGAAACTCCTAAGAACTTCCAGACATAAGTAATGTGTAATATTTATTTATGAACATTCAGCCTTTTTCTGCAGATTTTATTCAAATATATAATTTCCTTTTTCTTACACTCAAATCTTCTAGGAAGAGAAAGCAGTAGTTCAGGAGTACCTTATCAAATATATCTAGCACACATATTGTACAGCTCTAAGAAAGTTATAGCTGTGCAAACTTAACTCTTCCACATTGCTAATAGGGCTTCTCTTGACTCCTGCTAAGTCAAGACTATCCCTCAATCCTTTAGAAAGAAGAAGAAATATCATATGACATCCCTTATATGTGGAATCTAAAAAGAAATGATACAAATGAACTTACTTACAAAACAGAAAGAGGGGTTTCTCTGGTGGCTCAGTGATAAAGAATCCACCTGCCAACAAAGGAGATGCAGGGTTTGATCCCTGGTCCAGGAAGATTCCACATGCCAAGGAGCAACTAAGCCAGTGCACCACAACTATTGAGCCTGTGCTCTAGAGCCCAGGAATCACAACTACTGAGCTGCAACTATGAAGTCTATACACCACAACTACAGAGTAGCCACTGCTCGCTGCAACAAGTGAAAAATGAGCAGCAATGAAGACCCAGCATAGCCAAAAATAAATAAAATTATTTAAAAAAACCCAAGACAGAAAGAGACTCACAGACTTAGAGAACAAACTTATGGTTGTGCGGGAAGGGGAATGATGGGGTGGGGAAGGATAGTTAGGGAGTTTAGGATGGACATGTACACACTGCTATTTTAAAGTGGATAACCAACAAGGACCTACTCTATAGTATACAGAACTCTGCTCAATGTTATGTGGCAGCCTGGATGGGAGGAGAGTTTGGGGGAGAATGGATACATGTATATGCATCGCTGAGTCCTTTCACTGTTCACCAGAAACTATCACAACACTGTCTGTTAATGATTTATACCTCAATACAAAATAGAAAGTTTTTTAAAAAAAGAATATACTGTATAGTGCAGGGATTATGTAATGTTTTACACAATAATAACTCAATTAAAAAATGTTTGCCAAAAGAATCAAAGAACCAAAAGAGTTAAAATCTTTAAGTAATAGAAATAGCTACAAAATATAGTCTTATTTAAAATAGGATGGTTTAAGTGCTAGAAAAGGATTAATATAATGCATCTAGGATCTTTTCTGTACTTGACAAATAAAAAGCAGCCAATAAATGTTGATTATTATCGTTAAAAATGTGTTATTTTTATCAGATGACTGACTGAGAAGTACCTTAGTGAAAGCAAAAACACTGTTAAGATTACATATATCTAGATTTACTAAAACAATGATACAAATGAACTTCCTTATAAAACAGAAAGAGACTCATAGACTTAGACAATAAACTTAGAACTGCCAGGGCAGGGGTGGTGGAGAGTGGTTGGTGGGAAAGAAGGGGGGAAGGGATAGTTAGGGAGTTTAGGATGGACATGTACTTACTGCTGTAATTAAAAATGTGAACCAGCAAGGACCTACTGTATGGCACATGCAACTCTGCTCAATATTATGTGGCAGCTGGATGAGAAGGTAGTTTGGTGGAGAATGGATATGGCTGAGTCACTTCACTGCTCACCTGAAACTATCACAATGTTGTTAACTGGCTTTACCCCAATACAAGATAAAAAGTTAAAAAAAAAGTGTGTGTGTGTATGTACATTTTGGCAAGGGGTAGGTGAGAGTCCCTTGGACTGCAAGGAGATCCAACCAGTCCATCCTAAAGGAGATCAGTTCTGGGTGTTCATTGGAAAGACTGATGCTGAAGCTGAAACTCCAACACTTTGGCCACCTCATGCGAAGAGTTGACTCATTGGAAAAGATGCTGATGCTGGGAGGGATTGGGGGCGGGAGGAGAAGGGGACGACAGAGGATGAGATGGCTGCATGGCATCACTCACTCGATGGACATGAGTTTGAGTGGACTCTGGGAGTTGGTGATGGGCAGGGAGGCCTGGTGTGCTGTGATTCATGGGGTCACAAAGAGTCGGACATGACTGAGCGACTGAACTGAAGGGGAGAGGGATGACATTTAAAAAAATAGTAGATAACATAAAAGATGCCCTGGCAAAGATCAAATCTCTATAAAAGATTCTACCAAACCAACTGCTCCTTTCTCAAGGAACTCCTCTGCACACACTGCCAAACTTGTGCCAAACTGGCCACCAGAGGCAGGAAACCTATTCTGGCCAAAGGCAATCATCATATAGGCCAGCTGGGAGTGAACCAGTGGTGTGAGAATCTCACCCTGTAGGGGTCCTTGTATTAGGTGGCACCACCAACAAACTCTGGGGGAATTCTGAACAGAGATACAGACAGGGAGTACTAGAGATAGCACTGTCATCAGAAGGAAGAGATGTCTGCCTCAGTGCTCCTGGAGGCTGGCTGTTTCTTATGAGTCCTCCCTTCTCAGGGAGGAATGGGGGTTGACAGGGGATACACTGATGTAGAACACATTTTAGGAATCCCTACCCTGGTAAATGGAATTGCTTAGCTACAACTGATCTATTTCCCAACAGTCTAAGTAGATGGTGTATTATTCCAAGATGTTAACCTGGTCTATATATATTAATTTTATAATATTTTCATTATAATATTTTGGCATGAAATATGAATAATTTTTAAAAAATAAGTCAACCTTTAAAAAGAAAGCTGCTGTTCAAGATCCTCATAATAAGCTAAGTATTCTTTGCTATTTAGCTATTACAAATGTAAAAGTTACTTAGTAACTGCTCTTTGTGGGAATGAAGAAAAGAAATAGAACATCCAGTACACTGTTGGATCTCAGTTGGCACGTCTGACTTCATTCACATGAAAATTTTTTCCCCCTTTATGCAGTTCCATAGCCCCTGAAATCTCTAATCTCAGTGTAAATTTCAAACTATCTAATAAGTTTATTAAAAAAGAAAGAAAAAGACAGAAATACCTGATTTTTTAAAAATCAGCAATAGGATTTTTTTCCCACCAAGATACAAAAGGAATAGACATTTGGCCCCACTGAGGACCTTAGCTTAACACAGTACACCACAGTTAGATGGGCTGCAGCAGGTGTTTTGTTGAAGTATGTTTGGTGGCCTCATTCTTCTTAGACCAGTTCCTGGCCCTAGCCAGCATCCTCCCAGTAGCCAGTACTCTACTTTTGCTTTAAAAATGCTCAGAAAAAGAAGAGACACCAGTCTTTTCTAATTACACCAGTAATTAGACTGCTGTATTCTTTAATTTATGGTTCACAAGCCATTAAAGACCATATATTTCTTATAAATACAAGACATTCAAGAAAAACTTTCTAAGAAAAATTATTTTAGACTTTGTTAATCTTTAAAAAAACCAGAGATATAATTCATATTAAAAATGCACCCAGGTGTATAGGTCAAGGAATTTGCACAAATGAATATGCCCTTGTTACCACCATTGTAATCAAGATGCAGAATATTTCTTTATCCCCAGAGAGTTCCCCGTATCCCTTTGCCATTAATCATCACTCCCAACTACTGATCTGATTTCCATCATTACAGATTAATTTTCCATATGTTAGGATTTCATATTCAAATGAAATCACACAGACAGTATGTATTCTTTTGTGTTTAGCTTTTAGTCTCTCAATAGGTGAGACTCTTAACAAACAGCTCTATAAAATAATTCATGTTATATCCCTAGTTTGTCCTAGTTATTCTATTATCCACAACTGGTACCCCCTAAAGATCACTAACTTCATCTTTAAATGTATCAATTTTATGGTTAGTTTTTAGGTAGTTATTTTTTTAAAAAAAGGTTTATTTATTTTAATTTTTGACTGTAGTAGGTCTTTGTTGCTGTGCATGGGTTTTCTCTAGTTGAAGCAAGCATGAGGTACTCTTCATTGTGGTGTGTGAGCTTCTCATTGTGGTGGTTTCTCTTATTAAAGAGCACAGGCTTCAGGCAAGTGGGCTTTAGTAGTTGTGGCTCACAGGCTCTAGAGAATGGGCTCAGTTACTGTGGCCTATGAGCTTAGGTGCTCCAGGGCATGTAGGATCTTCCTGGAACAGATATCAAACACCCATCCCCTGCACTGGCAGGTAGATTCATAACCACTGCACCAGCAGGGAAGCCCTGGATATTTATTTCTAAAACAAAATTCCTGGTTATCCTATTTAGGTGTCCCTTGGACTGTCAAGAAGATCAAACCAGTCAATCCTAAAGAAAATCAACCCTGACTATTCACTGGAAGGAGTGATGCTGAAACTCCAATACTTTGGCCACCTGATGCAAAGAGCCGATTCATTGGAAAAGACTGATGCTGGGAAAGATTAAAGGCAAAAGGAGAAGGGAGTGGCAGAAGATGAGATGGTTAGATAGTATCACCGACTCAATGGATGTGACTTTGAGCAAACTCCAGGAGACAGTGGAGGATAGAGAAGCCTGGCATGCTGCAATTCACGGGGTCACAAAAAGTTGGATATGACTTAGTGGCTGAACAACATTATTATCAGTTCTTCAGAGTGTGTGAAGAACTATGGACAGAGGTTTGTAGCACTGTACAGGGGGCAGTGACCAAAACCATCCCAAAGAAAAAGAAATGCAAGAAGGCAAAATGGTTGTCTGAGGAGGCTTTACAAATAGCGGAGGAAAGAAGAAAAGTGAAAGTAAAGGGAGAAAGGGAAAGATACACCTAACTGAATGCAGAGTTTCAGAGAACAGCAAGGAGAGATAAGAAGGCCTTCTTAAATGAACAAGGCAAAGAAATAGAAGAAAACAATAGAATGGGAAAGACTAGAGCTCTCTTCAAGAAAATAAGAACAATTAGAACCAGACATGGAACTACAGACTGGTTCAAGATCAGGAAAGGAGGACATCAAGGCTGTATATTGTCACTCTGCTTATTTAACTTGTGTGCTGAGTACATCGTGCAAAAAGCCGGACTGGAAGACTCACAAAATGGAATCAAGATTGCCAGGAAAAATACGAACAACTTCAGATAAGCAGATGATACCACCATAATTGCAGAAAGTGAAGAGGAACTAAAGAACCTCTTGATGAAAGTGAAAGAGGAGAGTGAAAAAGCTGGCTTAAAACTCAACATTCAAAAAACGAAGATCATGGCATCCAGTCCTATCACTTCGTGGCAAAGAGATGGGGAAAAAATGCAAAGAGTGGCAGATTTTATTTTCTTGGGGTCAAAAATCACTGTGGATATTGACTGCAGTCATAAAATTAAAAGACGCTTGCTCCTTGGAAGAAAAGCTAAGAAAAACCTAGACAGCATATTAAAAAGCAGAGATATCACTTTGTTGACAAAGTTCTGTATAGTCAAAGCTATGGGTTTTTCCAGTAGTCATGTGTGGATGTGAGATTGGGACCATAAAGAAGGCTGAGTACCGAATAATTGGTGCTTTCAAACTGTGGTGCTGGAGAAGACTCTTGAGAGTTCCTTGGACAGTAAGGAGACCAAACCAGTCACTCCTAAAAGAAATCAACCCTGAATATTCATTGGAAAGACTGATGGTGACACTGAAGTGCCAATACTTTGCCCACCTGGTATAAAGAGCCAACTCATTGGAAAAGATCCTGATGCTGAGAACAATTGAGGGTAAGAGAAGGGGATGAGAGAGAATGAGATGGTTGGATGGCATCATCGACTCAATGGACATGAGTTTGAACAAACTGCATGAAAGAGTGAAGGACAGGGAAGACTGGTGTGCTGTAGTTCATCAGGTTGCAAAGAGTCAGATATAACTTACTGACTGAACAACAACAAGAACAGTTGTTACCACTGTGGAAAACTTGGCAAAGTATACAAGGGGTCTCTGTAGTACTTCTTACAACTACATATGAATCTACAATAATTTTAAAAAATCAGTTAAGAAAAAATGTTTCAAAATTCAAATGGCAAATTCAAATGAAAAATATCCATTTCATACAAAAATTCAGGAAAAAGGAGGTGAAACATAGAGAAAACAAATAGCAAATGATACATAAATCAAGCACAGTAAGAATAACATATATGTGAATCAACTACTCCAATTAAAGGCAGACATTGGCTGACTGGATTAAAACAAGCAAAAACAAAACCAAAGCCCCAAGCCCATAAAAGAAGATCTAGCTACATGGGTTTTTTATTTTTATTTTTTAAGCAAGAAATGCACTTTATATTCAAAGACACAGGATGGTGGAAAAAGCTACATCTTGCAAAAAATATGCATAAGAGAGATAGAGTGGCTATGTCAATATAAGGCAAAATATACTTTAACACAAAAAAATTTACCAGAGACAAAGATGTTTTACAAGAAAATAGTCAATTCATCAGTAAGATAGGTCAACGTAACAACTGATCCCCCAAATACATAAGGCAAAAACTGACAAAGGGGAAAATAGCCCAACAATAATAGCTGAAAACTTTAATATCTCATGCTTAATAATAGGTAGAACAGTCAGACCAAAATTCATCAAAGATAACAAGAGTTAAATAACACAATCAACCAACTTGACCTAACTGGCACTTAAAGAACACTCTACCTAATGAGCAGAATACACATTCTTCTTAAGCACAATTTGCAGTCATAGACTATATGGTAGGCCAGTGGCTGGCAAAAAAGTTTCTTAAAGGACCACACAGTAAATATACTAGGCTTATTGCCTATATGGTCTCTGTCACAGCTACTCAGCTCTTTTCAGAAGCAGCCATCGACAACACTTTAATGAACAGGCATGACTGTGTCCCACTAAACTTTATTTACAAAAACAAGCAGGTTGTGCATAGTTTGCAAACTCCTGTGCTAGGTCATAATATAAATCTCAATAAATTAAAAAATATTGAAACTCAACAAAGTGTGTGCTCTGATCATGACAGAATTAAATTAGAAGTCATCAAAAGGATGCACAAGTAAGATATACAAGTAAGCATATTTGTGAAGCAAGCATATAAAAGGATGCTCTACACTCAGCACAGGTAAGCCTAGTGTGCTGCAGTCCATGGGGTCACAAAGAGTTGGACTGAGTGACTGAACAATGACAACTACAACTACATCGTTAGAGAAATGCAAACAAAAACATAATGATATAGCACTTCACATCCACAAGAATGGGTATTTTGAAAATAGCACAGAAAACAATAAGCATTAGTGAGGAGACTGGCACAAACCCAGACATATAGATCAAAGGAACAGACTAAAGAGCCCTAAAATAAACCCACACACCTATGGTCAATCAATCTTTGACAAAACGGACAAGAAAATACAACAGGAAAAAGATGATCTCTTCAGCAGGTGGTGTTTGGGAAGTTGGACAGCTGCATGTAAATCAATGAAGTTAGAACAAATCCTCACACTGTACACAAAAATAAACTCAAAATGGCTTAAAGACTTAAATATAATACAGGACACCATAAAACTTCTAGAAGGTAACATTGGCAAAGCATTCTCTGACATAAATTCTACCAATATTTTCTTAGGTCAGTCTCCCAAGGCAACACAAATAAAAGGAAAAACAAATGGGATCTAATCAAACTTACAAGCTTTTGCACAGCAAAGGAAACCACAAACAAAATGTAAAGACAACCTTTTGTTGGGAGAAAATATTTGCAAATAATGTGACTGACAAGGGCTTCATTTCCAAAATATACAAAGAGCTCATGCAACAGAACAACAACTACAACAAAACAAGTAACCCAATAAAAAAATGTATAGAAGACCTAAACAGACATTTTTCCAAGGAAGATACACAGATAAACAACAGGCACATGTAAAGATGCTGAACACTGCTGATTATTTGAGAAATGAAAATCAAATTACAATGAAATACAACCTTACATCAGTCAAAATGGCCATCATTAAAAAGGCTAATAACAAATACTGGAGGGGAGGTGAAGAAATAGAAACTCCTACACTGTTGGTGGGTGGTAAGTTGGTGCAGCCACTATGGAAAACAGTATGCAGCTTCCTTAAAAAACTAAAAATAGAGTTGCCGTATGATCTAGCAATACTACTCCTGGCATATAGGCAGATAAAACTAACTCAAAAACATACATGCACCTCTATGTTCATAGCAGCACTATTTACAGTAGTGAGGACATGGAAACCTAAATGTCCTAATGTCCATTGACAGATGAATGGATAAAGAAGATATGGTACATATATACAATGGAATATTACTCAGTCATTAAAAAGAATAAAATAACGTCATTTGCAGCACTTAAATGAACCTGGAATTATCACACCAAATGAAGTAAGACAGAAATTTTAAAAAAGCTTTTGAAAATAGAAAGTTAATAAAAAGACGTGGTATATATATGTATACACACACACACACACACAAAATAGACTACTACTAAGCCATAAAAAAGAGTGCAATAATGCCATTTGCAGCAACATGGATAGACTTAGAGATGATCATGCTAAGTGAACTAAGTCAGAAAGTTAAAGACAAATACCATATGATATGACTTATATGTGGAACCTAAAATATGGCACAAATGATCTTATATGGGTTGCCAAGGGTGACAGGAGTTGGGGCAAGGATGGAGTGAGAATTTGGGGTTAGCAGATGCAAACCAGTATATACAGAATGGATAAACAACAAGGTTTTATTGTATAGCACAGGGGACTATACTCATTATTCTGTGATAAACCATAATGGAAAAGATTATGAAAAAGATTTATATATATATAACTGAATTAATTTGCTATACAACAGAAATGAATACAATGTTGTAAATCAGGCATACTTCAATATAAGAAAAAAGAAACTGGTATACCAAGGGATAAAAGAGAGATCACAGCAAAGGAACCAGTTCACAAAACAGAAAGACAACATACTGATTGGGAGAAAATATTTAGAAATGATATGACCAATAAAAGATTAATAACCAAAATATATAAAGAGCTCATACAACTCAACATCAAAAAAAAAAACCCTAAGCAATCTGATTAAAAAATAGGCAGAAGACCCAAAGAGGCATTTTTTTCAAAGAAGGCATACAAATGGCTAACAGGCACATGAAAAGATGTTCAACATTGTTAACCATCAGAAAAATGCAAATTAAAACTATAATGAGATATCACCTCACACCTGTCAGAACAGCTATTATCAAAAAGAACACAAGTAACAAATGTTGGCGAAGATGTGGAAAAAAGCAAACCCTTGCACGCTATTTGTGGGAATGCAATTGCTGCAGCCACTATAGAAAACAGTATGGAGGTGTCGCCAAAAGCTCAAAATAGAACTACCATGTGACCCAGCAATTTCATTCCTGGGTCTTAATCCACAAAAACACTAATTCAAAAATATCCATGCACCCTAATGTTCACAGCAGCATTATGAGATTATAATATATGATTATATAATTGTGTGCAAATTATGGAAGCAACCTGTCCATCACAAATGAATGGACAAAGATGTGGTGTGTGTGTGTATACACACACATATACAGACAATGGAATACTACCACTCAGCCATAAAAAAGAAGGAAATTTTGCCATTTGCAACAACACAGATGAACTTGGAGAGTATTATGCTAAGTGAAATAAGTCAAGCAGAAAAGACAAATATTGTATGATATCAATTATATGTGAAATGTAAAAAATAAAATTAATGAATACAACAAAACAGAAATAGACTTGAGATACAGAGAAAAAATGAGTGGTTACCAGTGGGGAGAGAGAAGCAAGTGGGGCAGGATAGCAGTAGGGGATTAAGAGATACAAACTACTATGTATAAGATAAATAAGCAACAACAATATATAGTTAATAACTATAAATGGAATATAACCTTTAAAATTTGTAAATCATTATGTTGTACACGTGAAATGTATATAACATTTTATATGAATAAAAAAACGTGGTATATACATGCCTCTAAGGCTGGTGATCTGTGAAGTTCCCACCTGCTCCTAGAGCTCTCTGCAGCTGCCCTGCCTCATGACCTCCAGAGACTAGCACAGGACCATGATGTGGACGTGCTGGCTCGCACTAGTGCTGGTGGCAGTCACCTGGATCCACTGTTTCAGTCATCGTAGGACTGAAGACAAGATGGCGGGATAAAAGAATTTGAGCTCACCTCTTCTTACAAAAACACCAAAATCACCACCAACAGATAAACAACCATAAGCAAAAATGACTGGAACCTACCAAAAAAGATATTTTACATCCAAAGACAAAGAAGCCAGGAGACAGTAGGAGGGGCACTTTCACAATATAATCAAATCTTAAAACTGCCATGTGGGCAGCCCACAAACTGGAAGATAATTATATCACGGAGGTTCTCCCACAGGAATGAGAGTTCTGAGCCTCATGTCAGAGGCTGGGGGTCTGGTATTGGGAGGAGGAATCCCCAGAGCATTTGGCTTTGAAGGCCAGCAGGGCTTGGATACAGGGGCTCCATAGGACTGGGAGAAACAAAGACTCCACTCTTGGAGGAGGGTTCATGTACTCTGGACCCAGGTACACCCCACAGGAGTCTGAGCCAGACCTACCTGTGGGTCTTGGTGGGTCTCCTGTGGAGGCAAGCATCAGCTGTAGCTCACTGTGGGACAAGGACACTGGCAGTGGAGGCCCCATGGAATATTCATCTGCCTGCACTCCTGGAGGTCACCACTTTGGCATTGAGACCTGGCACCACCCAGCTGCCTGATGGCTCCAACACTGGGACACCTCAGGCCAAACAACCAACACAGCCTGACCCATCAGCAGACAAGCTGCCAAAAGTTCTCTTGAGCCCCAGGCTGCCTCTAAACATATCCTTTGACATAGTCCTGTCCACCAGAGGGCCAAGACCCATTTCCACTCACCAGTGTGCATACATCAGCTCCATCCACCAGGAAGCCCACACAAGCCCCTGGACCAACCTCACATACCAGGAGACAGACATCAGAAGCAAGAGGAGCTACAAATCTGTAGCCTGAGAAATGGAGACCATAAACACAGAAAGTTAGACAAAATGAGACAGAAGAGAAATATGTTCCAGATGAAGGAATAAGATAAAACCCAAGATTAACAACTAAGATTCATAGTAACAACAGTAAAGATGATCCAAAACCTCAGAAAAAGGATGGAGGCACAGTACAAGACAATATAAGAAATGTTTAACAAACAGCTAGAAGATCTGAAGAACAGAGTTGAACAATACAATAACTGAAATTAAAAACACACTAGAAAGAATCAATTACAGAATAAATGAGGCAGAAGAAAGAATAAGTGAGAAGACAGATTGATGGAAATCACTGCCAGAGAACAAAATAAAGAAAAAAGAATGAAAAGAAATGAGGACAGTCTAAGGAACTTCTGGGACAACATTAAACATACCAATATTTGCATTACAGAGGTCCCAGAAGGAGAAGGGAGAGAAGGGCCAGAGAAAATATTTGAAGCAATAATGGTCAAAAACTTCCCTAGATGGGGGATAAAACCACTCATTCAAATCCAGGAAGTGCAAAGAGTCCCAAGGAGAAACAGCCCAAGACACATATTAATCAAATTGACAAGAATTATAGACAAAGTGAAAATATTAAAAACAAGGGGTAATCAACAAATAACATAGAAAGGATATTCATAAGGTTAGCAGCTGATTATTCAGCAGAAACTGCAGGCCAGAAGGCAGTGGCACAATATATTTAAAGTGGTGAAAAGGAAAAAACTACAACCAAGAATACTCCATCTAGTCAGGCTGTCATTCAGATTCGATGGAGAAATTAAAAGCTTTACAGACAAACAAAAGCTAAGAGAATCAGCACCACCAAATTAACTTTACAACAAATGTTAAAGGAACTTCTCTAGGTGGAAGAGAGAAGTCCACATCTAGAAACAAGAAAACTACAAGTGGGAAAGCTCATTGGCAAGGTAAACATACAGTAAAGGTAGGGAACCACACACAAATATGATATCAAAACCAGCAATTGTGGGAAGAGGTCAAGTACAAATGTAGGATATTGGAAATGCATTTGAAATTAAGAGACAAGCAACTTAAAACAATCTTGTGTATATACAAACTACTCTATCAAAACCTCATGGTAACTGCAAACCAAAAGTCTACAATAGATATACACACACAAAAGAAAAAGCAATCTAAACATAACACAAAAGATACTCATCAAGTCATAAGAGAAGAGAGCAAAAGAGTAAAGGAAGAAAAAAGACTTACAAAAACAAATTTGAAACAATCAACAAAATGGCAATAAGAATACACATATTGATAATTACCTTAAATGTAAATGGATTAAATGCTCCAAACAAAAAGAAACAGATGGGCTGAATGGATACAAAAACAAGGCAAATGGATACATGCTGTCTACAAGAGCCCCACTTCTAATTTAGGGACACACACAGTCTGAAAGTAAGGGGATGGAAAAATGTATTCCATGCAAATGGAAACCAAAAGAAAGGTGGAGTAGCAATACTCATCAGACAAAATAGACTTTAAATACCGTTAAATGAGACAAAGAAGGACATTATACCTAATGATTAAGGGATCAATCCAACAATAAGATGTAATAACTGTAAATACATGTGCACCCAACATAGAAGCATCTCAATATATAAGGCAAATGCTAACAACCATAAAAGGAGAAATCAACAGTAATAAAATAGTGGAGGACTTTAACATCTCACTTACACCAATATTCAGAAAATCAATAAGGAATCATAGGCCTTAAATTATACATTGTACCAGATAGACTTAACTGATATCTATAGACCATTCCATCTGAAAGCAAAAGAATACACATTCCTCTCAAGTGCATATGAAACATTTTTCAGGATAGATCACATGCTGGGCCACAAAGCAAGTTCTGGTAAATTTAAGAAAATGGAAATCATATCCAGCATCTTTTCCAAGTATAACGCTATGAGATTAGAAATCAATGACAAGAAAAAAAAAAGCTATAAAAAAGCACAAACACGTGGAGGCTAAGTAATATGTTACTAAACATCCAATGGATCACTGAAAATGTCAAAGAAGAAATGAAAAAATACCTAAACAACCTAGCTTTACACCTAAAGCAATGAGAGAAGGGAGAAAAAACAAAAACGAAAGGGGAGGGAAAGAAATCATAACGATCAGAGCAGAATAAATGAAATAGAGACAAAGAAAAAAACAGAAAAGCTCAATGAAACTAAAAGCTGGTTTTCTGAAACAGAGAAACAAAGTTGATAAAACTTTAGCCAGATTCATCAAGAAAAGAAGGGAGAGGGTTCAAATCAATGAAATTAGAAATGAAAAAGGAGAACTTACAATTGACACCACAGAAATACAAAAGATCATGAGACTACTACAAGCAACTATAAGCCAATAAAATGGACAACCTAGAAGAAATGGACACATTCTTAGAAAGGTATACTCTTCCAAGACTGAACTTGGAGGAAATAGAAAATATGAATAGACCAGTCACAAGTACTGACATTGAAAGTGTGAAAATAATTTTATTTATTTTTGGCTGTGCTGGGTCTTCACTGCTGTGTGGACTTTTCTCTAGGTACAGTGAGTAAGGGCTACTCTCCAGCTGTGGTGCGTGGGCTTTTCATTGCAGTGGCTTGTTGTTGTGGAGCACAGGCTCTAGGGTGCGTGTATGTGCTTCAGCAGTTTAGCATGTGGGCTCACTAGTTGCAGTTGCTGGACCCTAGAGCACACACAAGCTCAACAGTTGTGCTGCATGGACTTAGTTGTTCTGTGGCATGTGGGATCTTCCTGGATCAGGGATTGAACCCCTCTCTCCTGCATTGGCAGGAAGATTCCTTACCACTGAGCCAAATCTATGGTATGGAAAAAAGATCTAAAACTGTCTTTCCAAACAGTCATTTATTCCAATAGCATTTGTAAGATTTTTTTCTCCACTGTTTAAAACTTCTACTTCTTCCACAGAGTCACTTTTTATACATGCCTGGGTCTGTTTTTGGATTTTGTAGTCTGTTCTTTTTTTTTTTTTTTTTTTCTGTTCATGATGACCTGCATCAGCACTCAAAGTTTTGTTTTAATGTAACTTTAGCATAAGGACAATATTTCCATCATTACTCTTCCTTTTCAATATGTTCAAGGCTATTATTACACAACCTTTTCCAGGTAAACAATTAAAAAAATATCCTGTTGGGAAGTTGACTGGAAGTTAAATTTATAGCTTACTTTAGGGAGACTGGGTCTTTATAGCCAGGCACATGATATGTTTTTTATATATTCCAGTCTCACTTTATGGCTCTCAGTAGATTCTCATACCTTTAGTCATACAAGTTTTACGCTTTTTGTTATTTTATTTCAGTTATTGTGTATATTTTTATTGTTAAGATTGGGAACTTTTTTCCATTATATTTTGTGAGCTGGTTATTCCTGGCATGGAGTGAAGCTACTACTTTCTGTATTTTTATTTTGGAGCCTAACTTAAAGAAACTTTTAGGGTAGGCGTAACTAATTGCCTGTATAAAAATAAATCTTTATAAAGCACCCACAGAACAACACATTTCTGAGCAGTGAGTACTCCATGAAAAACTAGCTGCAAAAACACACTGAGTCAACTGAACATAGTGACTTTTTACTTATATATCACCAAATACAACTTTTATATGAACTAACTGATTTAGAGATCATCTTTCTGGCAACAAAATAAGAAATTGTCAATTTGTGAGGTGGATGAATCTAGAGCCTGTTATACAGAGTGAAGAAGAGAAAAACAAATATAGAATATTAATGCATATATATGGAATCTAGAAAAATGGTACTGATGAACCAACCTATTTGCAACGAAGGGATGGAGACACAGACTTAGAGAAAGGAATTGTGGGCACAGTTTGGGAAGGAAAGAGTGGGACGAACAGAGAAAATAGCATCAACATATATATACTACTATGTGTAAAGTAGATAGCTGGTGAGAAGTTACTATATGACTCAGGGAGCCCAGTGTGCTGCTCTATGATGACCAAGACAGGTGGAATAGGGGGCAGGCTCAAGAGGGAGGTGATATGTGTATAATTATGGCTGACTTATGTTGTTATATGGCAGAAACCAACACATTATAAAGTGATTTTCCCCCAATTAAAAAAAAAGACTCTACCCACACAGGACAGTGCCCAAACACTGTGCTTTAGAAGATGTAACCATTTTATTTTTTAATATATGCTTTTCAAAGCACTGTCTAGGTTTGTCATAGCTTTCAAGTAGCAAGCATCTTTTAATTTCATGGCTTTTTGTTTACTCATATATAAATATATCTTTTGTATCTTTTAAATTTATTTATTTACTTTTGTATCTTTTAAATTTAAAGTAAAAAAATCTGTGAAATACTTGACCAAAATTTGTCTACAGCTACATATAAAAGCTAGCTGAGACAATGTTACTACAGAAATTTAACAAAGAGAATGTTAGTAGAAGTCCATCTATATAGAAGCGTAAATTATATATATATATATATATATATATATATATATATATATAGTTAAACATATATTTTCTGCCATTTCCAGAGTGTGACAGTTAATTTCAAACAGTTAGGTCCCCCAGAAAGCACCCCTACACCAGTGAAGAATACTTCACATGTCACAGAGAAACACTTCTAACAACCACCTATGTTTATTCTAATTCTAAATTCACCAAAGTTATACACTGTTTTAAATTCTTTTTTCCTCACATGACTCCCCTAGTCAACATTCAAGTTTACCTGAAAATTTAATTTCTCAAGGCGAATCTATAAATTGGCAGTCTTGTGAATTTTGTAGCAAGAGTTTTCTAGGCTTCAGTTAGCCCTGAGTAAAAAGGTAAGGCTACATTTCTGTACATGTAAGAGGCCCAGACCCTAAAATGCAGCAACTCAAGTGGAGTGCCTGCACTGAGAGGTTTTGTTCCTGAATACTTAAGCTGCCACTCCTGGATGATTCCACTACCTCACTTCCTTCAAAGTGGTCTAGTCTCCACTACTTACATTTCAGAAGTTTCCTCTGAAGGAGAAATCAAAAGCTTTATAGATAAGCAAAAGTTAAGAGAATTCAGCACCACCAAACCAGCTTTACAACAAATGCTAAAGGAACTTATCTAGACAGGAAATGTAAGAGAAAGAAAAGATCTACAAAAACAAATCAAAAACAATAAAATAAATGGTAATAGGATCATACATATCAATAATTACCTTAAATGAAAGTGGACTAAGTGCTCCAACCAAAAGACACAGATTGGCTGAATGGATAAAAAAATAAGACCCCTATACATGGTGGTCTACAAGAGACCCACCTCAGACTTAGAGACACATATAGACTGAAAGCAAGGGGCTGGAAAAAGATATTCCAGGCAAACACAAATCAGAAGAAAGTGGGAGTAGCAACACACATATCAAATAAAACAGACTTTAAAATAAAGACCATTACAAGAGACAAGGAAGAATGCTACATAAGATCAAGGGATCAATCCAAGAAGAAGATATAACAATTATAAACATAAACATGCACCTCAATACGTAAGACAAATGCTAACAACTGTTAAAGAGGATATCAACAATAATACAATAATAGTGAGGGACTTTAACTGCCCCACTCATACCAAAAGACAGATAGATCATCCAGACAGAAAATTAATAAGAAAACATAAGCTTTAAACAATATACTGGACCAGTTGGGCCTAACTGATATCTATAGGGCATTTCATCCAAAAACAGTAGATTTCACTTTTTTTGCAAGTGCATATGGAACATATTTCAGGATAGATCACATTTTGGGCCATAAACCAAACCTTGGCAAATTAAAAAAATTGAAAATATTTCAAGCATCTTTCCTGACCACAATGCTGTAAGGTGTTTAGTCGCTCAGTCGTGTCCAACTCTTGTGATCCATGGACTGTAGCACAACGGCTTCCCTGTCCTTCACCATCTCCTGGAGTTTGCTCAAACTCATGTTTGTGGAGTCGGTGATGACATCCAACCATCTTGTCCTCTGTCATCCCCTTCTCCTGCCTTCAATCTTTCCCAGCATCTGGGTCTTTTCCAATGAGTCGGCACTTTGCATCAAGTGGCCAAAGTATTGGAGCTTCTGCTTCAGTATCAGTCCTTCCAATGAATATTCAGAGTTGATTTCCTTTAGGATGGACTGGTTTGATCTCCTTGCAGTCAAGGGAACTTAAGAGTCTTCTCCAACATCACAGTTCAAAGCATCAATTCTTTAGCATTCAGCCTTCTTTATGGTCCAGCTCTCACATCCATACATGACTACTGCAAAAACCATAGCTTTGACTAGATGGACCTTTGTCAGCAAAGTAATGTCTCTGCTTTTCAATATGCTGTCTAGTTTGTCAGGAGTTTTCTTCCAAGGAGCAAGTATCTTTTAAACTCATGACTGCAGTCACCGTCTGCAGTGATTCTGGAGCCCAAGAAAATAGTCCGTCACTGTTTCCATTGTTTCCCCATTTGTTTGCCATGAAGTTAGGGGGCCAGATGCCATGATCTTAGTTTTTTGAATGTTCAATTTTAAGCTAGCTTTTTCACTCTCCTCTTTCACCTTCATCAAGAGGCTCTTCAGTTCCCCTTTGATTTCTGCCATAAGGGTGGTGTCATCTGCATAACATCACTATAAGATTAGATATCAACTAGAAAAAAAGCATAAAAACACAAACACATGTAGGCTAAACAGTATGGTTCTGCTGCTGCTGCTGTATCGCTTCAGTTGTGTTGACTCTGTGCAACCCCACAGACGGCAGCCCACCAGGCTCCCCATCCCTGGGATTCTTCAGGCAAGAACACTGGAGTAGGTTGCCATTTCCTTTTCCAGTGCATGAAAGTGAAAAGGGAAAGTGAAGTCGCTCAGTTGTGGCCAACTCTCAGCGACTCCATGGACTGCAGCCTACCAGGCTCCTCTGTCCACGGGATTTTCCAGACAAGAGTACTGGAGTGGGTTGCCACTACCTTCTTCGAATATGGTTCTGAATAACCAAGAAATCACTGAAGAAATCAAAAAAGGAAATTGAAATATATTTCCCTGGTGATCCAGTGGTCAAGAATCCATCTGCCAATGTAGGGGACATGGGTTTGACTCCTGGTCTGGGAAGATTCCACATGCCACAGAACTAAGCCCATGTGCCACAACTACCGAACCCGTGCTCCAGAGCCCATGAGCTGCGACTACAGAAGCCCACAGCTCTAGGGCCCATGAGCCACAACTAAGCCTGCATGCTACAACTACTGAAGCTCATGATCCTAGAGCCTGTGCTTTGCAAGAAGAGAAGCCTGTACACTGCAACAAAGAGTAGCCTCTGCTTGCCACAACTAGAGAAAAGCCTGTGCACAGCAACAAAGACCCAGTGCAACTAAAAAAAAATTAATTAATTTTAGAAAAAGAAAAGATAAAAAATATACAAAGGAAGATATGAATAACTAAAAAGATGTATCCGCTTCTTGGTTGTGGAAATGCAAATATTAGAAAGATAACCATTTCCTTAAATCTATAAATTTAATGCGTGCCAATCACTTCAGTCATGTCTGACTCTTTGTGATCCTATGGACTGTAGCCCACCAAGCTCCTCTGTCCATGGGATTCTCCAGACAAGAATACTGGAGTGGGCTGCCATTTCCTCTTCCATGGGATCTTCTTGACCCAGGAATTGAACTCACATCTCTCACATCTCTTGCATTGGCAGGCATGTTCTTTACCACTAGTGCCACCTGGAAGATCCATAAATTTAATGCAGATACAATTAAAAAATTCTGACAATTTGGCTGTTTCTGGAGAGAGGAAGGTGGTTAGAGAACCTAATTTTAGTTCAACAGGAAAAATGAAAATGAAAGAACAGCCAGAAATGTCCCAAAGAAAGGAAAAACCTGTGTTATTACCACATGAATTGACAGGTTAACAGGACAGGACAGAGATACAGTTGTTAGCCATAGCTACTGTTTGCAAATATCTTCAGTTTTCCAACTAGGCTCATGTATGACTGCAATTCCTGGCTCTTTTATAGTGGGTGAGGTCATGAAGTGAATACTTGTCAATGAGTTGTAAAGAGAATCGATATTTGTTACTTTCAGGCTAAGCAATGTATATGTTGATGGTGTAAGACTCTCCAGAGCCCTCTTATCCTTAGCCAGGACAACTGGCAATGTTCAAGATGGTGGCAAAGAATAGATGCTTTTGAACTGTGGTGTTGGAGAAGACTCTTGAGAGTCCCTTGGACTGCAAGGAGATCCAACCAGTCCATCCTAAAGGAAATCAGTCCTGAATATTCATTGGAAGGACTGATGCTGAAGCTGAAACTCCAATAGTTTGGCCACCTGATGCGAAGAAATGACTCATTAGCAAAGACCCCGATGCTAAGAAAGACTGAAGGCAGGAGGAGAAGGGGACAACAGAGGATGAGATGGTTGGATGGCATCACCGACTCAATGAGTAAACTCTGGGATTTGGTGATGGACAGGGAGGCCTGGCATGCTGCAGTCCATGGGGTCACAAAGAGTCAGATACAACTGAGCAACTGAACTAAAGATGGTGGCAGCCCTGTTAGCCTAAGTTTTTGAGTAGGGAGATGTGGTGCAGAACCCCTAAACAACCCTTAGTAGGCATGTATCAAAGGGAAAGACATTTCTTGTTATAAGCCATTAGGATTTTGGGTTGTTTGTTACTAAGATATAATAGCCTATCCTGGCAGATACAAGAAAGTTGAAGAGCAGCCCACATTCAAGTAGAAACCTAATATGTCACAAAGTTGATATTATCCATTAGTGAGAGAAAGCACTCTCATAACACATTTTTAGTGAAACTGTTAATCAGTAAAATTGGCAGCCTCCATGAGAGGCTGAGCAAACTGAGAGCAACTGAGCAAAATTATGCAGGGACTTACCCACTGACCTAGCAATTTCACGTTTAGAAATTTATCTTTCAAATGCGCTTACATGTATATTCAAAGTGTTCTTGGAGAGACACGGTGAATGGTTTTGAAGCAGGATATTACCTTCTTGCCCAGAAATTGAACCTGATTAGCCTGGATTACAAACTAGAAATCCTAGCCATTAGTCTATCTGCGGCCAGAGGCTAGAAGCAAAGTTGCCCTGGTTCTTGCCTCTTTTGAAAGCAAGAATGTTTCAAGGAGGTAAAAATTGTAAAAACAGGTACAAAGTTTATTATTAGAAGCACAGTACAACATGTGGGAGAGCATGCTGGAGAAGTATATTCAAGGCAGAAACAAAACAGGAATACACACTCACAGAGAAATGGTGTGGATGTCCTCCCTAATGAGGAGTGCAGTAAACAGGTGGTTAAATTTTGTTTTCCTCTGGCCAATTATCTCTTCTTTTCCACATCTGACCTGCCCTAGGTCATATGCATCTTTCCACTATGCATATGCATCTTTTGTCAAGATGAATTTCAGTGCAAAGGCTAAAAGGAGTATGGGTACACATATTATGGTATGATATCCCCTCCCTTTTTGATCACTGAGGAGCCTTCCTGAGTGTGTGTAGTCAGGGAGATTTCCTTGACCTCAGGAGTGATAGATGTGGTTCTTTTATCTCTTTATTCCAGCAGACCTCAGCTCCTGCCATTAACTTTGTCCTTGGAGTATCCAGGGAAAACAAAGTTCCAATTTACTCTGCATGACAAACTCCAGCAACTCAGCCCAGGGGCATGTCTACCTTCTACCTTAAATGACACACATGTACCAAGGTCTTCTTTGCAGCTTTGCCTTTAATAGCAACAGGCTGGAAGCAGTCTAAATATGCAACTGTTAACCAGTTAACTTTAATGGTTAGAGCATATAACCATAATCTAATTCAGCAATTATTTTAAAAAGTGGTATAGATTTATAGATTTGTTGATTTGGCAGTTTCCATTAAAATATTACTATGTAAATAAAACAAAAACAAGGTACAGAACAGTGTATGTGGCATATTACTAGTAATGTAAAAAGAATTAAGAGAGAAGCTAGTTTTGCATATGTCTAAAAATTCTCTGGAAGGGAACATAAAAAACTGGTACTGGTGATTGCCTCTGACAGGGCTGGGAGGAGACTGACTTTTCACTGAATACTTGCTTATGATACCTTTTGTATTTTATAGTATGTACACATATTACGTATTACAGAGAATAAAATAAAATTTTAATTGTAAATGGAAATAGAAAAAAAGGTTCCCTGTTTTGCCTGTAAAGATTTGAAAGGCTTTCTCGAACTCAATTCTTTTAAAAAAAAATTTTAATTTATTTATGGCTGTGCTGGGTCTTCAATGCTGTCCAGGATTTTCTCTACTTACGGCAAGTGGGCGTTGCTCTCTAGTTGCAATGCGCTGGTTTATCACTGTGGTGGCTTCTCTTGTTGCACAGCACAGGTTCCAGGGTGTGTGGGCTTCAGTAGTTGCTGCATGTAGGCTCAGTAGTTGTGGTTCCTGGGTTCTAGAGCACAGGCTCAATAACTGTGGTCCATGGGCTTAGCTGCTCCACGGCATGTGAGATCTTCCCGTACCAGGGATCGAACCTGTGTCTCCTTCATTGGCAGGCAGATTCTTTACCACCAAGCCACTAGGGAAGCTCTCAAACTCAGTTCTTATTTAAAAGACTTGGCTGAAAATCCTGGCCTTTTCTGGATATATTTGGTGAGAAAAATTTTCCACAAAGATTATTAGATATTTCATAAACATCCTGTAGCTGTCTTAAATCATCATTTGCTTAGATAAGGTGATTATTGAATGATAATTTTTCTCCTTTATGTATATATAAATGTATATATAAATGGTTTCTTCTCTAAGTTGTCTAATGTCTCTAGAACAGTATTAAAAATAACATTAAGAGTGGGCATTCTTGTCTTATTCATATTCTAATGAGACTGTTGTTTCATTAGTAAATAGGATGTATATAGCTTAAAACAAACACATTTACCATACTTAGAAGCTTCCATCTATTTCTAATAAACTACTTCTTACTGAATTGGAAAATACATTCTTTGAGGATAACAGATTTTACTTACTTTATCAACTCAGTAACAATTAGTCTTTTTAATATTTCTCTCTACTCAAAAAAATCACTTAAGGACTACTTATGAGTAACTGATGTCACTTGAAGATCTTCTATTCCTTTGACCTCTTCTGGTCTTGGCTTTAGATTGAGAATTTTGAAAAAGAACTTCATTGATCTCTGTGAGGCTGCTTTATTGAAGTGAGTAAATCAATAGACATTAGACACAACACAAGAGAATAATTAAGATCTAATTGAAGCCATACAGCAGCTCTTTACCAAATATCAAATCAGAGCATTTAACCATCTGAAATATGGACTTAGAATCAACTTTACATCTCTCAAGTGTAGATTTAAAAAAAATAAAATTTCATCACAGACAGTTGGCAATACTACTTAAATATTTTCACTGAGCTCCGTGCTTTCAACTTGTTACAGAATAATTTACTTTTGGAAATGAACTACAAGGTTAGAGGTCTCATATAATTGGTAGGTTGGAGACTGTATCTTTCTGAGGTCTCTACTGAAAATAACTCCACAGATTCCATTGATAGTATTCGCTTTAAATTTCAGTAAAACTAACAACCTTGGGGCTTTCATATTTGAAATTCTCTTCCTAGGGTCACAACTTACAGAGCAACAAGGTTTAAGCAACATTGGCTTAAATAAGTAAAAAAAATGTGCATGTAAAATTTCTATATTAAATAGACTATAATTTTTGGCTTACTGCTTTGTGTTTCTTAATCATATTGGTTAAAGTTCAAACTGATTGTTAATAATACAATATTCAAAATATCAAAAGCACAATTATAAATATATCACCTATAGATTTTGACTGCACTCAATGCAGCAGAACAATTAATCTCGGAAAAATTACTGCAGGAGAGCCAGTCTAACATATTCCAAACTCGGGAATCTTTTTTTCTTCAAACAATTCTTTAGGCTATTAATCAAAATAGACAATATGCAAAATGTTTTAGAGAGTCGATGACTAGCATTCACATACATAATTATGAATATGCTGATACATCCTGTATTATCTTCGATGCCTAAGAGAAAGAGGCCCAAGAAAGGCCAATAGTTCAGTTCAGTCGCTCAGTTGTGTCTGACTCTTTGCGACCCCATGAACTGCAGCACACCAGGCCTCCCTGTCCATCACCAACTCCCAGAGTTTACTCAAACTCATGTCCATCGAGTTGGTGATGCCATCCAGCCATCTCATCCTCTGTCATCCCCTTCTCCTCCTGCCCCCAATCCCTCCCAGCATCAGGGTCTTTCCCAATGAGTCAACTCTTCACATGAGGTGGCCAAAGTGTTGGAGTTTCAGCCTCAGCATCAGTCCTTCCAATGAACACCCAGGACTGATCTCCTTTAGGATGGATTGGTTGGATCTCCTTGCAGTCCAAGGGACTCGCAAGAGTCTTCTCCACCACCACAGTTCAAAAACAGAAATTTTTTGGCACTCAGCTTTCTTCACAGTCCAACTCTCACATTCATACATGACCAATGGAAAAACCATAGCCTTGACTAGACAGACCTTTGCTGGCAAAGTAATATCTCTGCTTTTTAATATGCTATCTAGATTGGTCATAACTTTCCTTCCAAGGAGTAAGCGTCTTTTAATTTCATGGCTGCAATCACCATCTGCAGTGATTTTGGAGTCCAAAAAAATAAAGTCTGACACTGCTTCCACTATTTCCCCATCTATTTCCCATGAAGTGATGGGATCAGATGCCATGATCTTAGTTTTCTGAATGTTGAGCTTTAAGCCAACTTTTTCACTCTCCTCTTTCACTTTCATCAAGAGGCTTTTTAGTTCCTCTTGACTTTCTGCCATAAGGGTGGTGTCATCTGCATATCTGAGGTTATTGATATTTCTCCCGGCAATCCTGATTTCAGCTTGTGCTTCTTCCAGACCAGCGTTTCTCATGATGTACTCTGCATATAATTTAAATAAGCAGGGTGACAATATACAGCCTTGACGTACTCCTTTTCCAATTTGGAACCAGTCTGTTGTTCCATGTCCAGTTCTAACTGTTGCTTCCTGACCTGCATACAGGTTTCTCAAGAGACAGGTCAGATGGTCTGGTATTCCCATCTCTTTCAGAATTTTCCACAGTTTATTGTGATCCACACAGTTAAAGGCTTTGGCATAGTCAATAAAGCAGAAATAGATGTTTTTCTGGAACTCCCTTGCTTTTTCGATGATCCATGGGATGTTGGCAATTTGATCTTTGGTTCCTCTGCCTTTTCTAAAACCAGCTTGAACATCTGGTAGTTCACGGTTCACGTATTGCTGAAGCCTGGCTTGGAGAATTTTGAGCATTACTTTACTAGCGTGTGATATGAGTGCAATTGTGCAGTAGTTTGAGCATTCTTTGGGATGGCCTTTCTTTGGGACTGGAATGAAAACTGACCTTTTCCAGTCCTGTGGCCACTGCTGAGTTTTCCAAATTTGCTGGCATATTGAATGCAGCACTTTCACAGCATGATCTTTCAGGATTTGAAATAGCTCAACTGGAATTCCATCACCTCCACTAGCTTTGTTAGTAGTGATGCTTTCTAAGGCCCACCTGACTTCACATTCCAGGATGTCTGGCTCTAGGTGGCTGATCACACCATTGTGATTATCTGGGTCGTGAAGATCTTTTTTGTACAGTTCTGTGTATTCTTGCCACCTCTTCTTAATATCTTCTGCTTCTGTTAGGTCCATACCATTTCTGTCCTTTATCGAACCCATCTTTCCATGAAATGTTCCCTTGGAATCAAGGCCAATTGGAAGTGGTCAAACAGGAGATGGCAAGAGTGAATGTTGACATTCTAGGAATCAACGAACTAAAATGGACTGGAATGGGTGAATTTAACTCAGATGACCATTATATCTACTACTGTGGGCAGGAATCCCTTAGAAGAAATGGAGTAGCCATCACGGTCAACAAAAGAGTCTGAAATGCAGTACTTGGATGCAATCTCAAAAATGACAGAATGATCTCTGTTCATTTCCAAGGCAAACCATTCAATATCATGGTAATCCAAGCCTATGCCCCAACCAGTAACGCTGAAGAAGCTGAAGTTGAACGGTTCTATGAAGACCTGCAAGACCTTTTAGAACTAACACCCAAAAAAGATGTCCTTTTCATTATAGGGGACTGGAATGCAAAAGTAGGAAGTCAGAAAACACTTGCAGTAACAGGCAAATTTGGCCTTGGCGTATAGAATGAAGCAGGGCAAAAGCTAATAGAGTTTTGCCAAGAGAATGCACTGGTCATAGCAAACACCCTCTTCCAACAACACAAGAGAAGACTCTACACATGGACATCACCAGATGGTCAACACCGAAATCAGATTGATTATATTCTTTGCAGCCAAAGATGGAGACGCTCTATACAGTCAGCAAAAACAAGACTGGGAGCTGACTGTGGCTCAGATCATGAACTCCTTTTTGCAAATTCAGACTTAAATTGAAGAAAGTAGGGAAAACCACTAGACCATTCAGGTATGACCTAAATCAAATACCTTATGACTATACAGTGGAAGTGAGAAATGGATTTAAGGGACTAGATCTGATAGACAGAGTGCCTGATGAACTATGGGTGGAGGTTTGTGACACTGCAGAGGAGACAGGGATCAAGACCATCCCCATGGAAAAGAAATGCAAAAAAGGCAAAATGGTTGTCTGAGGAGGCCTTACAAATAGCTGTGAAAAGAAGAGAAGCGAAAAGCAAAGGAGGAAAGGAAAGATATTCCCATTTGAATGCAGAGTTCCAAAGAATAGCAAGGAGAGATAAGGAAGCCTTCCTCGGAGATCAGTGCAAAGAAATAGAGGAAAACAACAGAATGGGAAAGACTAGAGATCTCTTCAAGAAAGGCCAATACTGTACCATAATTCCCAATTTGGACCAGTGAAAAAAAATGTTTTTAAAAAACTTTTAATTTTGAAATAATTTTAGATTTACAAAGTTCAAGAATTCCCATATACACTTCACCTAGCTTTCCCTCATGTTAAAATCCATCCCCTGATTTTTTTTTTTTGGCTGCACCGTGCAGCACGCCACATCTTAGTTCCCTAACCAGGGATTGAACCCACACGCTGGGCAGTGGAAGCACTGTCTTTACCACTGGACTGCAGGAAGTCCTCCCTAATGTTAAAATCTTACACAGCCGCAATACAATGACAGGAAATCATAGTTTTGTACAATACTATTAACTAAACTTCAGACTTTGCTCAAATTCGACCAGTTTTCCCACTGATATCCTTTTTGTTTTCAAGGATCCAATCCAAGATCCTATATCACACTTAGTTATGTCTCTTTAGTCTTCTTCAATCTGTGACAAAGAACTGTGACTTTTAAATTAAAATTAGTCAAGGTTTATTTGATTCTGAAAAAGGCATAGCATTTCTGGAAAGAGCATTAAATATTGAAAACCTGCCTTGGGAATTGCTGGGTCTATGTGATAATCAAGAAAACATCCTAAAATAAAGAGCTACTAAAGAGATACAGTGGTCTTACAGATGGAAAAAAGAATCACTGTTTAAATAAAAAGAAGACTTTGCTGAGATAGTCTGAATTGGTCAGTTATATTTAACATACTTGTCCACAGAAAAGAAGTCAACAATCAGTTATAAATCCCTGGAAAAGCACAGGGTACCAGACAGAAATCAATACAACTCTGTTTAATAGAGTAGTCATGAAAGATTAATTTGTTTTTAAAGGACCTGTATGTGTTCTATCTACAGATAAGGGAACTTAATAACTAAATTCAAGTATACAAAAGGTTATTAGAAGGCATTAAATTTCCCCTACATATGGACTCTCTTTTCTAAACTATAGCATAAAAGTTGCTGAGTTGTGGGTGACTCTAATTGAAACCCTTTGGAAGATCCACAATCTCTACACACTATTTAAGCTACTCAGGGAGAAGTGGCAAGATGGTCCTCTACAAACTTGGGTAGGTTACCTCCTATTTTTGAGGATTCTGGGTTGAGCACATTAATTATAATGATTATAATTATAATGATTAAATATAAATATAATTATACTTTACTAATGAATTCTCAGTTACCTGAAAAGGTAATGGTTTTTCAGAATTCCTACTGGTGCTTAGAATCCCTGAAGAGGAAAGATTAGAAGATATAACTGTGTATTAAAACTGAAACAAGAAAGTTTAGTAAGTCACAAGCAAATCTAGAGTGATCACTGTGGATAGTGCCTGCAGACATGAAATTAACAGATGCTTGCTACTTGGAAGGAAAGTTACGACAAACTTAGACAGCATTAAAAAGCAGAGATATCACTTTGCCGACAAAGGTCCTTATAGTCAAAGTTATAGTTTTTCCATTGGTCATGTATGGATGTGAGAGTTGGACCATAAAGAAGTCTGAGTGCTGAAGAATTGATGCTTTTGAACTGTGGTGCTGGAGAAGACTCTTGAGAGTCCCTTGGACTGCAAGGAGATCAAACCAGTCAATCCTAAAGGACATCGACCCTGCATATTCACTGGAAAGACAGATGGTGAAGCTCTAATAGTTTGGCCACCTGATGTGAAGAGCCGACTCATTAGAAAAGACTTTGATGCTGGGAAAATTGAAGGCAAAAGAAGGGACAGCAGAGGATGAGATGGCTAGATAGCATCACAGACTCAATGTACATGAGTTTGAGCAAACGCTAGAAGACAGTGGAGCCTGGCATGCTGCAGTCCATGGAGTCGCAGAGTTGGACATGATTTAGCAACTGAACAACGAAGAAAAAAAACAAGAACAAGCTAACAAATAAAAAATTGAAGATTCTGTTAGTGTACAGCCTTAAAAACTGAGAAAACAATGTCTTTGGGGTTTAAAAATTTATCAGCCAGGAAATGAGGGTAAATTGGAAGGATCCATGGCAGTAAGTGGGCTCCACAGAAGATGCCATAGCAGAGGCATTGACTTCAGACTTGAGCTTAGCCACACCTGCCACTAAGACTGGCAAGTCTAAATTTTCACATGCATAAAATGAGGATAGTTACAACATCTGTTTCTGAGGGATGTGCCTAGCATATAGTGAGTGCTTATCATCACTAACATCTCTTGGTTCTTTGGTGCAAGATTAGCATTGGGGTTCGTGTCTAAATTTTCCTGAACCAGAGCCTGAGTTGCTGACTGGAATTGGGCCTGAGTCACGCGACTTAGCAGTAGTAGCAGCACATTTCCCTGGGCCACTCTGGTTCAGATACAAATGTTTAAGACTGGGCCACAAGTGGACTCCTTTCTGAATTGACTCAGATACAGCAGAGAGTTTTGGGAAACAGGAATTAAGTTAGGTACATTTCTTTAATAACGATTTCCAGATGAGTAATCTGTATAAATCAAAAGCCTATCCATTTTTGGATCTTAATTTTGCAGAAGGGAAATTCTATAGCCCTAAAACAGCATCTAACATGCTTATGACTAACTCAGCAAACCCCAATAGTTATGAATATAGCACAGTGTGCAGGTTGCCAGATAGTTTGACACTCTTGATAGCCTTAAGTTTCTAGAGATTACTGTCCTAAGCATGGCCTGAAAGTCTCTGCCCTTTGTCTACTGGGAATCATTTTGTTCTTTTAAGAAAGACATGAGAAAATATCTTTAAGATGATTTCAGGCAGTTAATGGAACAGATGAGACAACGGCACAGGTAAAATATATTATTTCAATATTCTGGGGGGTGAGTCTGGTTCTGCTGATTTTGTACTTTCCAAAATTCTAAAAAAAAAAAAAAATCACAATCATTCCAGAACAGTGAATAATTCTCCACTAAATAGGATTTTAAAGGTCAAGACTTGCTTTATCATCAGCCCTGGAAGCTCATATATAAAAACATGTTATAAGATCACTAGTCATGCAAAGCAGTATTATTTTGATTTCATAGATGGTACAAGTTTGTGATTTCTTTCCCTCCTTCAAGATCAGGAATGAGATGGGTGGCTCAGGTCAGATGAAGCCTTACAAGGTATATGGTCCCAGTAAGGTCACTGTACATCTAGGGTTGGGTCTATTCTCTGCTTAACCAATTTCCCCCAGCATTATTGGGCTCAGTGGGAAAAATTTACACTAAATTTGTATGAGGCTGGCTCAGACATCATAATATCAACTGATGAATTCAAACAGGAAATGTGTCTAGCAGTTCTCTCTTGGAAGATCTTGTGATAACCCCAATTTACAGAAGAAAGAATAACATATTCTTAACAGATGATTTATTATATTTTCAGTTTTTTTCTAAAGGACATTTCCATTTAGAGAACCAGTATCAGCAACTAAAAACAGAAGCATCCTTCTTTAGTGGAAGAGATATAATGGCATATATTCCTTGATTTTCCTTTCTATATATCTAGACAGCAGAGACACACCTTCCCTCCAATATCTCTTCTCCTTTTCTCCCACTGTAATCACAATTTTTAGCTTCCCAGCTTTCCTTGCAGCTGTACATGGCCACATGTTTCATGGATTCATACATGATGACTCCCAAGGAAGTAACTGGGAATTATGCTTAATAGAGCACTGAAGGTATTATCAACCAATTCTGTTTTATTCCTTTCTCCACCCTGTAATGTCTATGCCATGATCTTGCTTGATAAGAATATAGTTTATACTCAAGGGGAAAACAGAGTACTAAGAAAAAGGGGATAAATGGTAAAATGCCATCAAGTTCCCTTCATAATGCCATCAAGTTCCCTATCACATCAGTGCCAACTCTTATATGCATAAGAAATAAATTTTAATCTTGTGTTAAACCAATTGTTTTGGATTTTGTTACTCAGAGTTGAACCCATCTATCTAATATACAGGTGTTCTGGATGAATACTATTAAAAATTATTTTGTATTAATTCAGTTCAGCTCAGTTCAGTTGCTCAGTCGTGTCCGACTCTGCAACCCCATAAATCACAGCACGCCAGGCCTCCCTGTCCATCACCAACTCCCGGAGTTTACTCAAACTTATATCCATTGAGTCGGTGATGTCATCTAGCCATCTCATCCTCTGTCATCCCCTTCTCCTCCTGCCCCCAATCCCTCCCAGCATCAGGGTCTTTTCTAATGAGTCAACTCTTCACATGAGGTGGCCAAAGTGTTGGGAGTTTCAGCCTCAGCATCAGTCCTTCCAATGAACACCCAGGACTGATCTCCTTTAGGATGGACTGGTTGGATCTCCTTGCAGTCCAAGGGACTCGCAAGAGTCTTCTCCAACACCACAGTTCAGAAGCATTAATTTTTCAGTGCTCAGCTTTCTTCACAGTCCAACTCTCACATACATACATGACCACTTGAAATAGACATTGGTAAAAGGCAGACCATCTATCTTAGCTCCAGATCAGAAAAATATGATTTTTGCTAAGACATTTCGTTAGCTTTCTGTCATGATACCACATTACCAAGGCACAGAGAGGCTGGGTTTTCCAAAGTAAAAAAGCTGATTTTTTTTTTTTTTTAACTGCAGCCACAAACTTGGCGAAAATATGCTCTGAGGATTGTATTCTATGTATCCTGTTTCTAACAACTCACTTCTACTAATACATAATCATTGATTATCATCAAATAAAATACCTAGCACTTAGCTCATCAAGCTCACATAAAAATTAAAAATGTAGCATGTTACAACAGACAATTGTATGTAACTTGTAGCATGTGACCACAGACATTATATAGTGACTGAGTTATATAAAATGCTCAGCAGGAAAATTAGTTACAACTGGAAAATAGCAAAAAAAAAAAAAAAAAAAAAGATGGTGGTGTAACAGTTTTAGTTAAATCGTCCCACAGAGTTACACATTATTATAATCATACATTATTAATGTACATCAATGCAGCAAAAAGGAATTCTGGGACATAAATCTTTCCCACATTTATACTGAAACATCATTCTTTGTTTTGCAGCCACAGTAATAACTGTTTATAAGGCTTTTCTCATCATTTCTGACTGAACACCCGTCATGTGACACCAATCAACTTTATTTTAAAAAAGTCACATTATCTCTTCCTGTAGGATGCGTTGGTGTGCCTCTAAAAATCTTAATGTAACAAGAAAGGGGTGTACTTCTCTGGTGGTCCAGTGGTTAAGAATCTGCCCTGCAGTGCAGGGAAAATGTGTTCAAGTCCTGGTTGGGGAACTAAGATTACACAGGCTGCAGAACAACTAAGCCCGCATGCCACAGCTAGAGAGACCATGTGCTGGAACAAAGATCCTGCATACTGCAAATAAGACCTGATGCAACCAAATAAAAAAGCTCAGAGATCAAAAAGGGAACATGGAAGAGATCTTGAAAACATCATGCCTAGGTAAAAGATGCCAGTCAAAAAGGACCACCTATTGTATGATACCATTTATCTGGGCTTTTATAGAAAGCCCAGAACAGGCAAATCTATAGGAAGAGTATGTTAGTAATTTCTCAAGGGTGGGAATGGTGTATGTGGGGGGATGGTGGCAGCACTGGGAATGATGGCTATGTGAGTAGGGCTTTTTTGGGGGATAATGATAATGAAAATATTCTAAAATTGATTGTGATAACAGATGCACAACCTTTTGAATATGCCAAAAACCACTGGACTGTAAAATTTAAATGAGTGAACTATATGGGATATAAACAATGTCTCAATGAAGCTGTTAAAAAAAGGAGGCAGATATGACCCAGCAATCCCACTTCTGGGCATACACACCGAGGAAACCAGATCTGAAAGAGACACGTGCACCCCAATGTTCATCGCAGCACTGTTTATCATAGCCAGGACATGGAAGCAGCCTAGATGCCCATCAGCAGACGAATGGGTAAGGAAGCTGTGGTACATATACACCATGGAATATTATTCAGCCATTAAAAAGAATTCATCTGAATCAGTTCTAATGAGATGGATGAAACTGGAGCCCATTATACAGAGTGAAGTAAGCCAGAAAGATAAAGACCATTACAGTATACTAACACATATATTTGGAATTTAGAAAGAGGGTAACGATAACCCTATATGCAAAACAGAAAAAGAGACACAGATGTATAGAACAGACTTTTGGACTCTGTGGGAGAAGGTGAGGGTGGGATGTTTCAAGAGAACAGCATCGAAACATGTATATTATCTAGGGTGAAACAGATCACCAGCCGAGGTTGGATGCATGAGACAAGTGCTCAGACCTGGTGCACTGGGAAGAGCCAAAGGGATCAGGTCGAGAGGGAGGTGGGAGGGGGGATTGGGATGGGGAATACATGTAAATTCATGGCTAATTCATGTCAATGTATGACAAAAACCACTACAATATTGTAAAGTAATTAGCCTCCAACTAATAAAAATAAATGAAAAAAAAAGTTAAAAAAAAAAAAGGAGGCAGGTAGTCTTAGCTACAGAAATCAGACAAGAAAAGGAAATAAAAGGAATCCAAACTGGAAAGGAAGAAGTAAAACTGTCACTGTTTGTAGATGACTATATTATACACAGAAAATCTTAAAGACATCACCAGAAAACTACTAGAGTTCATCAATGAATTTGGTAGGATACAAAATTAATACAAAGAAACCTGTTGAATTTCTATATACTAACAAAGAACTGGACTTCCCTGATGGCTCAGATGGTAAAGCGTCTGCCTACAATGTGGGAGACCGGGGTTCAATACCCGGGTCGGGAAGATCTCCTGGAGAAGGAAATGGTAACCCACTCCAGTATTCCTGCCTGGAAAATCTCATGGATGGAGAAGCTGGGTAGGCTACAGTCCATGGGGTTGAGAAATTAAGGAAACAATCCCATATACCATTGCCTCAAAAAGAATAAAATACCTAAAAATAAGTCTAACTAAGGAAGTAAAAGATGTGTAGTTAGAAAACTATAAAACACTGATGAAAGAAATTGGAAGATGACACAAACAAATGGAAAGATATACCGTGTTCATGGATTTTTAACAGACAATGACAATACTCTCAAAAGCAATCTATTTTTCATAGAACTAGAACAAATAAATACAAAATTTGTACGGAAACACGAAAGACCTTGAATAGCCAAAGTCATCTTGAGAAAGAAGAGCAGAGCTGGAGGTATCATGCTCCCGGATTTCAGCACAAAGCTACATTAATCAAAACAGTACAGTATTGGCACAAAAACAGACACACAGATCAATGGAATAGAATGCATGCATGCGTGTGTGCATGCTCGGTTGTGTGCAATGCTCTGTGACCACAGGGACTGCAGCTCGCCAGGCTCCTCCTTCTGTGGGATCTCCCAGGCAGGAGTACTGGAGTGGGTTGCCGTTCCTACTCCGAGGGATCATCTCGACCCAGGGGTCAGACCCACATCTCCCATGTCACCTGCACTCGCAGGTGGACTCTATCTGAGCCACCTCGGAAGCCCATGGGGTAGAAGTGGAATGTGCTCAGTTGTATCTGACTCTCTGTGACCCCATAGAATGTAGCCTGCCAGCTTCCTCTATTTGTGAGATTATCCTATCAGGGGTACTGGAGTGGGCTGCCATTACTCCTCTAGGAAATCTTCCCAACCCAGGGACTGAACCCGCGTCTCCTAAAGCTCCTGCACCGGCAGGTGGATTCTTTACCAACGAGCCACCTAGGAAGCCATGAAATAGAATAGAGAGCCCAAAAATAAACCCATGGATTTATGGCCAATTAATCTATGACAAAGGAGGCAAGAACATACAACAGAGAAATTAGTCTTTTCAGTAAGTGAGGAAAACTGAACAGCTACATGTAAAAGAATGAAATTAGAATATTTTCTCACACTATATGCAAAAATAAAATAAAAAGTGATTAAAGAGCTAAATATAACACTGGAAACCATAAAACTCCTATAAGAAAACATAGGTAGAACACTCTTTGACATAAATTGCAGCAATATTTTTTTGGATCTGTCTCCTAGGCAAAGGGAACAAAAACAGAAATCAACATGTGGGACCTAATTAAACTCAAAAACTTTTGCACAGCAAAAAGCATGACAAAAGAAAACCAATGACAAAACAAAAAGACTAACTACTGAATGGGAGAAAATATTCACAAATGATATGAACAATAAGAAGTTAATATCCAAAATATATAAATAACACATGCAACTCAACATCAAAAAAAAAAAAAAAAGCAATCTGATTTAAAAATGGGCAGAAGACCCAAATAGACATTTTTCCAAAGAAGACACAAAGATGGCCAATGAGCACATGAAAAGATGCGCAACACTACTAATCACCAGAAAAATGCAAATCAAAACCACATTGAGATATTACCTCACACCTGTCAGAACGGCTATCATCAAAAAGTACAAAAATAACAAATCTTGGTGAGGATGTAGAGAAAGGGGAATCTTTGTACACTCATGGTGGGAATGCAAATTGGTGCAGTCACTATGGAAAGTATGAGGTTTCTCCAAAACTAAAAACAGAACTACATTAGGGCCTAGCAATTTTACTACTAGGTATTTACATAACAACAACAACAACAACAACAACAACAAAACTCCACCAAAACACTAATTCAAAAAGATACATGCATTCCAACATTCACAGCAGCATTATTTACAATAGCCAATATATGGAAGCAATCTAAAGTGTCTATCAACAGATGAATGGATAAAGAAGATATGGTCTGTATACACAATGGAATACTACTCCATCATACAAAAGAACAAAATCTTGCCATTTGCAGCAACATGGATGGACTTGCAGGGTACTGCTGCTGCTGCTGCTGCTGCTAAGTTGCTTTAGTTGTGCCTGACTCTGTGCGACTCCATAGACGGCAGCCCACCAGGCTCCTCTGTCCCTGGGATTCTCCAGGCAAGAATACTGGAGTGGGTTGCCATTTCCTTCTCCAATGCATGCATGCATGCTAAGTCGCTTCAGTCGTGTCTGACTCTGTACGACCCTATGGACAGCAGCCCACCAGGCTCCTCTGTCCACAGGATTCTCCAGGCAAGAATACTGGAGTGGGTTGCCATTTCCTTCTCTGATTTAATTGCTAAGTCACATCTAACTCTTTGGAACCCCATGGACCATAGCCCATCAGGCCCCTCTGTCCATGGGATTTCCCAGGCAAGAATACCGGAGTGGGTTGCCATTTCCTTCTCCATGCAGGGCACTATGCTAAGTGAAATAAGTCGCAGAAAAACGAATACCGTATGTCATAACATGTATGTAGAATCTAAAAAAATACAACACACTAGTGTTGTTATTGTTCAGTCGCTAAGTCATGTCTGGGTCTTTGTGACCCCATGAACTGCAGCATGTCAGGCTTCCCTGTCCTTCACTATCTCCCCAAATTTGCTCAAACTAATGTCCACTGAGTCAGTGAAGGCATCCAACCATCTCATCCACTGTTACCCTCTTCTCCTCCTGCCCTCAATGTTTCCCAGCATCGGGGTCTTTTCCAATGAGTCGACTCTTAGCATTAGGTGGCCAAAATATTGGAGCTTCAGCATAAGTCCTTCCAGTGAAAATTCAGGGTTAATTTCCTTTAGGATTGACTGGCTTAATCTTCGTGCAGTCCAAGGGATTCTCAAGAGTCTTCTCCAGCACCCACAGTTTGAAAGCATCAGTTCTTCAACACTCAGCCTTCTTTATGGTCCAACTCTCACATCCACACATGACTACTGGAAAAACCATAAATTTGACTATATGGACATTTGTCAGCTTTGATGTCTCTGCTTTTTAATATGCTTTCTAGGTTTGTCATAACTTTTCTTCCAAGGAGCAGGTGTCTTTTAATTTCGTGGCTGCAGACACCATCCACAGTGATTTTGAAGCCCAAGAAAAAGAAATCTGTCACAGTTTCCACTTTTTCCCCATCTATTTGCCATGAAGTGATGGGACCAGATGCCATGATCTTAGTTTTCTGAATGTTGAGCTTTAAGCCAACTTTTTCATTCTCCTCTTTCACCTTCATCAAGATGTTCTTTAGTTCTTTGCTTTCTGCCATTAATGTCATATCATCTGCATACCTGAGGTTGTTGATATTTCTCCGGGCAATCTTGAATCCAGCTTGTAACTCATCCACCCTGGCATCTTGCATGATGTACTCTGAATGTACGTTAAATAAGCAGGGTGACAAAACACAGCCTTGAGATAGTCCTTTCCCAATTTTGAATGAGTCCATTGTTTCATGTCTGGTTCTAACTGTTGCTTCTTATGCTGTATACGGGTATCTCAGGAGGCAGGTAAGGTGGTCTGGTATTCCCATCTTTTTAATAATTTTCCACAGTTTGTTGTGATCCACACAGTCAAAGATTTTGGCATAGTTATGAAGAACTAGATTTTTTTAAGGAATTCCTTTGCTTTTTTTATGATCTAGTCGATGTTGGCAATTTGATATCTTAGTTTCTCTTCCTTTTCTAAATCCAGCTTATACATACAGAAGTTCTTGGTTCACTTATTGTTGAAGCCTAGCTTGAGGCATTTTGAATATTACCTTGCTAGCAAGTGAATGAGCACAATTGTGTGGCAGTTTGGACATTCTTTGGCATTGCCCTTCTTTGGGACTGAAATGGAAACTGACACTTTTCAGTACTGTGGCCACTGCTGAGTTTTCAAAATTTGCTGGCATACTGAGTTCAGCACTTTAACAGCATCATCTTTTATGATTTGAAATAGCTCAGCTGGCATTCCATCTCCTGCACTAGCTTTGTTCGTATAATGCTTCCTAAGGCACACTTGACTTCACATTCCAGGATGTCTGGTTCTAGGTGACCACACCATCATGGTTATCTGGTTCATTAAGACCTTCTTTGTATAGTTCTTCTGTGTATTCTTGCCACTTCTTTTTAATCTCTTTTGCTTCTGTTAGGTCCTTGCCCTTTTTGTCCTTTATTGTGCCCATCTTTGCATGAAATGTTGCCTTGGTATCTCTAATTTTCTTGAAGAGATCTCTAATCTTTCTCATTCTATTGTTTTCCTCTATTTCTTTGCACTGTTCATTTAGGAAGGCTTTCTTATCTCTCCTTGCTATTCTCTGGAACTCTGCATTCAGTTGGGTATATCGTTCCCTTTCTCCTTTGCCTCTCGCTTCTCTTCTTTTCTCAGCTATTTGTAAGGCCTCCTTTAAGTAAGCACTTTGCCTTCTTGCATTTCTTTTCCTTGGGATGGTTTTAGTCACCACCTCCTGTACAATGGTGTGAACCTCCATCCATAGTTCTTCAGGCACTCTGTCTACCAGATCTAGTCCCTTGAATCTATTTATCACCTCCACTGTATAAAGGGATTTGATTTAGGTCATACCTGAATGGCCTAGTGGTTTTCCCTACTTTCTTCAATTTGAGCCTAAATTTTGCAATAAGGAGCTGATGATCTGAACCACAGTCAGCTCCAAGTCTTGTTTTTGCTGACTGTATAGAGCTTCTCCATCTTTGGCTGCAAAGAATATAATCAATCTGTATTCGGTATTGACCATCTGGTGATGTCCATGTATAGAGTCATTTCCTGTGATGTTGGAAGAAGGTTTTGCTATGAGCAGTGTGCTCTCTTGACAAAATTCTGTTTGCCTTTGCCCTACTTCATTTTGTACTCCAAAGCCAAACTTGTCTATTACTCCAGGTATCTTCTGGCTTCCTACTTTTGCATTCCAGTGCCCTATGATAAAAAGGACATCTTTTTTTGGTGTTCTAAAAGGTCTAAAGTTCTAAAAGGTCTTGTAGGTCTTCATAGAATTGTTTAACTTCAGCTTCTTCAGCACAGTGGTTGAGGCATAGACTGGATTACTGTGATATTAAATGGTTTGCCTTGGAAATGGACAAGTCTCTCTGTCATTTTTGAGATTGCACCCAAGTACTGCATTTTGGACTCTTCTGTTGACTGTGAGAGCTACTCCATTCTTTCTAAGGAATTCTTGTCCACGGTAGTAGATATAATGGTCATCTGAATTAAATTCGCCCATTCCCATCTATTTTAGTTCACTGATTTCCAAAATGTCGATGTTCACTCTTGCCATCTCCTATTTGACCACACTTAATTTACCTTGATTCATGGACCTAATATTCCAGGCTCCTATGCAATACTGTTCTTTACAGCATTGGACTTTACTTTCACCACCAGGTACACCCACAACTGAGCATCATTTCCACTTTGGCTCAACCTCTTCATGCTTTCTGGAGCTATTTCTCTGTTCTTCCCCAGTAGCATACTGGACACCTATCAACCTGAGGGGCTCATCTTTCAGTGGCATATCTTCCTGCCTTTTCATACTGTTCATGGGGTTAAGGCAAGAATACTGAAGTGGTTGCCATTCCCTTCTCCAGTGGACCACAGTTTGTCAGGCCCTGACTAGCAGGGACATGCCCTTCAGCCACTTCACATAGCTGGATGGTATGTTCGGCGCCCTGGTTGTCCCCCCACTGGCCTCGTCGAGAGTGTGACTCTTCACTGGCTGTTGGATGTTGGTCAGTGTGCCGCCTGGGAGCTGAGGCAGCAGCCCTGCTGGAGTTGCAGGAAAGGGGGTCTGGTGAAGGCTGGAGCCGATGTTGGAGGATGCCCAGGAACAGAAAGTTCCCTGGCCTCACTGTTGCTACTGGCCACTCTGGGGCCAATCTGCTACCTAGGAGCAGAGGACACCCTGGTCTCTTCACTGCCATTTGCTGCCCTGGGGCTGATCCACTGCCCCAACACACTAGTGAATATAACAAAACAGAAACAGACTCACAAACTAATGGTTATCAGTGGGGAGAAGGAAGCAGGGAGGAGCAAGATAGAGGCAGAGGATTAAGAAGTACAAACTACTATATATAAAATAAATAAGGTACAAAGAAATATTTGTACAGCACAGGAAATATAATCAACATTTTATCATGACTTTAAATGGTATATAGTCTATAAAACTTTTGAATCACTATGCTGTATATCTGAAAGTAACATAATACTATAAATCAAGTATACCTCAATTTTTTAAAGTTACTTTCTGAAAAAAAAGGGAGAGAAGAAAACTGACTTAAGATAACCATCAGAAATGAGAGACCCAAAACCTCCTAACAACTTAAGAAAGTACATAGTACCGTTAAGTGGTAATAATTTCTTATATCATCTGACCACTATTGGAATGGAACCTCTAACCAGCCACAGTTCAGCAGCCAGGTTGAAATAGCAGCATAACTGGTCTCATATTTATGAAAAGGGCAGAACTGAGTAACAGAAAAGATTGTTCTTGTGTTCACCCTTTCCATTGCTCCACTCCTTGCCTAACAACAAAGCAATCACTAGGAGAGTACTTTATTAAAGGTGATAAACTATACTCACAATAACCTCTGAAGTTACTCAATTATAAATTCAATAACTCTAAAAAAATAATAAATAAATTCAACAATTCTGAAAGATTCCATTATAATTGTTCCTTTTGAGGCTAAGAGAGGTAGTACTTCACCAAAGCCAAACAGTTAATAAATAGTAGGGCCACACAAGGGCTTCCCTGGTGGCTCAGATGGTAAAGAATCAGCCTGCAATGCAGGAGACTGGGTTTGATCCCTGGGTTGGGAAGATCAAGCCCCTGGAGAAGGGATTGGCAACCCACCCCAGTATTCTTGCCTGGGAAATCCCATGGACAGAGGAGCCTGGCAGGCTATAGTCCTTGGGGTTACAAGAGTCAGACATGACTTAGCTACTAACACACAGGGCCACTTAAGTTACTTAAATTCCAACTTAAAAAAAAAAAAAAGAAACAACTTACTTAAATGCCACATGCTTTCCACCACATCACCTTATTTCTTTTTTGCCTATATAAAAATAGACTTGCAACTTACTGTGTAAAAATATATGCTTAGGTTTTCAAGAGTTAGAAGTTAGTCTGAATAAAATCTAAATGCAGCCTCTGATCTACTGATTTCATTGCACTTGTGGTTAGTTATCTTAGCCCGAAAAAAGTCCTGAACTTCCTCGTGAGGTTTCTTCAGCTTTACAGAAATCTTTAAGTCAGATAATATATAAAATGTCAGAAAAAGAATATTAAAATTACAACCTCAGATCTAATAAATTCAGATGTTACCCATACCTTAACTTCATTAAATGTAGTGGAGTTACTCAACAAGACTGTCTTACCGTGAGACGTGGGATTTCTATAAATTCAGATTAAACAATACCTGGCACTTAAAAGATACTCAGTAAGTATTATGGGGAACTGGACAAAGGCTGCATGGTGGGGCATAAGCACAGAGGCTTCTGGCTGCAAATGAGGGTAAGGAGACAACACAGTTGAAACACATATTTCCAGAGGGTTCTCTGAATCTGAATAAAAGAAATACATATGAAAAAAATTTTTTGTATTAAATTTTGTATTGGCATATAATTGACTTACAATGTTGTATTAGTTTCATGTATACAGCAAAGTGATTTATTCATACATATATTCATTCTTTCTCAGATTCTTTTCTCATAAAGATTACTATAGAATACTGAGTAGAGTTCCCTGTGCTATACATTAGGTCCTTGCTAGTTATCTACTTTATATATAGTAGTGTCTGCTTGTTAACCAAGCTCCTGAATTATCCCTCCCCACTAACTTTTCCTGTTGGTAACCATGTTTCTTTTTTGACATCTGTTTTGTAAATAAGTTCATTTGTAAGTAAGTAATGAACTTGTAAATAAGTTCATCATTTTTAAAAATTAGATTCCACATATGAGTGGTATGGTATTTGTCTTTCCCTGTATGACTTACTTCACTTAGTATAATAATCTCTAGGTCCATCTATATTGCTGTAAATGCCATTATTTCAAATCTTTTCATGGTTGATTAATAATCTATTGTATATATGTACCACATCTTTATCCACCCCTCTGTTGATGTTGATGGACATTTAGGTTGCTTCCATGTCTTGGCTATTGTAAACAGTGCTGCAACGAACTGAGGTGAATGTTGTTTTCAAATTATAGTTTTCTCTGGATATATGCCCAGGAGAGGGGTTGCTGGATCATATGGCAGTTCTAATTTCAGCTTTTTAAGGAACCTCCATACTGTTATACATAGTGGTTGTACCAATTTTTTAATACATTGCTACCAACAGAGTTAGGAGAGTTCCCTTTCCCCCACATCTACTCAGCATTTAGACTTTTTGATGATGGCCATTCTGACTGGTGTGAGGTGATACCTTATTGTAGTTTTGATTTGCATTTCTTTGATAATTAGTGATATTGAGCATCTTTTCATGTGCTTTTTGTCCATCTATATGTCTTATTTGGAGAAATGTTTATTTAGATCTTCTGCTCATTTTTTGACTGGGTTTTGTTTTTGATATACAGTGCATGAGCTATTTTATTGTATATTTGGGAGATTATCCCTTGTTGACTGCTTTGTTTGTAACTATTTTCTCCCATTCTGTGGGCTGTCTTTTCATTTTGTTTATAGTTTCTTTTGTTGTGCAGAAGCTTTTAAGTTTAATTAGGTCCCATTTATTTGTTTTTACTTGCACTACTCTAGGAGATGGATCAAAGAAGATATTGCTACAATTTATGTCAAAGACTGTTCTATGTTTTCCTCTAAGAGTTTTATAGTGTCTGGCCTTACACATAGGTCTTTGATTCATTTTGAGGTTGTTTTTGTGTATAAGTGTTAGGGAATGTTCTCATCTCCTTCTTTTACATGTAGCTTTGCAGTTTTCCCAGCATCACTTACTGAAGAAACTTGTCTTTTCCCCATTTAATATCCTTGCCTTCTTTATCACAAATTAACTGACTATAAGTGTGTGGGTTTATTTCTGGGCCTTCCATCCTGATTTATTGATCTGTATTTCTGTCCTTGGGCCAGTACCATACTTGTAGCTTTGTAGTAAAGTCTGAAGTCAGGGAATGTGATTCCTCCAGCTCTGTTTTTCTTACTCAGGATTCCGTTGGCTATTTGGGGTCTTTAGTGTTTCCATACAAATTAACAAAAATTTTTGTTTTTGTTTTTGCAATTTGATAAAGATTGCGGTGAATCTGTAGATTGCCTTGGGGAGTATTGTCATTTTGACAATGTTGATTCTTCCCATCAAAGAATATGGTATATCTTTCTGTTTATATCATCTTTGATTTCTTTCATCAGCTTCTTAGAGTTTTCAGAGTACATGTCTTTTGTCTCCTTAGGCATGTTATTTTCAGGTATTTTATTCTTTTTGATGGGGTGGTAAATGGGATTGCTTTCATAATCTTTCTTTCTGATCTTTCATTGTTAGTGTAGAGGAATGCGAGAGATTTCCATGTATTAATTTTTATCCTGCAATGTTACCAAATTCATTATTGAGTTCTAGTAATCTTCTGGTAGTATTTTGTTTCTGATTTTAGAGAGAATGCCTCAGCTTTTCACAGTTAAAAATGATGTTAGCTGTGGGCTTGTCATATATTGCCTTTATTATGTTGATATAGGTTCCCTGTATGCCCACTTTATGGAGACTTTTTATCATAAATGGATGTTGAAGAAGTATGTACTTTCTTCTTTATCTGAATAGTGAAAGCAACCATACTACTCAGCACTAAGCATAATGACTTGCATAGAGTAAGTGTTTCGCAATCATCTGTTTTAATTCAATAGGTAGGGAAATGTAATTTTCAGCACTAAAACCATTTTGGAGTCCTGATGAGGAATAATCAGCTCAACTGACTAAAAATGATTATACTGATTTTATCTATGGTCTTTTGAGGCATCCCTCTATAAAGGCATTCTTTATCTTTCAGAAAAGACCCATAGTACTATTATTTTAAAATAAAACAGCATAATCATAGCAATATTTTGCCAAGAGACAAATCATAACAGCACATACATTTAATGATCTCTCAAATATGATTAGAGGTTGTCTAGAGATGGTTATGAAGCTAAAAACACCTGTTTAATTTCCATTTGATATCAAAGTTACTTTCCCCAGAATACACAGATTCAGAAGATAAATAAACACGACTGGCTTAAAGTAAAATGAAACAAGAAAAATAAGTAAGGCTTTATATTTGCATGACTTTACTCAGTAATTTTACTGAATAAGAATGTCAAGACATGAAGTTAAACAAAAGGTATTATGAGAAATAGTAATCAAAGGATTTTTCCCCCATAAAGTACAATTTAAAGAAAAAGAATGATATTCAATGAAGAATTCTCCCTGCCTTTGAAGGTATTTAAGCATTAATTCTATAATACATAACCTTGATTTCTTTAGTCTAGACACAATCTCATGAAAACACTCACTACATGTTAGGGATATACTATGTGAAAAGCTCAGTCTAAGAGTGAATGAATTGGACATTCAAGGACTGGGTCATGCTGACTCTGGAAATCTTTCAATTTTAAAAATTAATTAAATAAGAAATTGAAGTACAGATGGTGTACAATAATGTATAAGCTACAGATATACAGTCATTTTTAAAGGTTATTTATACTATTTATAGTTATTACAAAATATTAGGTCTATTCTCTTCCAATTTTTATTTTTTTATTTTCTCTTCCAGTTTTTAAATTTTAATCTAGTTAGTACTCTTTCCTTTTTGCTGCTTGATTTTAATTTATAAAAGCCTTTCATTTATCTTTATCTGTAACTTCCAGAGCAATTAGAGTGTACATTGTCAATTGTTAAAAAAAAACAAGGACTTCCCTGATGATCCAGTTGTTAAGAATCTGCCTTCCAATGCAGGGTGCATGGGTTTGATCTCTGGTCGGGGAACTAAGATCCCACAAGCTGCAGGCCAACTAAGCCCGTGCATGGCAACTGAAAAGCCTGTGTGCCACAACTACTAAGCCCATTTGCTCCAGAACCTGTGCTCTGCAACAAAAGAAGCCCACATGCCACAACTAGAGAAAGCCTGCATGCTGCAACAAAGAGCCCACATGTGGCAATGAAGACCCAGAGCAGCAAAAAAAAAAAAAAAAAAAAAAAATCATTCACATTTTTACTACAGTACTCAGAAGTTCATCATATATTTATTAAAACAAAAGATTACACAATTCCTTTTATCCAGATTCAAATTCATTATCTCTTATCAAGAACATTAGCAGTGTAAGATTCCTTGGCAGTCTCTCATACAAAATATATTTCAGAGTAACCCAAAACAGTCTTAGTTGATGATATACAGGTCTTTCTATATAGAACTCCTGATAATAAATGTAGAAGAGAGGACAGGATAAGAAAATCACCATTTGGGGATTTCCCTGGTGGTCCAGCAGTTAAGAATCTGACTGTCAGTGCAGGGAACATGGGTTCCATCTCTGTTCTAGGAGGACCCCAAATGCTAAGGAGCAACTAAGCCCTTGAGCCATAACTACAGACACTGCACTCTAGAACCCACGAGCTGCAGCAGCTGAGCCCACGCACTGCAACTACTGAAGCCCTCCTGCCTAGAGCCTGTGCTCTGCAACAAGAAAGGCCCCACAAGAAGGTCAAGCACTGCAACTAGAGGGAAGCCCCTACTGGCTGCAACTAGAGAAAGCCTGCATACAGCAATTTAGACCAGTGCAGCCAAAAATAAATAAATAAATAAAAATTTTTTTAAAAGAAAATTATCATTTTGCCACAAAGGATGCTGACATGACCATCAGTGTGGTCTTTTAGCATCACTAGAAGTGAGGTAGCCAGAACTACCCCACTACCCCAGCAGGACTCTGGATGTGATGCAATATTAAGCATCTCCTAAGCATTCTTGCTAAAAAACTTAAATCTGTTTTAATCAAATCTCAAATATGAGAAATTCCATAAGACAATTGACCTGGTTCCTGTAACTAGTCTATGACGCACAAAGAAAAAGTGGGGAGAAAGGAAGGAGAAACTGCCCTATATCAAAACAGGCATGAGGCACAAAATGACCAAACATGATCTGTGGACTCTGAAATCCTGGTGTGAACAAATCATCTCTGAAAAAAGATATCCTTGAGATAATCAGGCAAACCTTAACAGCATCTAGCTATTAGATGATACCAAGGAGTAACTGTCAATTTTATTAGGTACGAGAATAGCATTTTGGTTCTATAAGATAACATCCTTATTTTAAAAAGATGCATATAGAAGTATGTCAGGAAATATGTACAAAAATGCCTTGGATTTGCTTTAAAATACCTCAGCAAACAAAGTAAAAGGAAATAGGATAAATGACCTATTTTTGAATGTATTTACAGTTACTTATAATAAAAAAATTAAAAAGAACTTCATTAGCAGAGAAACCTGAAAAATAGTACAGGTCAATCTATTTAGTAATATTAATCTCGGGTAGAAAATAAATGGATCAATGAAAAAGTTAACACTGCAGTGCTTATTTAGAAACTGAATGAGTTATATGGAAAATATCAATTTTCTCTTTGTATCATATGGTTAGTGCTAAAAATTGTGCTATAAGCAAATATCTCCCACTGCTCCGCAAATTCACACACTGAAATCTAATCCCCAATGTAATGGTATCTGAAAGTGATTAAGTGTTGAGGGTGACACCCCCAAGAATGGGATTGATGCCCTTATATAAGAGGCCCCAATAAAGAAAGACTCTAGATAGCTTCCTCACCCCTTCCACCACAGGAGGACATAGCAAAAAGACAATGAAAAATACTATCTATGCACCAGCAAGTGAGCCCTTACCAGACACTGAAACTGCTGGTGTTGGATTTCTAAGCCTTCAGAATTATGAGGAATTTCTACGGGTATTTTGTTATAGCAGCCAGAACAGATTAAGAAATCTGACACCTGTGAAATATTAAGTTTTATTCCTGAGGTAGGTTACAATACTGAAAACCCATGGCAAAAACCAAGAAGTTTTATAGGATACATTAAAAAAATTTTTTTAGGAATACAACTTTTTCCTCTCCTCAAAACTGTGGAGTTTATATAATTCTGGAGTTCTAAACAGATGGAGGCAGTGAATTGAAATAGAGAAAACTGAAACACAGAAAACAGAAATCACAGTTTGCATTCTGAACTGAATTGTGTGAGCTTTGGATTATCCAGGTGGACTCTAAACCCAATGACAATGTCTTTTTAAGAAACAAAAAGAAGACCATGTGAACATGGAAGCAAAGAATGGAGTTATGTAGACAGAAACCAAGGAATGTGTGGAGCCATGAAAGGCTGGAAGAAGCAAGGAAGGATTCTCTCCTAGTTTTTGGAGGGAATGCAGCAACTCTGTTGACACTCTGATTTCATTCAGACTTCTGGCCTTTCAAACTGTGAGAAACTACATTTCTACTGTCTCAGGCCATCAATTTTGTAGTAATTTGTTACAGCAATGCTAGAAAACTATACAGCCTCTTTGCTGCATTCTAACAAATCATTTTTATTTACCTCACTTTTATTTACTGCAAAAGTTCTATAATGGTAATTACTTCAAGAGTATCAAAAGAAATAAAAAATATATTATGCTCCCCAAATGTCTCCTTATTTGCCAGCCATTTTCTACAAAGGTCTCTAAATTTCCTTTATCAATAGTCTTTCAGGGAATTCACTGGTGGTCCAGTGGTTAGGACTTGGCAATTACACTGCCATAGCCTTGGTTCTATCCCTAGTCAGGGAATTAGGATCTCATAAGCCACTTGGTGTGCACCCCCTACCCCAGATTGTTCCAAAAGTCCCCGTGCAGGATACCACGTGAAAGTGAAAGTCACTTAGCGGTGTCTGACTCTTTGAGACTGTAGCCTGCCAGGCTCCTCTGTCCATGGCATTCTCCAGGCCAGAATACTGGAGTGGGTAGCCGTTCCCTTCTCCAGGGGATCTTCCCAACCCAGGGATCAAACCCAGGTATCCTGCATTGCAGGCAGATTCTTAACCATCTGAGCCACCAGGGAAGCCCCAACTGAATAGCAAGATACTGACTGAATAGAAAAGATCTGTGTTCTTGTGAAAGTTGACAATATCAACTGAGACATGTGGTAGGTTGGAGAATAAAAGCCTGGGTTCTAAACCTGACCCAGGTGACTGTGTGAACCTAAACAGCTTACTGCTTTGACTTTTTACTTTATCATTAATTAATAATCCTTTGAGGGATGCTGTAAGAAGTAAAGAAGAAATGCGTGTAAAGATTCTGACGTTGTTGTCTAGTCGCTAAGTTGTGTCCGATTCCTTTGCAACCCCATGGACTGTAGCCTGCCATGCTCCTCTGCAAGAGGAGGATTTTTCAGGCAAGAATACTGGAGTGGGTTGCCATTTCCTGCTCCAGAGAATCTTCCCAACCCAGGGATCGAACCCACATCTCCTGCATTGGCAGGTGGATTCTTTACCACTAAGCCAACTGGGAAGCCAAAAAGATACTGACATGAAAGGTTTTCCCTATAGGTTAGCTAATGCAAAAGATGATTTCTGGGTACAATATTGCTTCTGGCTATTGATATACTGTTCTATTATATATATATATAAAAATCTTACTACCACAAAATTTCCTCTGGACTGCTTTCAAGGACAGTTAATAAATTTAAGTAAAATCTTTTATTTAATTATAGCCAAGCATGAAATTTCCAACACACTTCTGAAGAAGTTTCACAATTTCTTTTGCACTAAAGGAAAAGAATGAAAGCCTACACTTTTTGATTTACGTTTTCACCAATTTTCCATAAATTATACTGGCTCATACTTTGATGTTTGCCAAACTTTTTCTCTCAGTCTAAGATGAAGAGCCTATTTGGATATTTCAAGTTAATACCACTGAGCAAAATTTTTCATGCTCAGAGTTTGGAGAGAACAATAAAGAGGCACGAGTAATTTATAATATTTTGGTTTGCCTAGATGAACTTAACAAATAGGTAATACAGCACCATTCAATCTCCAAATTAAAAAAAATTAAAGATAACATAAAGCATACTGGTAAGACTACTAGTGAAGTAATTAACTTTGAGAATTCAATAAACACTGTCATCAAACAAACTACTGATTATACTTGCAGTGCCATATTTGTACTTCTTTTGTTCTTAATTAAATAATTATAACATTAAGTTTGCTCAAGAAGAACTGTATCTAATACAAACACCTGTCTAGTTAGGAAAACATAAATAATAGACAAAATGATTTTAAGACATGTATAATTAATGCTTGACAGAAGCCACAAACTTCTATAGTTGCTAAAATAGTAAGCAACTCTAAATACACCTAACAGTGTTGAATCTATAAATATTCAAGTTGCATTATACTTTCTCAGAGCAAAATCACTATGTAATATGAGGTTTACTTATAATGCTATCTAAAAAGTAGCTTCCTTTCCTTGCCATTCAGGTTTGTTCCAACTCAGATCCATGGAGGTGCAGAGCAACTATCTGGTGTCATACTGTCTTTACAGCAGGTGGAGGGCCTAGGCTGACTTTCCCAACCAAAAGTAAGGCCACTGGACAGTTGTTTCTAGGCCAGCTAGTATGGAACAGTGTCTGAGTCCTACCTTCAGAGCAGATAAAGCTCAGTCAGCTGGCTTTCAAAGGACTGCTTGCACTAGTGTTCACATTTCCTTTGAAACCATCCGGCATTCTTTTTGTATCTTAAATTTATCTAATAATACACTCTAATGTCTGAAATGCTCAGATAATTGGAGGCATCTCCACTGCCTACCTAGATAAGAAACAGGCAGAGTAATTGGTAAGTCAATTACTTCAAGAAACAATTTCTAAAATTAAAAATCAAGACAGAAAATAAGGGGTATAGACAATATAATACGTGGAAAAGCTTTAAGACTCCCTTAAGACTGGCTGGACACAACTCTCCCTACTTTGGACTTCTATTAATACATAGCCTGTCTTTATCCCTCAGTGAGGCCTGTAGAATGGATTTTGTATTGTATTATATATTTATCTTCCCAGCTAGCTAGTAAGTGAAAAGAATAGTATCTTATAACTACTTAAAAAAATCTTTTGATGACATACTGGGTGTTTTAAAAGTTCCATTACCATAAATAAGAAAATTTAATGAAAAATAACATGAATTAACACAGAGAAGCAGCCTCACCTCTGGGCAAGCCAAATAAACAAAGTACAGAACTTGACTTGAAATAAAAATATTTCATCAAGTTATCAAAATGATTTCTCAATGACCAAACTGCTGGGAAGTGCTAGGGGGTGCTCATCTGTCAATGAAGATCATTTAATCAATCTATTGATATTATGTGAGGGTAATGGGGGGAATAGAGGAGCAAGAAATTAGAAAAAAACCCAACAAAACTAAAAACAGAGAGTCACATTCATAGTCAATATACTCTATGAGATATAAATACTTCAAATAAAAATACTATAGTGACCAAAAAAACCCAAAACTACAGTGACCAAGTCAGATCAAACATTAGAAACCAAAGAAGAGTATACAAACAATAACTGTAACTATTTTCATTGTATTAGCCACCATGTCAAGTACTTGGTTTAGCATTTTACATGTTATCTCATTTGACCCACACAACATATGAGGTGGGTACTTTCTTATTTCCATCTTGCAGATGAAGAAACAGAGAGGTTAATCTGCCCAAGGTCATATGGCAAAAAGTGAAAGGAACTAAAATTCAACTCCAATCAGTCTGACTCCAGAATCCAGGTGTAAGACTGCCAATTTAAATTATACTTAGGAAAGAACGAAATGTAATGTAACATAGGTAAAATTCAACCATTAATACAGTCTTCTTAATTTTTCAACTTTCAAGTATAGCAAAAAATAGAGAATAATTTAAAAAATAAATGAAAATTGATTTTCTTGTTAGAAAATTTTTTAAAAAGAGCTATTCTACCAGGTTAAATATGTCAGTTATGCCTTTTTTGCCCATGTACTGAGTAGGTACTTGTGTCAATTGCTGTCCTAGGAACATAGTGGTAAACAGGATAGACGAGGTCTTGCTTTCCTGGAGCTCACTGTCCAGTGGAGGGTAAGAGACAAAAAAATTCAGTCAACAACAGAATTTCAGAGAGTGACACATGGTACAGAGGAGATAGGGAGGAAATGTGTAGACTACTCTTTTGAGACATTTAACCATGAAGGTAAACAGAAAGGGATGGATGTAAGGTCAGGGGAAAGTTGTTTTAATTTTTTGTTGTTTTTAAAGATATCAGAGCATGTATGTATGCCAATATTGGTGGTGCCTTGGAAAGTTGTTGAGGATGTGAAAGAGAGCACAAAAGCAGAAGTCAA